>NW_026596356.1:200796-310789 GCF_907164565.1 Psammomys obesus | reverse complement strand
TTCTTTCTTTCTTTCTTTCTTTCTTTCTTTCTTTCTTTCTTTCTTTCTTTCTTTCTTTCTTTCTTTCCCTGTGGTGAACTGTGGCTTTATGGGTACAATAGTGGCTATGCCAGGAAGAGACAAATCAAGGTTTCTAGATTAAGTTGTTAAAGGAAAAAAGCAGGCCTCTCCCCTCTTGCAGGCAGACTGTACCTGTGAGGGCAAGCCATCTTTGATTATACGTGGAAGAAATGTGGGAGAAGTGTCAGGGTGACAGAGAGGAAGAAGCCTGCATGTTCTTTACTCTGAAATGATTTTTACCATCTTCAGTTCTTTTGCATAAAAAACCCTCCACACTCTCAAGTCTCTTTTACTATTGCCATGGCAACGCAATGGGAATCTTAACTAATATAGTAGGTTTATAGTTTTGCTGTGCTCAGGCACTATGAACTGCTGTGTGTGTGTGTGTGTGTGTGTGTGTGTGTGTGTGTGAGAGAGAGAGAGAGAGAGAGAGAGAGAGAGAGAGGAGAGACAGCGAGGGACGGAGATTTGTGTGTGAGTGCATGCATAAGAATTACTGTGGCTTCTGTCACCGGTGTGCCTTAGTGTGGCAGGGAGGTCAGAGGACAAGCCTGGGTGTTAGTCTTCACCTTTCTCTTTGATGGAGACAGGATTTCTTTTTGTTTGCTGTTGTGGAGCTAGCTGGCCCACACGTTTCTGAGAATCTTCTGTCTCTGCACTGAATCTCGTGGGCATGCTGCAATACAGATCCACACTGCTCTGTCACTGAGGTGTGCACGAGTCCCAGGATCCCAAAGCAGGCGCTGTGCTTGTCGGAAAGTCACTTTAACCACCAAATGTCTCAGCAGCCCTCTGCTCTTCTTTCATTCCTCTTTTTCTTTCTTTCTTTTCTTTTTTTATCTTCTTTGTTCTCATACTCAGAACTTGGCTCCAAATGAAGGGTCATACTTCAGGAACCTCAAGTTGCTGACAAGTTCTTTTCTTTTAAATAAAGATTTAAATTGTTTTCATTGCTATATTTTTTCA
Organism: Psammomys obesus; assembly: GCF_907164565.1. NCBI lineage: Eukaryota > Metazoa > Chordata > Mammalia > Rodentia > Muridae > Psammomys > Psammomys obesus. Next base: position 309,763 of record NW_026596356.1, on the reverse strand, counting down.
TATTCTTTCCCTCCCCCAACTCCTCCCAGAACGTACCCACTCTCCTTCCTACTCAACTTCATATTCTTTATCCTTCTTTCTAAAAATAAAAAATAAAAACCCAAATCAAAACAAACAAAAGACAAAAAAAAAAAAAAAAAAAAAGCCAAACCAAACCAACAAACAAAAGCACATAAATACCGTGGAGTTCATTTTGTTGACTAACTACTCCTGAACATGGGGCCTGCTCTGAAATATGGTTGATATACCCACTGCAAAGAAGAAAACAGATTTTCTGTCTCCCAGCAGGTGTCAGTTGCGAACAGCTTCCTGGTTAGGATTCTTGTACTGGTCTTGTTCCCGTTGTCACAATTTCTGTGAGTTCATGTGTGCATCAGCCCTACTGTGCCCGAAAGAGCCTGGTCCCTTTCGCTCATCTACCACCTCTGGCTCTTCTTTGATGATAATTTCTTACACATGGCAGGTTGGTCTTCATCTCTGGACCATGCTAATCTCCTCTGCACCATCTAACTGCTGATGGTTAATGAGAACCAAGGGCCAGGAAATACTGTGAATCTGCCCATTTAATGAAAGTTGTTTAGTTCATTAGTTCAGCCGTGCTGAAGATTAAACCCAGGGCCTTGCTCATGCTGGGCAGACACTGCCACTGAACTACATTCTAGGTCAATGAAGATGGCTTAGAAAAAGGAAAGTAAAGCTAATACTGTGGAGAAGAGGAGGCTTCCGTGTATGGGAGAGGACGGAGATGAACATGTGTTAAGAGAATAGGCATTCATCATTACAGCTGAGGACATTCCATCCAGGCCAAGGGCCCTCTGGGCTTTGGAGAGAAGGCTGTGGCTGTACAGGGCCAGGAGACAGGGAGGGCTTAGAGGAGAACAAGAAGGGAACTGCAAAATCAGTACGAGCATTCATAGGAGAGAGACCTGGATCCTAGAATCGGTCAGAAACCCGTGTGCTCATGAAGGGTGTCAAACCACGCGATGTCCTGAGCATAGCCAGGTTCCATGCTGACAGAAGTGGCCATAACTCAAGTCTTGGCTGGCCACAGTTGTGTTTGGCTTTTGTTTTGTTTTGGAGCTTGGGGCTTCCGGACCACTAAACTTGATTCTTGTGGCGAGAACAGTTTATATTTCCCTTCAAGAGGTTCTGTCACCCAGGCATGCTCTGACCTAGTAACCCAAGTATGATCCTTCTTTCAATACCACTATCACTCCTGAGGTAGGTGAGGGGATACACACTGTTTCAGTAAATGCTCAGGAAAAGGGCCAAAGAGAGGCGAATACAGCACCTAACGCGCAGCCGGATGACCTGCATGGCAAGATACTGTTTCTTCTCAGCAGCTGACAGGTCTACAAAATACTTGTAGTTTGTTTGGCGAGCCCACCTTTCACACACATAGCAGGGTCATGTCAGGGCCATGTAGTAACAGCGTCTACCTCTGGCGACCCTTGGCTGGCTCACTGACCCCCACCCCCAGAGATGGGGTCTTAGCCGAGGACATAAATGCCATCGTCGCCCCTGGGCTCTCCAGCTTGCCCTCATTTCATCAGTCCTTCTCTCTGGGTCTGGTTAGCTTGCCTTCTCTCGAGTCTCCACCTTCCAAGGCTTTCTCTGCGTTTCTGTGATGTGTGGATATGCTTCTGTGTGGAGCTTCTGCCTACGCAGTCTCTGCCCACACAGGAGCCTCTTCTCTTGGCATAATTAAACAAAGAGGAAAATGGCTGGGAAGGCAGCCAGCTGGAATCAGAGCAGGCAGTCATGTTCAGCAGGAGAAAGAAATCAGGGGCAATATTGGCTTTCCAGGTCCTTGAGCTTGTGTTTAGGGAGAGCAGAGCCACATGCCCAGAGGCTGTCTCTAGATGGATAACCACACTTGGTATCTGACTCGGTCCTCAAAGTAGGTCAATAAAGGCCAGAGATTTATCAGGTCGAGACCTTACTTGTGGGCTAATAGAGCCAAAGAAAAGCTACTCAGAGAGAGAGCAAGAATGTCCCCAAATTATTAGCTTCTGGTGCTCCCATGGGACCTGCTGAAGGCTGAGAGCAGCACGTGAGGTGCTAAAACTGTGAAGGTACTTGCTAATCTTGTAGGTCTGGGTTCAGCCCCCGGTGACGCACAACCCTCCGTAACTCCAGCTCCGTGGGATCTGAGGGTGTGTGCATGCATACATACACATACACATAAAGTAAAATAAATATCTAAAATTTTTAAAGTCCGAACAAATATCTTAACCAACCAGTCAAGATCACAATGCCCACCAATGTTATTCCTTGTCCCTAAAATTCCATTTCGCCCAGTTTTTTTTTTAAAGCAATGCAGTTCTGAAGTCTCGAAGAGAGGCTTGTAAGGGAAAGAAGGACCTGGTGCCCTCTGCTGGCAAGATCTGGTACTGCCAGAAGCGCTCAGAGGCCATGCATAGGTGCTTGGACCCACAGACACTAGACAGCTAGAGCCTCAGAACTCGCACAGGCAAAATCACATGAGTAAGAATGATAGATAATATTCATCACAAAGAAATCGCTATCTACTAGGTGCTGGTGGGAACTTCATAAATTAGTTCATAAATTAATTCATAAATTAGTTCACATTTCAGTTCTCCAGCATTTGCTCTCAATAGCGCTAAAAGATTTTGTAGAACAGGCTAAAAGTTCCCCAGCTAGTAAGTGCTACTTCAGAAGCAAGCCTCAAGCCTGATGGCTATAATTGCATGCTCTGTCCCACTTGCAGTACTTCAGCTCCAGCTTAACAGGTGCCCTGACTTGAGTCATGGTTTTGATATCAACTTGACAACCGACCTCTGATTCCAGATTCAGGCCAAACCTTGCCTTCTGTTCTTAGAGTTTGCATTAGCTCTTACCTCAAGATGGATGGACCTTCTCCCTATGAATCTGATTCCTTCCCAAGCTTAAAAAACTATTTCCATATGTCTTTCAGTGCTAACAGCCAAACCCTAAGAAAGGAAGAAAGGAAGGAAGGAAGGAAGAAAGAAAGAAAGAAAGAAAGAAAGAAAGAACAAAAGGGAGGGGGAAGGGGGGAAGAGGGTAAGATATATATATTAAAGTTATGCTAATGACTGCAGTTGGTTTTCAAGGTTAAGCCTATGATGGGTAGCTACAAGACTGCCTATATAGATCTCCTTGAAATAGATATGGTCCTAAAACACTTATCTAAGGAATATGCCAGAATTAGAGAATATAACATTCTCGTTTTACAGGATGCAGTTTAGAGCAGATAACTAAAGACAGACAAAGACTAACTCAGATATGCTGGCCCTCAAGCTTGTCAGAGATCTGATGAATATGACATCTAATGTATGTAGGTTTTATTATGACAGAGAGTCCCAAAATCCTGGCAGTAGCTCCCCAAGGTCTCCGAGAAGATTTGGGTACAACAGATGACTTCAACTCTGGATTGTGGCATGCTAACCACTGGTCAAAGCTACCCCTACTGGCTCACCACTAGGGCTCAGCCTAAACTGTGGACAAAACTGTGGACACTGGAGAGTCATTGTTTCATGTTGCTGAAGGCAAGGTATTCTCAGTCTCTCGTGTTCTTTTTCCTCTGCTCGTGATGCCATGAGACCACAGAAGCGAGGGACAACTGCCCAGGTTGTGGACTGACTAGTCATCTGTCATTTTGATTAGTATATAGTACATTTATTTAGCTTTTAATGTATCCTTCTCAGGTCTCTGATCACATTGATGGCCAACCAAGCTAAGCCCTAATTAGTTTTGCAGCTAAAGAGCAGACAATTAGATCTACTGTTTATTCATTGGTCGATTCGCTAGCTAGTTAGAACTACCAGGTACTAGATCTCTTATTTAGAAAGGCAAACAGGTTTGCCCTACTCATAGGCTTCATGTTAACTGCCTGTGTCTTATGGTGAATAACTAGATAGAAAGATATAAATATATATGTATATATCTTTGCAGGAGATTAGCTAACTAGGAAAATAGGAGTGGGTGAACATTTTGAATTTCAGCCAGGCCAAGGTGTCCTGCAGTCATGACTATTGAAAAGAAGACAATGAAACCGAGGTCTGCTGGAAGAGAGAAGAGCTAAACCTCAAGGCAGGCATGACCTCAGCAGAAAAGCCCTTGACATGTTTTGACACTTTGGAGCAAATCTAGCAGAGTGCAAGATGTAAGTGTGTAGATGCTTGTCCCGCCCCCTTCTCCAGGGTGGCAGCTGGCCACACTGGGTGGCCTTGTCAGTGGGTCACAGCTTTGCTTGGCAGGAAGGACTTGGTCTCCCCTGGTTACCACACTGACTGATGGAAAGAATCATGTCGCTCTCCGTAAAGGAAGGTGCTTCAGCCCCAAGTGGAGACCGTCTCTTTCTGCCTCCCTTCACAAAATAAGTACGTAAATACAAAAACGATGGACTCAGGTTTCCTTTCGTGTGAACTTAGGAGCCCTGTTACTTGGGATGTGTCATTTTAACATGGAGATAATGCTGGTGCCCTTCTCACATGGTTGTAATGATGAACTGAGACAGTGTACGTGGCCCAGAACCTGGCATAAAGTAACTCCTCAGCAAATCAAATCTAGTGTTTTCAGTAGCTCTCTTTCCAGCTTCCTGATCTGGAAAGAATGAGCATAATAATAAACTTCCTAACACTGTTATAAGAACCAACGGGTATAACATATGTATAGCAGTCACGAATGCCTCCTTAACAGTATGAAAAATAGCAAGTTTTGTCAATTTCATTTACGTTTCTAATTATCTAACTTTCAGAAGCTTTTTTTTTTTAATCTCAGTTGTATTTTATGGATTTATGTCTGGTTTTTCCTTCCCCAACTTAGGGTCTTGCAAAAGTCTCTGGCCATCTGAGGCCGAGCTGATGGTCTCTTGACAGTGCCAGCTGGTGTGTGCCTTGTTCAAGCTTACACACTTTTAGGGGTCCACTCTGGGGTTCCAGTGCTTCATGACACTGTGATCAGTCTCTAGTTTCCAAAAATAATCCTGAGTTCTCCCTGTTCTGTGCCCCCTAGGAAAGTGGGATCTAGGCTGCTTCCTCCCAAGAGATGTTAGTAGGCAGAGATCTGGCTCTTATTACTTTTACCTTCTGAATATGGCAACGGGAGCTCTGCAGGCGTAACTAAAGGTAATAGTACTCGGCTGACCTTGAAACAGAGAAATTATTCCACATTATTCAGGTTGACCTAGCCTAATCTGATGGGTCCCCATAAAGAAGAGCCTTTCTTTTGCTTGGTCCTAGAAATGGAGTGCTTAGGAAGAAGGGAGTGGCGCCTAAAGTAGGCAAGCATCAGAAAACCAAAGAGAAGAGTTCTACACTCAAGGGTGACAAATTCTGCCAACAGCCTGAATGAATCTGGAAGCAGATTCTTCCATGAAGCCTCCAGTTAAGAGCCCAGCCCAGTTGACTGCTGAATTCAGTCTCATCAGGCCCCAAGCAGTGTGGAGCTGAGTCACACAGCTGTGAGGTAATATGTGGATGCTGTTTTAGGCTGTGAAGTTTGTGGTAAGATGTTACAGCTAGGAAAACAACAACAACTAACATAACCTTCAAGCTTCCTGTTCCTTAATTAGTCTTAAGGAATATTCCACCTTCAGGTCCAGAAGTTTCTGTTCTTTCATTTCTAAGCCTGCGTAGAAGAATGGGAACATTTGCCTCCAAGTTAATATTTGAAGTCCTAAGAGACCTGGCTTTTGGAAACAAAATGGTGCAGAGGTTTCTGATGATTCCTGGTCTGGATGCTGCAATTCAAAAAGCTTTATATTCCGGGGATGCAAACATTTCAGTTACTTCCTATGATAGAGGGCAGAGATGAAACACCCAGTACCCAGAATGATGATGTCAATAACATTTCTTGCCATATACAGAAGCACCTTGTTTGATGCTTGTTACACACTGAGGTATTTTTAGACTAAAAGAATTGACTTTTTTTTTTTTGTTGTTGTTGTTACAGGAACTTGAAATTGTGTTCTAACCTACTTCTACATAACCCCAAACCGTGAAAGCACTGTCTTCAACACAGTAACAGGAACTGCTCCACCTCTGGAGGACCCCATATGGTGACATCACACCCCTCATAGAAGAACAGAGGTAGAAACAGATGTACATCTGACCTTGAAGCTTATTTTCCTGCATCCAGGAGACTGGACTTGGTCCATTATCACTGTGTTTTTGCTGCTGCAGACAAGGATTCTATGGAGTGGCAGGAGTCATCCACTCTAACAGAGCCCCCAAGGGGGTCACGTGTGTCTATCACACTGTACTAAAAATAAGTTTATTTTCATCTCTCTAAGTCCATCAGGTATGTGATGAAACTGTTCACCTCCTGTCTACCCCCCAATCTAGTTCAACGTGATTTGGGAGCAGAGATGGTAGAAAAGGCACCTATCTTCTTCCAGCACTGGGCTTCTGTGTTTCAGCTTTCCTCAATAAATGTGTATGTGTGTACCTACTAAGTATCAGGCAGTTTGGGATTTGGTAATATAGAGATGAATGAGGTAAACCCAGTGCCAACCTTATGAATGTTACATTTTATTAACAAATCAGAAAATAACCACAGACTTTAAAATGTTTTAAAGTGCAGTAACCCTCAATATCTTCTGATGATGACACTTATCATCCTGTTACACCCTAGTTACACACCAGGTTCATTTTAAAATACCGCCTGGCACAGCTCAAACCTGAAGTCTGGCCATGCCCTGAAGCAGCTGAAATGGTGACCTCGAGCGAATGCAGTTCAGAAATGATATCAGCCTTCTTTCCCTGTAGCTCCAACACTGTCTTCGTCCTATTTCAGTAGACCTCCTTTAAATGGACCAGGGCTCCCAGCACTCACTCGTGGTTCTCTGTGATCGTGGTTATGCTTATGAGAATGCATGTGTGCAGAAGACAGAAACATTTAACGTGGCACTCAGTCTTGAGCCAGTGTGCCCATGAACGTGCATGTGCGTGTATGTGAGTGAGGGACAGATGCATGCTATAGCCCACATCTCTAGCTAGGCATAGACAGGCCTATGTTTCTGTGGCCCAGCAACTAAGATGGCAGTTTCTGCAGGCAGGCTTTCCTGCCACTCTGGATTCACTTGAGCTGGGATTCCGGAGGTCAGGATGAGGTCATTCTTTGCCTATGGGTTTCTCCTGGCCAGCCTTTCCCTCTCCATCCTTGGAAGTTCCTTCGCCAGGCTCAGCCTCATCATCAGCCTCAGCTATGTCCTCTGGCATTGGCCATTCTCGAGTCTGCCACTCCAGCCTTTCGATGCGGTAAGCGATCTTCAGTGCGCTGGACTCCAGCTCGGCCAGCAGGCGAGCAAACTTGGTCTGTAGATCATCAAGCTGCTCGTCCAGGCCTTTTAGCCGAGCCTCTGTGGCCTCCTGCAGGGCAATCTCAGCTGCCTCAGCATTCACATCCAACTTATTCATTTTGAGCAGTATCTCCCGGCCTTTCTCCTCCATGACGGCCTGGGCCTGTGGATACTCACTCAGCACCTCCCGCAGATCCTCCTTGCTGAGGCAGAACAGGTCCGAATAGCCTAGGCTCTTGATGTTGGCTGTTCGCCGGTTTCCAGACATGTTCCCTATGGTCCAAGGGCAGACAGATGTGGGAAGAGCAGTTAGGAGGGACAGGAAGGTGGCATTTCACTCCTGAACCAGGATATAGCCTCCATATTGGTGCTTCCAAACTCTCTTTCTGCCTTATTTATTTATTCTCATTTAGTTGTGCTGGTGACCAAGCCCTGTGCTTATCAGTAACCTTCCTTGCTAGACATTTGATGGGTAGTTCTATGACAACCTAGCCGGTGCAGGGATTTTCAGCTGGTCTGCTGGCACTTCCACGAGTGCCCACGGGACATATCTGCATTGCTGTCTAAGAATCCACCCCGCCCACTGACCTTGGCTCAGATGCTTCTCAGGGAACAGATAATCCATATCCTGTTTCTCCCCTGAGTCCTCAGACAAGGACCATATCTCCTTAATCTACATGCCCCAAAGTCCCATCTTGTCCCAGGGATCTGTCATCCCCACTGCCCTGCCCAGCCCTGTGCCTCGCGGCTCTCCCTGGGGACCCACCTTTGATGTTGATGATACTGATCTCCCCGAAGTAGAGCCCCGCGCCAAGCACAGCATACTGTGTGACCCCGTCGTCTGCCACCACGGCCAGCTGGCCCTCGCGGATGATGTACATCTCTCGGCCGATGTCCCCTTTGCGGCACACGTACTCGCCTGGCGAGTAGGTCTGGGGCTGGAGCTTCAGCACCAGCTCTTCCAGCAGGCTGGCTTCACAGCTCTGGAAGATCTGTACTCGGCTCAGGGTAGACAGGTGCACGGACACAGCAACCTCTGCCCGAAGCCGCTCAGGCAAGTGCTGCAAGATGGCTACCTCATTGGTCATCTTCTTGTTGATCTGCAGATGCTGGTACCTGGGAGAAAGGCAGTACCATCTCCTCACCAGAATCCAGAGTGTCTGCCTCCACCCACTCACCAGGACTCAGCTCAGCCACGACCGGAGCCACACTGGGTTCTCTAAGAGCAACGGGAGTACCTCACAGCGCCTGGCTCCCTTTCTTGGTTCACAGACATGATCTTTTCTACTTCATCCAAGATGCGGAGGCCCCTACCGCTTGATAGCAGTCACATTTCCTTTACTTCCCGTCAGGCCCTGCCCCCAGCCACAGGGTCTGGTCCCATTTCCACACTGAGTTGCTTTAGTCAGCAAGCTCCCACCCTCTCAGACAGGCTTTGTGGTGGCTCTGTAACACTGAGACATTTCCTTTTTTTCAGAACATAGTTTGCAGTATCATGATGTAACCAACCATCTGTTGGCCATCTCCTGGCTGGATAGTTCCCTTCTCCACTCCTTTCAGAGTCTCCCGAAACCTCTCAGGCAGTGGCAGCTCTCATTCTCTGGTCTGTGTCACTCTTTTGTACAAATCCCTCTCCCTGTCAATCTCCTGCCCACCGTCTTTCCCTAGTCCAGAGTCCCCAGTGGAAGACACCATTTTCTAAGCCCAATCCAGCAGACCTACCAATGAACGCTACCTTCCAGCTGCCGGGTTCAGCTAGCAGGCAGTAAGAGGTCCTAAGGCACACCTCCCCCCAGCGGGTCTGCAACCAATCTTCTCACCAGTCAATCACGCGGCGCTCCAGCCTCCGGTTGACATGCTGCAGCTTCATGTACTTCTTCACGAGAGCATGGTCTGGGTAGAAGGCTGCATCTGCAGTGTTCATGTTGTAAATGACAGAGCTCATGCTCCCCATGATGGTGGCGAAACCCATGACGGCCAGCAGGAAGTCACCCACCATGAAGAGATACTCTTCCTCCCTGGCTGGCAGTGGTGTGTCGCCCACAGTGGTCAGGATCAGAGTAGAGAAGTAGAAGCTGTAGAGATACTGGCGCCGCAGGGTCTCAAAGCCCGGCTGCGCAGGGTCTGGGTACACCCACGCATCCCGTCCGAAGCCCAGGTACCTAGACAGGGCAAAATACAAGCAGCTGTTCCAGTGGATGACAACAAAGATGTAGAGCATCAGCTTGGCGATGCGGAAGGCGTTTGGGTAAGCTGTGCGGGTCTCTGTGCGGTCAAAGGCCTCGAAGAGACGGGGTACTCGGAGAAAGCGGTTTAGCCTGAGCGTGGGGATGTGGGGGCCTAGCCGGACGTAGGCTGCGTCTGTGGGGACCAGGGAAGCCAGGTCCAATAGGAAGCTCCAGGTGCGGACGTAGCGACTGGCGATCATTCCTTTGTCCACCACCAGGATGCCCTGCTCTAGGAATCCTGGAATGAAAGGGGGAGAGAGAGTAGGGTCAACCACGGGTAGGGCTGGGGCAGCCAGGTAGGATAGGACAGACGTGAGGGCAAGATGCAGGGAGGTTTCTGGGGCGAGCTCTAAGGCGTTGTCAAATACAGCGACGGGTGCCAATGCGGTCAAGAGGTGGCTACTTCCGTAATGGAAATGTGGGGAAAGGTTAGCCCCAGGGACTCACTGACCTGTGTGGAAGCGCACCCCAATGTCTAGTAGGTACAGCAAGTCACTTGTGTAGTCCAGCACGAACCAGGCCACCAGGTAACTGTGCTGCAAGTCAGGAAAGCACGCTCTACAGGACAGAGGCAGAAGGAACTGGCTTAAAAGTTTCAGCTAAGTGTAAGGTGGGTTGGCAGGACAGGCCCCTCTTAATCTGTTTTGAGTCCTTCCAGGGAAGACACCCCTCCCCTAGGCCCTGCCCTCTCCTTGATCACTCTTTAGTACAGCTTAAGGCCCTCATTTAGCACCCCTGCCAAACCTGCACACAATGATGATGAGGTTATACATGACTGGGAAGACCATCGTGTTCAGCCACCAGTAGTAATAATCCCCAGACGGGTCTAGGACGGGCAGCCTCTTCCTGTAGGGAGAAGAGACCCCTCTCATTCACCCACCAGATACTCAGCGCTCGGTCTGTGACCAGGAGACCAAGGAGGAGGCCCCAGGGAGTGAGGTGATAAGATCCCCCACAGAGGAGCGGACTTCTCACCTGGGTTTGGTTGGGGCTGTGGGGCTGGACTCTGTTGTCTTCACTTTGCTGTCCTGGCTCATGGTTCTGTAGCCTGGTCCTAGCCTGTAGAAGACCCTGTGCTTTGCTTCTCTGACTACAGGTGGCTTGACAAAGTGCCTGGCTTCCTGGAAGAGGCTGTCCTGGGGCTCCAGCTGCGTCTTCTCTGTCTTTGAAGCTCTTAGCAACACAACTAGGGCTAGCAGATATGGAGTGGGTGGAGTCCATGTCGCTCCAGCACCCTGCCACTGTCTCCCAGGGCAGAGGCTGGTTTACACCTGCCCAACTAAACACCGTTAATGAGGTCCCTGGAGATGGTGGGAGGTGGAGACTTGGGAAGCAAGGTTCACGTTTGTTGCTGTCTCCTTTTGCCTTCCCCTTAAACCCGTGATATCAAGGTCAGGAAACTCAGCCTGCCTTCAATGTAGGTCTGAATTCTGTTTTACCTTATGCAGGTTCTCTGTTTGGACCTAGTTATTTATTTAACAGTTATGTGCCAAGTGGCTCATTCCTGTCAGGTGTTAAACCAGTCTCTAGGGACAAAGGAGTACCTCTCACATCAGAGGTGTTTTCATTAGCTACACCTTTGTCCACATACATAGTAGCCAACCTTCTGGAGTGTCTGCCATCTTCTGTCACTTTGTCCTTTTACTGTTATCTCTCATGCCGAATGCCGCCAGCTATTGCACGTTTTGCAGAGCCTCAACTTCTATCAACGATTCTGGTGAACATTTCTTTCCGTAACAAAACAAACACCTCTCCTATAATTTCCCCATCAAGCTGATGTCCCTGCTGATATTGCCATTGTTTTCAGCCAAGGAGTCATCATTAGCATAGCAGTTATGTGCCAGGCCAAGACCGTGCTGAGTGGCACAATCCCCTGCCCTCATAAGCTCAGTCTTGTAGGAGTGTTCAGTAGGGTGGGATACATTTAGGTAAACACCCAAGCGTAGTCCTTGCAAAGAGACTGGTGAGCACTCTGCTAGATGGGTATAGAGAGGGCTCTTAAGGTAGTAGGAAGAGTCCCAACTGAGCTGTGCTCTATAGGATAAATAGGAGTTAAGTGTAGGGATAGGAGAGTGAAGAGCCAAGGCAGGGTTCAAAGCATTGAAGCCCGAAAAATTATGGTGACTGGGAGAATATCAATAATGTTAAAATATTTAAAAAATTTATTTAGTATTGCTATTATTATTGTGTGTGTGTGTATCTCTGTGTGTGCGTGTGAAAGAGATAGATAGATAGAGATAGAGAGATAGATAGAGAGAGAGAGAGAGAGAGAGAGAGAGAGAGAATGTTCCATAGTGACTATGAAGGTCAGAGTAGGTGTCTTTAGGAATCAAACTCCAGTGATGAGGCTCATGCAGGAAGTGGTTTTACCTGCTGAGCCATCTTGCTGACCCTCCTCCTCCCAATTTTAAAAGACTAAAGAGAGAGGAGCCAGAAAAGGGGAGGCAGTAGTGAGAATGAGGCTGAATGGTGGACAGAGTCCAGATCAGGAGAGTTTTATCAGCCATGAAATTAACCTTGATTTTTTTTCAGAGACAATAGGGAACCCGTAAACTATTTTGCATAGTTATGGGGTAGTGTCAGGTTTATATTTTTGGAATTTCTTGGAAGAAATATCTACATCCCTAGGTAATGTTTTCAAAATGCTTTTATCCATAGCTTTTGTCACCATTTCTTGTTTTTCTGTTTATTTCTTAGTCTTTTTTAATAAGTCTTTGCCCATTCTTTCTAGGTTAGTGATATCTAGAACTCTTAGATTTCTCTTTTTCATGTCCATCTTCAACACACTTTCTGGCTGATCTAGGTCACCCATAGAATTGCTTTGCCATCTAGTAACTCTCATGAATACCACCGAGCTTCAGTTATCCACAGGATTAACTGCATGTTAGATCCCACGATGATACTTCACACTCACAGTGTTAGTTACTGTTCTAATGCTGTGAAGAGACACTACCATGGCGACTCTTTGCCAGATGTGATTTAATCCTAGAACTCAGTGGAGAGGCAGAGGCAGGTGGATCTTTGTGAGTTCAAGGCCAGCCTGGTCTACAAAGTGAATTCCAGGACAACCAGGGCTGTTAACACAGAGAAACATTGAGGGCTTGTTTACAAGTTCAGAGGCTTGGTCCATTAGCATCATGGCAGGAAGAACGGCAGCAGGCACAGCAGGTATGCTGCTGGAGCTACATCCTGACCTACAGGCCGGCAGGAGAGAGAGAGAGAGAGAGAGAGAGAGAGAGAGAGAGAGAGAGAAGCCTGCTGTGGGCTTTTGAAGCCTCAAAGCCCAATCCTAGTGACACACTTCCTCCAGCAAGGCCACACCTACTAATCTTTCTAATTCTTTCAAAGAATTCCACTCTCTGGTGACTAAGCATTCACATATACGACTCTCTCTATATCCTATATAAATGAAGTATGATTCCTTCCCTGTTCAATGACACAGGCTCTCTCACTGAAACTCAGAGTTACCTTCCATGGCTAGATACAGGTGGGTCACCACACCCCCTGGTGCTATCTCTCCAGTTCCCTTTGTTTTTGAATTTATATAGGATATCAATATCTAATCCTTCCTTTTCCCTTATCTAGTCACCCAATTCTCAAACCTTTCTAATGCCTACATTTCTTCCTTTCTACATTCTTATCCTTGTTCTTGAATGACCTTTAGGAAAGATGTCCATGCATAAAATTTTATCTCTCTATTGTTCCGAGAATACAATACAGTTTAACATGGCCAACCAGTCCTGCTGTATTTTATATTGTTTTCATTCTCATCTGATCTTTGCTTTGCATGTTCCCAGGTTCCAGACACACTGTACTGGTTACAGTTCTCGGTGTCTTGACCATTCTGCCTTGCCTTAGTATGGGCTAATCCTTCAGGCTGAAATTTTCATTTCTTTCTTCTTTTTGGGTACTTCTTACTTTGAGCCAGTTTTGGGCTTACAGAAAATTCGCAAAAATAACACATAAAATCATAAACTCCTGACCCACGTTCGCCTGTCATCCATCATCTTATGTAACCACAGAAGAATGATCACAACAACTGATATACTTCCCCCTACAGACTTTATCGGAAACTGCTAATTCTCTATCATAGTGTTTCTCGTTTCTCAACCAGCATCTCCTCCTGGAAGCCATCCCTCAGCTCTTTCATCCTCTGTGCACAGAAATCATGCTAAGTGCTGCTGCTTCTTTTACAGCCCTAATAAGGACAACGTTGTAACTGTTTGAGACAGGTTCTAATGGATTAGGAATCCAGGCCGTCATGTAGGAACTTATTCCTCCTTCCACGGGGTCGCGGAAGCTTCGGGAGGGCCAGGAAGAGGCGGTCCTCGCGGGTAGGAACGTAGAATCCAACCTGCTTGCCCGAGTCTGGCGAACATAAACTAGCGTGGTCTAGGGCAGCTTTTCCACAGGCTCTGCTCACAGATTGGCCCTTGGCCTAGATCCCTGAGGGACAGCCTTGCCCAGGCGACACCAGAAGCACGGCCTAGGACCCGAGGCCCCCGCCGTCGGGCTCCAGCCCGGAGCCTTCCCAGCTCGTCCCTCCCTTGGCGAAGCCTTCTGCCCTCGGGCTCCGAGCTTCCTCCTCAGGCCCCGCCCCGGACCGCAAGGCCCCTCCTCCTCCTCTCAGGTCGGCCCCTATGAAAGGCCGGAAAGCTCAGGGGGGCGGAGTCTGCGGCGCGAGGGGGCGGGGCCTGGGCGCGCCGAGCCGCTGTTTGCTTGGAAGGCGGACGGCGGCCCCGCCCCTGCGCTCGGCCGTTGCCAGGAAACGAGCGTTGACGCTCAGGCTGGGGCCCGGGCGGGCCAATGAGCTGGCACGCCGCTGCCCCGCCGTGCGTCGCTGGGCGGTTGCGTGAGGTGCGCGGGGTGCGGGCTGCGTGTGGCGCGGGGCGGGGCGCGGCTGGTGCGCCTGAGGAGCGATGGCGGCGGCCTGAACTCACCTAGCCCGGCCGCCGACAGGCCCGGGCAGGGCTGCGTGCTGCAAGCGAAAGCGACGCGTGGGTCGCGGCGCGCGCAGGAGCGCAAGGTGCCGAGGGGGCTGGGGATGACGGCACCGGGTTTGGGACTTGCTGGCGTGAGGGGACGTGGCGAGGGGATGGCAGGTGGTGAGGGGCTGCGAGCGTCTGAGGTGGCCCAGGGGGACAGCCTGGGCGCTGTGGGCCAGGAAGAGGCCGGCTAGAGGAGGTTCTGGGATGCTTTCTGAAGGGCCAGGTTGAAGGAACTCACGGACACCGTTTGCAGAGGGTGTGGGCTCGCTGAGCTTGGAAAGGTGAGGGACGTCCTGGGACAGGAGTTGAGGGGTAAGGCCTGTGCCAGGTTGGGGAGCGTCAAAGGCCAAGGCGGGAACCCGCGGGGGCTGGCTGTGCCTGGAAGGAATTGAAGACAGGGCAAAGGAGGAAAGAGACTGAGGGTTCTGAGACTTGGATGAGAGATGATGTTGGTTTTGGGGCCACCTTGGATGTCCTGTCCTGTCCTGTCCAGGGAAAGAAATAGTTTAGAGCAAGTAAGGACAGCGTAGGGCCAAGTGTGCACTTGGCCAGCCTGCGCACATGTGTATGTTAGAGAGAGAGAGAAAAGAAAACAAAACACACCACACTTAAAACAGCGTCACGAGCAGTATTAACTATGATAATGAAAATGTTCGAGGTAATAAAACCACAGTTTCCTCAGGATCTGCCTTTGTAAGGCAGACTTTAACATGAGAACCTCATGAAGTGTTTTTGGAGAGGTAGAGAGATAGAACTATTTGTATTTTCTCTCTGCCTGCTTCTGGACACCCTTACTCCATTCCTCCTTACCTATGGTTGTCATCTGTATTGGACGCTGATTCTACTTTCATGGAAGTCACATGGTTTGTCACAATGCAGTACTGTATTTAGGTTTAGTCTCCTTGGGAGTTTGAAAAGAAAACACAAAACATGGCTTGGTGGAGATAAATTTTTGCACAGTCAACTGCTCATGCTTTAAATTTGTGTTTTGACATAGGTGTACATTTGTGAAAGCAAGATGCCAAACACTTTTACCACCTTGAAAAATTTTCTATATTCTTTTACAGTTCACCAATCTCCCTCCCCCCCAACTCTGTAATTAAGTTCATTTTATAAGCCTATCTTTTTATTAACCTACACAGACATGAATTATGGAAAGTTAGTCTCCATCAGTGGTATGGCCATATTCCCATCACTGGATCGTCTCCACTGATGGTCTGCTGTGTAGGTGAGGCATTTTGAGGCTCCTTAACCAATGTTTAGACCTTTCCTCTGCAGAACATCCTTTGAGAGTTGGAGCAGCCTCAGTCCACATTCTGTTTCAGAATCTCAGCTTCAGAGCTAGTTATTTTATCGTGCGATATATTTTCTTCCCTCTGACGACCAAAGAGGCCTTCTTCACGATGATAAAACCTTGGCTGCCTGCCCAGAGAAGCAGAACTTTGTAAGACTTACAAGCATAACAGGTTTAGTAGTGGTCCCTAAACACAGAGCCATGGATCTGATCCATGGTAGGGTTCATCCATATAAGATAGGAAGACAGAGCTAAAGAGAAAAGTTACAACCTGGGGTGGCGTGGGGATGTAGCTCCATGGAAGAATAGACTGCCATGTTCAAGGGATCAAGTTTGATCCATAATACTGTCAAAAAACGGGGGGCAGGGGAAGGAAAGTAGGGGCGGGTTGTCATTTAACTTATTCCAAGACTATTGTTCTTACTCCTTTGGTGTTAAGGTGCTCTTTGTTCTTTCACAAAAGAGATAAGTAGTGGTAAAGTAGATGGTAAGTTTAAAGGACATGAAAAAAAGTGACCACCTCTATGAAGGCAAAGGAAGGGATTTTAGAGATGAAGAATCAGATCCAGAAGCTAGAGGTCACACAGGAATATGGTGACAAACTGACTCAAAATTTGGCCTCTTCATAGTGCTAGTTACTTGAAGGAAGATTTGTAATAGAAAGTAAAAGTGATGTGGGCAAAAGTTACATTATATCTAGGAAAAGTTGTGAGATAGAGGACCTCATACTGTTAAGAAGTATTTCTTGATGATTTTGTAATTGTTCTACTTGCAAAAGAGATTAAGGGTACTGAGAATGTCATAGGGTTGAGGGCTTTGCTTAATACTGTGTCAGCGACATGGACTAGGATATATAGTATCTGATGCATATAATGATGTTAATCATATGTTAGAGAATTTGTTTTTTGTTTCTCTTTCTTTTTTTTTTTTTTTACAGATATCACCATGTAGCCGTGGCTGGCTTTAAACTCATAGAAATCTGCCTTCTAAGTGCGGGATAAAAGATGTTGACTACTATGGCTGGCATGTTACAGCAGTCTTAGGATTTGTCTAAATCCTTGGTTGTACTAGAGAAGGCACAGAATTTGGAAAGCTTTTTTGTTTGCTATCTAAACTCTTGTTGCCACAGTAACACATTAATTAAAATGGATTTTGAGTTCTGATATATAGAGAAATGGTAGGCCTGAGAGGGTGAAATGTGAATGAGGATGCTGTAGTGATAGAAACATTTTTTGTGGTGGTGTGTAATCATCTATTCTATATTTTTCATGTGTCAGGTACTGTTACTAAGGGCTAGGAAAACAAATTCATTCATTTGTTCATTCAACAAATTCTTGTTTGGGATACAGTCCCATGAGATAACAGTAGAAAGAAGTTGTATAGAGTTCTCATTGTGATTATGAGAGAAAGAGACAGTTTAGTTTAGAGGGAGAATGAAAATATATAAAAACACAGTGATATTATTTCTCTGTATCTCTCTCAATCTCTCCTTGTGTTGCAAATATACATGTGTAGTTGGGCATGTATCTCTGCAGGGGTCTATGAATTAAATGCCTGAAACAGAACTTAGCCATTTTGCCCTGAAGACCTGTTTTTGTACCCATGTGCCTTGTATCAATCCAGAGGATGACTTTGGTGTTGTCCTCTATTCTTTCTGCTCCTTCACCTCCTAAATTTAGTCAGTCATTAAGATGACAATATACTTCCCCTCCGTTGTCTCCATTGCCACATCATCACCAACCTTAGCTCAACTCCTAAGCACTCATCAATTTTTTTTTTAAGTCTGTTGCTTTAAAAGTTGATCTTTTCTTGCCCATTCCTAGAATGATCTTTCTAAAAATACAAATGTGATCATGGAACTACACTGCTTAAAACTTTGGCTCTTTGTATCCTGTAGGACAACATCCAAATTTCTTAATATGGCCTCAGCTCACCTCTTTATGCCTCCTTTGCTGCCACTCCTCCTCTGTGTTCTAGCTTGAATAAATTGCTCACAGTTCTCCAACAAACATGCTACTTTTTTAGCCTTGAAATCTTTGCAAAGGCTGCTTCCTCTTGTAGGAACTTCTTTTCTTCTCTGTCCAGTGAACTTCTCTTACCCTTTAGGATCAGTTTCACCCAGTCTTTGACATCCTCTTTGTAACACTCAAACAACAGGGGTAGAGATAACCATGTGTGACATTGAGGAGTTCACTGTTGAAAAGGCAGTCACTGTGTTCCAGAAGTTCACTTTGAGCCTTATGAGGATTCACTCAGATTGAAGAGATGCCTGTAAGAGGCCAAGGTGGGATGTATCCTGATAGTTCTTTTGTTTGAGACATGGAAAAGCAGGGAGGGTATGTGTCACTTTAGCTCCAGATACGTAGGCTGTTAGGAGTCTCGGCCAGGAGTCCTGGCCCCCTTTCAATGTTATGGGCAATAGCCTTATGCCAATAATTATCTTGCTTAGGAAGAGGTCTGATTTTGGAAGGTCATTTGGGTGCTCCTTGCCTGTTAAAGTTGTATATATACATATATATGAAGGGATATATATCTATATATGTAACTATATTAAATATAATAATGTTAATAGATATAATATTAAATAAAATAAATATTAACCCTATTAAATATTAATTATAAATACATTAAATATTAATGTATAATATATATCTCCATATATATATACATTGTGTGTGTGTGTGTGTGTGTGTGTGTGTGTGTGTGTGTATGTATGTATGTATCCCTTCCTGCTTCCTGCTTCTTTCTCTTTGCCTCTCCCAGGGCAAAGGTTCTTAGAGGCTGAAGCCGAGCCACTTCCTGTCTCTGCTGTTTTGAGATTGGTTGACAGTTTTTGCAGTGTGGGTCTGTAAAGCTGTATTGTGTTTTGGACCCTAAGGTAAGTGGCTGATCCTGGCCTTGTATAGATTGGAGAAATCAACTGCTTCTGTTACTTCGTGGTTGTGCCTGCAGATAAATCAGGGAAGAGGGAGGAATTTATCCTTCTCTTTGGCCTTTGTTGTGGGACAAAGGGCATCATAACTATATGACAGTTCTGCACTGTTTGCCTTGTTTTGAACTTTGCCAGGAGTTTAAGTAGGTGGCATTAATACCAAAGAATGGCCTCTTATTTTTATTTTTATGTTTCAGCATGTGAACAGGACCTACATTAAGTGTTTAGTGCTGACTTCTGAGATACTGATTCCAGGCCAGGGCCCGCAGGGGACAGTGAGAAAGGCCTGGAGGTCAGTCTTACATCTGTAGTTGCTTTGTGGCTGTTAAGCAGGGGAGCAAGAGTTGTTACCCCAGA
This sequence comes from Psammomys obesus, assembly GCF_907164565.1. Taxonomy (NCBI): domain Eukaryota; kingdom Metazoa; phylum Chordata; class Mammalia; order Rodentia; family Muridae; genus Psammomys; species Psammomys obesus. The sequence continues at coordinate 290,679 of NW_026596356.1, read as the reverse complement.
TATACATAGGGAGATAGGAGGAGTTTGTTGGTCTTCCAGTACCTGGAGGGGTTTGTTTTGGACACATTAAGGGCTTCTTTTGCTGAGCTGTCTGAGGCTTGAGTGTGAGGGACACACATTAGAGCAGGTTAGATCTCTTATCTCAGAGATGTGAGTACCCTAGTCAAACAGGATCAGAAAGGAAAAGAGCAAAGAAACAGTTTACAGAGTGTTTGCTTTATGCTCAGGGTGCTGTTTTCTCACTTAACTCTTAAACAGAATAGTTACTAAGGCTCCTATTTGTGATTTATTTACGATCACATAGCTAAAAAACGGTGCACTGATGTTTAGACTTTGGTTTGAGCAATTTGAGAGCTCAGGCCTTACCTACTATTTGTGTTAATCTTTTCCAAGCATAAGGTTTCTATTTGTTTTCAGTCTACAACATGAGCTATGTTGTAGAAAGTACTCTGTAAAGAGTGATATTCTTGTATCAGTCAAGCTTCTTGGCAGGTGGCAGGTGGCAGATGGCTCAGGCTGGGTTTCACAAGAATTTAATTAATAATGGGACTATATTTACAAAGGTATAGGCGGTGATTAAAGAAACCAACAGAGGCTAGTATAGTATAGTATCAAAAGGCTAATAGTAGTAAGGCTAGTATCATGTAACTGTGGGCTTGGCATTTCTCAGCCTGTGCCTACTTGGGACCTCAAATCCTTGGGACATTGGGTTAGTGCTTTTTGCAGTGCACCCTTTTGGTGCATAGCCACTAATGTGTGCAGTTCTTAGTTGTTGTATAGGACGCTGTGTCTGAAAGAGTGAGCATCTATTCTGTGGCCTTTCTACCTCTCATTTCTGCTTTCTCCCTTACTTTTACTCTCCTGAGGGAGGGGGGCAGGGTGATATGGGGGTGTGAGGTGGTAGAGACTTCCCCCTGTCTTTGCTGTATTTATTTGAGGTGGCACTCATCCTGTACCACTGTTTTACTTCCCTCTCAAAAAGGTGGTATATGCCCTTTTTTTCTCAGATGTCTTAGTCCTTATTTTTGTCTGTTATTCTTAACTTATTCATATTAACTTCTTTTCTCCAGACTTACTTTCTCACTTGACAAACATCCTTGAGGCTTTCACCTAAAACCCAAACAAAAGATCCCTCCCCCCCTTTTGACACAGCCTCTTATTCTGTACATAGGCTGTCCTGGAACTCACTGTGATTTCCCTGCTTCAGCCTCCCAGGTGCTGGGAATGCAGGCCTGGGCCAGCATTCAGTACAGAACCTTATGAACTCTTGACTGCCCTATTTTTGTCCTGAATTTTTGTTAAAGTATATTTTATACTTTCTTGACTCTCAGTCATTCTTTAATTATTTTTCTAAATTTATATAAAAAATCCAATAAAACCAGTAGACAGTTTTCCATCTTCATACTTCTTACTCTTTCTGTGAGATTATGGGCAATCTCCAGTTTCTTGAAACATCTATGCCTTGGTTTCTAGATGATTATTTCTTGGATTTCTCCTTTAATTTCTGACTGCCTTCACTGTCTTTAGTGTGTGTGTGTTGCTGGGGTTGCAGGGGCAGGGCAGTGTCTCAGTATGTATCCCTGGCTGGTCTGGAGCTCTCCATGTAGATAGTTCCAGCTGTCTTTGAATTCATAGACCTCTGTCTCCTTAGTGCTAGGATTAAAGGCATACACTGCCATGCCTAACATTTTTGTCTTGTTTCTCTTTCTTCTTCTTTTTTTTAAGATTTATTTATTTATTATTATTTTTACATTATTCTGCTTGCGTGTATGCCTGTATGCCAGAAGAGGACATGAGATCTCATTAGAAATGGTTGTGAGCCACCATGTGGTTGCTCGGAATTGAATTCAGGACCTTGAAAGAACAGCCAGTGCTCTTAACCTCAGAGCCATCTCTTCATTTTTTGAGATTATTTTGTTATATAACTCAAGCTGGCCTCAAACTGGCAGTCTTCCTGCCTCATCTTCTCAAGTGTTGGGATTATAGGCATGCACTGTTACATCTCGTTAAATCCTTGTTAATTAATTCTCTTTTCTCTTAGTTAAGGTTTTTGTTGCTGTGAAGAGATGCCATGACCACGGCAGTTCTTATAAAGGAACACATTTAATTGGGTCTGGCTTACAGGTTCAGGGGTTTAGTTCAGTATCCATCATCAGTGGTACACAGGCAGATAAGGAGCTGAGAGATCTACATCTGGATCTGCAGGCAGCAAGAAGAGAGAGAAAGACACTGGGCTTGGCTTGAGCATTGGGAATCTTAAAGCCCACTCCCAGTGACATCCTTCCTTCAACAAAGACACACCTTATAGTGTCATTCCCCATGAACCTATGGGGGCCATTTTTATTCAAACCACCACACTTTGCTTTTTTAAATTATGGTGCTTTTTAGGATTTTTGCCGTTAGTGTCTTTCATAATAACATTCACGACTTCATTGATTGCTTATAGACTGTCAATTTCTGAATTTATGGCTCTAGTTTAATATTTCACTTTTGAACCTAAGTATGCTATTTTTTTAATTTTTTTTTTTTTTTTTCTGCCAGCCTCATAGGCCAGGGTTGGCTTTAAATTCATTTTGTAGTTGAAGATGATCTAGGACTTCTTCCCTGTCTTTCTCCACCTCTCAAGTCTAGGATTGTTGATTTGCACTATCATTTTTGGTTTCTGTGGTGCTGGGGATTGAACACAGGGCTTTGTGTGTGTTAGACAAGTACTCTACCAATGGGGCTACATTCCTAGTCCATTTTCTGGATATTACAAGTATTCTTTATCTCAAATTTTAACCTGCTTAAAACTTGTCTGTCTGTCTCTTCTTTAAGTCCTCTTCCATCTTATTCTTTGCCCTCTGAGGTAGTTTCTTACTATTTTAGTCTGGGCTAATTGGGGATCTGCTGTGTAGCTCAGGCTGGTCTTGAACTGGTCTTCCTGCTTTCGTTTGAGTGCTGGCATTTCAAATGTGTACAGTACCTGATCTCATCATCTTTTGAGAAGCACAACTCCCCTGTGTGTTATACATCAATGGTGTTCCCAAGTTTCCTGTGTTAGTTGTATTAATCCCCTTTCTTGCTTTCCTCTGTATGTTTCAGGTCTCTTTGTTTTCACCTTTTGATTTAAATCCAGAGGCAAACTATCTTCAGTTGTATCCTAGACCAGCTATTTACCAGCTGGCTAATTTGAGGCAGTTTGTCTAGCCTCTCTGGGTTTTGATTTTCTCATTTGTAAAATGAAAATGCTAATTAGTGCTTTGAGCAGAGCTTGGTTTGTATGTAGTAAGTGTTGCATATGTACACATGCATATATGCATTAATAACACATGCTGTTATTAATTATATTGAGCCAGTGTTTCACTGACATTTTTGAATACTGTGTAGGCACTGAGTTTTCAAAGAATGAATGATATGACTACCTGCAGAAAGAGAAGAGACACAGTATAAATAATTTGCAAATACATAGATATGAATATTTAATGCATAGGACATGTTTAGATAGAGGTGAATCTAAGATTTAGCTTTTTCTTGCTGTTTTTGTTACCTTAGTTTATTCCATTACTTTTTTCTTTTTATTTCTTTTTATTTTTTACAATTATATATTTTATATTCTGATTGTAGCCCTTTCCCTCATCTCCTCCTCCTACCCCACCCTTCCTCTTTCTTCATCCCATCCCACCTTCTCTCCCTCTTCCTCCCAATCCCCTTCCCCTAGTCCACAGAAAGGGGGAGTCTTCCTCCCCTGCCATCTGACCCTAGCTTATCAAGTCTCACCAGGATTGCTTGTATCCTCTCCCCTTGTGGCCTGGCAAGGCTGCATCACCAGGAGGATGTGATCAAAGAGCAGGCAAGTGAGTTCATGTCAGAGACAGCAGAAACATGGCTGGACCACATAATTCCTGCAAAGAGTTTTTGCTTTTTAGAGACAACACTGATGAGGAGGTGTTAGGTATAATGGAGAAGGAACTGTGGGTTATGGCCTGGGCCAGTAGCTAGTTTGGTGCATGTTTCATTTATTCATTTATTGAGCAGGTAGTTATCAAGCATTCAACACATAGATACTATTCTAGCCACTAAGGATACAAAAGGAAATGAGATTGGTAGGTCTTGCCCTCAAAGAGCTAATTTCTTTGTGGAGAAGATAGCTAGATAGATAAGATAGATTTTTAGATAATAGGAACTATTAAGAAGGGATTAAAAACTAGAAAGTGAACATAGGAAGATAAGCTATTTAGATGAAATTGTGAAGTAGGGAGGGATGGTCTGAGAAGATGACATTTAACTAGAACTCTGAACAAGGGGAATGGCTGAAGAACATTATAGGCACAGGGAATAGAAACTACTTAAGCCCTATGTGACTAAAGTATCAGTGAGGAGACTTGACAGAGCTTATAGAGATTGCATTGTATAGGCCTTTATAGAATAAGGTAAAGAATTAGGACTTCCTAGTGTTATTAGGAAGCCATTGAGAAGAGATGTAGTAAAATCTAGGATTAAAAGTAATATGGTTGCTGAATGGGGAATAAACTCCCATGATGGTGGGGCTGGAACTGTAAGTCAGGCATGGTGGCATGCATCTCTAATCACAGCACTGGCAATGGTGAGGCAGTGAAGCAAGATGAATTTGAGACCAGCTGGGTTACATAGTGAGGCCAAAGCTAGCCTGTTTAGTATATCGAGAACCTGTCTCAAGGAAAGCTATTTAGAAGCTATTATAACAGACAACTTTATTTCTGTACTTTTTTTTTCATCCCTGTTATTTTCTTTTTAAGATAGTCTTTAACTATGTAGCCCAAGCTGGTTTTGAACTCATATTCCCCTGGAATGACAAGATTTGCTGATGAATTAGATAATGGAAGGTAAAGGATAAACTAGGACCATGCCCAGGCTTTTGATCTAAGCATGTAGCTGAATGTTGGTGACATTTACTAAGAAAACGCTGAGAAAGCTACAGGTTTGGTGGTAGAAATTATGCATTGTATTTTGGGCATGTAAGCTTCATGTAGTGGCTGTGTGGAGTTCTGTAATTTGTATAATTTTCATTAGAGTGCTTCTGAGTTATTCTTTTAGGAAAGTTGAGAGATGTAAACTTCTGTTATCCTTTTTGTCTCTTCTTGAATTAGATTTGCAACTCTGGACTGGGGGTTGAACTCTGGGCTTGCTACTCCAGTTTGGATCTGTGGCTCCATGGCCAGCTACTGGAGCCTACAGACCGGATGAAGCAAATTGGAAACAGAAGTGGAGAAAGCCTCCAGCTGGTACATTCTCAGTGTAGTCCTCTGTCTGCTGGCCCTGTCCAGCCTGCCTCATGGAGAAGATGAACTGGTTGAGCAGGCTGGCCTCCCGGGTCCCTGGGCACCGTGTACCTCAAGGGGCCAGTCTGCAGACTCCTGTCATGGCTGACCCTGAGACATGCCTCATGGTCTTCAAAAATCATTGGTCCCAGGTAGGAGACTTCATGACAAAGTACCTAGACTGTTGCTTTCCCCAGTAGCTCTAAGCTTCTGAGTTCTGTATTCTTATCACCCCATTCAGTAACCTTATCATAGATTCTTCCTATTTTCTGTCCTTCGCCTCAGGTGGTTCGAATCTTGGAGCGGCAAGGCCCTCGGGCAGCTGCTGGAGGTGCAGATGATCTCAGTGCTGTGAGAAACCACACGTACCAAATGCTAACATTGCTGGCAGAGGATCGGGCAGTCCCTTCGGCTCCCTTAGGCCCTGGGCCCCTGTTAGAGTTTGCTCTTCGTGAGGATCTGTTGAGCAGAGTGTTGACCTGGCAGCTGCAATGGGATGAACTTGGGGATGGGGTTGAGGAGCGTCGGGCTGAGCAGCTGAAACTATTTGAGATGCTAGTGAGTGAAGCTCGCCAGCCTCTGTTGAGGCACGGGCCAGTTCGTGAGGCTCTACTTGCCCTGCTGGACGCCTGTGGGCGCCCGGTGCCTAGTAGCCCAGCACTGGATGAAGGCCTGGTGCTACTTCTCAGCCAACTATGTGTGTGTGTTGCTCGGGAGCCTTCATTGCTTGAGTTCTTCTTGCAGCCACCTCCTGAGCCTGGAGCTGCTCCACGTCTTCTCCTGTTTTCTCGCCTTGTCCCTTTTGTCCATCGAGAAGGCACCTTGGGCCAGCAGGCTCGTGATGCTCTACTTCTGCTCATGGCTTTGTCAGATGGGAGCCCCACCGTGGGCCGCTACATCGCAGACCACTCTTACTTCTGCCCGGTTAGCAAACCCTAGGATGGGGGTAGGGTGTGGCATGTGAACATCGGAGAGCATCTTCTTATCCAGGAAATGTGGATAGGCTAGTATTGGGGAAAGCCTTTTATTTCGGATTTGAAAGCAACTCCTTGGTGTTGGAATGGTGGTGAAATATGGGCATAACTAGATAGGGCAGCTGTTGCAGGTCAAGTCCCAGTACATGGCAACCTGATGTGTATTTTTACCTGTATTCCCATCAAATCTATGATTAGTTAGCTCCCAAAGCTCCCTCATTTTATTATCTGAGCCTTTGGTAACCCTTCTTAGGTGCTGGCCACAGGGCTGAGTGCCCTATACTCCTCACTGCCCCGAAAGATTGAGGTTCCAGGGGATGATTGGCACTGCTTGCGAAGGGAAGACTGGGTCGGAGTACCAGCCCTTGCACTCTTCATGAGCTCTCTGGAGTTCTGCAATGCAGTCATACAGGTAGGGATAGGATTTCTAAGGATTGTGACACTTGGTGCTTCTGGGAAATTGGGTTAAGAGGGTCCATTTCCTGGAGTTCTCCTATTGAACTTGTGGTTATAAAACCCTATCTTTATTATAGTGTTCTGTTCTCTTCCAGGCAGTCGACCCTTGATAATCTCTCCTCTCTTGTTCTATCTAGGTAGCTCACCCCTTGGTGCAGAAGCAGCTGGTTGATTATATTCATAATGGTTTCCTGGTGCCTGTCATGGGTCCTGCCCTGCACAAAGTAAGGAAGACAGGTGGCTAGGTATAGGAAGACCTGGACTAGAGTGAAAGGACTAATGTGGGAGGCCGTGGTTGGTGTTCCTCTCCCCTTTTCCCTTTCTGATATTTCTTGTTCCCTAGAACTCAGGGAACATGAATCATTGTATGAGCAAGGAAACCCTAAGTCTCCAAACGTTCCCTTCCCTTCATGCAGACCTCTGTGGAGGAGATGATTGCTAGTACCGCCTATCTGGAACTTTTCCTGCGGAGCATCTCAGAGCCTGCCTTGCTCCGTACTTTCCTGCGATTCCTGCTGTTGCATCGGCATGATACCCACACCATCCTTGACACCCTCGTTGCCCGCATTGGCAGCAACTCCCGGGTATGGCTCTTAAACTCTGTCCTGGCTTACTGCCTGGGTAAGCCATCTTTCTCTGGTCTCTGTTGTCAAAGGGTGTTCCTGCTTTTCTCTGGAGTTTGACTCTGGCAGCCACTTCAAGGTGGCACTTTGTAGCACTGAACTTTGAGCCATTTTGAGTAAAGAGTTTACTGTGTGCATCTGTAGCACAGTTATCCTCCAGGGCTCTAGGCTTTGCCATGGTGCAGTGCTTGTAAATGTAGCATTGCTCCATAGTTCCCATAAGCTGTTATCATGCCTTCAGTTGCTGTGGTGCTGTAAGAGTTTTGGGTTTTGTGTTTGGCTAATAAATGGTCTAGCTGTTTCTTGTAGGCTTGCTGTCTCTCCTCTTTGGATTGGCTGCATTTGAACTGTCTATAGTCAGGGCACACAAATCCACCTGGCTGCCACTCAGATTCCCTCTGCTGCACATTTGTATAATAGTGACATTCTGTCGGGTCATTGGTAGTTACTGTTGCTGGTGTATAAGAGCTTATTTTATGAAGAATATTTGTAGCAAATTAAGTTACTAAAAATAGTTGAAGACTGAAGTTGCTGTTTGTACCAAAAAAACTATTTTTAGAAAAGAATGGATTGACTGAAGAAGACATCTCAGAGGAGGTGACGTTATGCACAAGATAATGGAGATTTTGAATATTAAGTGAAAACAGTTTAGGCAAAGGGAGCATCATGGAAGGGCATGTAATAGGGAATGAGTATAATGTATTTTAGGAATGAAAGACCATTGTAATTAGAGATGAACTGAGTAAGAGGGAGAAGGAGTGAGAGGAGTGAGGGTTGAGAAGATCCTAATCATGCATTATGGAGAGGAGAGAAAGGAGAAGTGGATATCTTTCTGTTATCAAACACTTAATTTTATAAAGGTACAAAACATCCTTATTTTGAAGGTAGGACATGCCATGGTCTTAGGTTTATTTGACCTCATGAGTTGCCCTGTCAGTTAATTCCCTTTTTGGGGTTCATTCCCTCATCTTCTTTGTGTTAATCTGCCATTCTTTCATAATAACATTATTATTTTATTGTTTTTTTAAAATTATTGTTTTTAGTCTTTAGCACTTGCTTCTATTAGTCTCCAAGGGTTTTTCGGAGCTTTTAATGTTCTTAGGTTGCTACTTTCTGGTTTCTGGTTCTTGCAGGAACCAGGTCTCTTCTGATTGTAGGCTACTCATGTTAAACATGTTAGATGTTTTTATTTCCATCTTTTGGTCCTTTTAAGGTGGTTTATTGGCCTGGCTTTTGTGCCTTTAAGTGAACCACTATGGCTGTCTTGTCTGTGGACCTGACTATCTGTGTTAGTTTCTATTTGCTGTCAAAACAAATTACCACAAACTAGTGACTTAAAACATGTCAAGGACCATTTGTTAAGGATCATCTCCAGCCTGATTGCCTTTTTTTTTTTTTTTTAATCTTCAGAACCAGCAATGATGGGACACACCCCTGCTATATTTTGAGCTCCCTTTTCAATTTTTTTTTCTTTACAAATTTTTCTTATAAATAGTGCTGGGAGCCAAACCCAGGGCCTTATATGTGCTAGGCAAGCAATCTGCCACTAAGCTACATTCCCAAGTCTTCTTTCTTTTTCTTTAAGACAGTCTCACAGTGTATTCTAGACCATGATGCTGTATATCATAACCAGAGCCTCATGAATACTAAATAAATTCTTATCACTGAGGTATGCCTATACCATAACCCCCACAGGCCCATAATATTAATCACAGCTGTAAAGTCTCTTCAGGACTTTAAAGTAAAATGTTTATAGGTTCTGGCAATCAGGTCTTTGAAGAACGACTTTCCCACTCACCCTACTATTGTTGAGTGAATCGGAATTCTTATTGCTAGTTAAAGTGGTCATTTAGGATATCCATGTTGCCCCAAGTGTGAACTGTTTCCTACTATTGATGTGCTTAATTCTTTAATAGGCATTTAGTAAGCAATGCTAAGACTATACAAGACCAAGATGTCTAATATGAGATGTCTGTTATGCTGTAGGAATTCAGAGCAATGAGGGTTAGCATATTGCACGTCTGTTATTTTTGTCTAGCTAGAAGTGAATAAGGCTTCTTCCGTTTCTAAAACAAAAGGTTTTTCTGCTCTTGACCTACCCACTTTCTTTTTCCTTTTCCTATCAGTTGCCCCGAGCTCTTTATCCCACATCCTGAGATACACTGGGGTGGAGAGGTGACTCAGACTCCATACTCATGATTCCACCTACTTCCCAATTGGGACTCTTCCAGGTTTCCTCTGATTCCTTATTGGTAGTCATTCAAAACTGTGTGACTATAGTCTCTTTTGGCTGTCATAGCTGTAGTTTCCTGTGAATCATTTATTTTTTATAGTCTTTCTTAGTTTCTGTTTTCTTAGAGTCTCATTAGAGCACGGATGGAATCAATATGTTGGCAGATAGTCTTCAGTTATGTATATGCTCTATGGAATTCCAGTGGATCTGACACATTATTTTCTATCTGTGATAGTGAAGTCTTGTTTGCAAAGATTATGTGTTTATCTAGTTAATACTTACATACTGATTATGTGCTAGACTTTGGCACATAGGCTATTTATTCTAGAAGTGGCTGGTTGGGACTGGGGCTGGGGGGAATGGAGTTTTCATTGGTTAATAGTTTGGAGGGTAGAGGGCTCTTATGGTGACCCCCTCCCTCACCTCCCCCCTCAGCTCTGCATGGTCTCTCTGAGTCTCTTCAGGACCCTTCTGAACCTCAGCTGTGAGGATGTTCTGCTGCAGCTGGTTCTCAGGTATCTGTGGGGGCAGGGCTGAGGGATGGTTGACCCTTAGGGCCTAGTATTTTGTTGGGGTGATGGGCTGTATTGGGGTTGCTTATGAGTGCCTCTTGGAACCTGGTTTAGCAATTTAGTTTGCTTGGCCTGTTCTTCTAGGTGCTTTCTTTCCTGATCACCCTATGTCCTCTTTTTGCTATGTCCTAGGTACCTTGTCCCATGTAACCATGTGATGCTGAGCCAGAAGCCAGCTGTGCGTGATGTGGATCTTTATGGACGAGCAGCTGACAAGTTTCTCTCCCTAATCCCACGCTGCTGTCGGCATCATGCCCCCAGCCCACCTCGTTCAGAGCATGCCTCATGGGCACGAGGTGGGCCTAGCCGAGAGTCAGGGAGAAGGGAAGACATCATGGGTATGGCCTGAGTTCTGGGGGAGCCTAGAGAGAAAATCAGGGCTTGGGTGCGGGGAGGAAGGTGACAATGAGTGGAATACTTTCTCTAGGGAGATTGATGGGTGGTCTTGCAGAGAGAATCTTTAGCCTTCCCAGAGAAATTAGGGTAAACTTCTGGGAAGAAATAGTCCTCCTCTTCTTTATTTCAGTTGTGTCTTCTGTTTGCATTATTTTCAGTGAAGGAGGTGGTGAGGGGGTGATGAATTAGGATAAATTAGTCTATAGATTGAAAAGTCAGCTATCATCTCTACCTCCTCACTGTAGTCTCTTTTAGTCTCTAGATCACTTGTTTCTCCATGATCTGTCATCTTGATTTTGGTTATATTTTTTTTCTGCTCTAAAGGTCCTGGAAGTCCAAGTGTTGATTCTTCTTCAGTGGTAACAGTGCCTCGTCCCTCCACACCATCTCGTCTGGCTCTGTTTCTCCGGCAGCAGAGCCTAGGCGGCTCTGAGTCCCCAGGTCCAGCTCCTCGCTCCCCAGGGCTCACTGTATCCCCGAGCTCCAGCCCTGGCCGAAGGCCCAGCCCTGCAGAGGAGCCTGGTGAGCTAGAAGACAATTACCTGGAGTATCTGCGTGAGGCACGCCGTGGTGTAGATCGCTGTGTCCGAGCCTGCCGAACCTGGTCTGCCCCATATGATGGCGAGCGGCCCCCTCCTGAGCCTAACCCTCTCGGCTCCCGGACTAAGAAACGCAGCCTGCTGCCTGAGGAAGATAGGGACAATGTGGGGGAAGGGGAGGAGGAAAACCTAGGAAGTCGGGGCCTAGCTGTGGGTGTAGGGGATACCCCTGGTCACCTACCCCCACCCCAGCTCAATGGGGTACCAGGGCCATGGCCAGAGGGAGCCAAGAAGGTTCGTCTGGTGCCACGGCTGGTGTCACAGGAAAGAGTCAGGGAATTGTTAGAGGGTACCTCGGAGGGCATGGCAGGACTAGAGAGCTTTGGGCAAGAGCTCCGGGAGCTGGAGGTGGCACTGAGCAATGGTGGAGCTAGTTCAGAGCCTCCCTTAGAGCCTCCACTACCTCCAGAGGAGGAGGAGGCCTATGAGAGCTTCACCTGCCCTCCTGAGCCCCCTGGCCCCTTCCTCAGCAGCCCTTTGCGGACTCGCCACCAGCTGCCAAGCCAGCCCTTCACTGGTAAGTTATTTAACCTAAGCCTTCTCCTCTGTGTACTTTTGCATGTTCTCGACATGTTTGTGCTGATTTCTAAGACTTTTTTGCTATGTCATTTCTGTGTATTTGCCTAGTCCTCATCCATTTTGCTTGAGTCCCTTCTTCATACATACTGTGTCATACCATGCCCTCATGTTTGTTGATATGTCTTTCCATGCTTCTGCTGGTTTGAATATTGACTTATGTCTGAGCCTTGTGTATCCTTATATGCATGTTCCTCCTTTTCCCCTAGTCTGGCCATTTCCTGGGGTTTGTAAATAGGATGCTTTGTGCTTGGGGAAAAAAAATACATCTGAATCATATGGATGATGTTTGTATTGTCCCGAATGAAAGACACATGTGCACCTCTGTCTTGTGCCATTCCCACCAGTCTGTGTATTGGGTTTTGAGTCTTCTGGTAGGTCTCTGATGACCCTGGAATCAGCTCTTTTGGTGTTTTTCCTCCTGCTCAGCAGCTTCCTGTCTCTTCAAAGGAGGGCCTGATTTCAGTTCTCCCATCTACTATCTTTACCTTATACCTTGGTTGTCCAATATAGTTATTTTGAGGAGTAATAATTAATAAGGATTTGGGGGTGAGTGATCTTCCTCTTTGAGGACAAGTGACAAGCATCATTCTGAGTGTACCTGGTAGGCCCTGTTAGGTTGTTATTCTTGGAGCTAGACCCAACCTGAGATTTTGGGCTGGCTCTTTGTTTTGTTTTTGAGCAAGACAAGCCTTATCAGGCCCTAATGTACATCTCAGCATGGGAAAACAAAACAAAACAAAACAAAATTAATCTTTGGGAATCAGTGCAGTGGCTAAGGTTAAGGCCTTAGCCTTTGGATTAAGCACCCCTTAAGTTAGCATTTTGCCTACCATTGGTGCATGAAAATCATTTAATAGAATATTGGCACATTGTGAAAAACTCAACAAATGGTAACTTTTCACTGGGATTATCATTAGTGGGTCATGGGAGACGTAAGTCGACTAAGGTACCACCTGTCTTAGTTGTCAGCAGTCAGGTTTCTTGGTAAGCTTGGGACTATCTTGCTCTAGCACTGGGGCTTCTGTCTGGAGCGATATTCCTTCTCTTGCAGGCTGTAGAAAACGATCTTCCTATTTATGTAGCCTCTGCTCCACTCCTTTCCTCTAGGAGGTGATTTTACCACAGTCTTAAAGTATTAATTGATTCTTCTTTTCTTTTTGGTAAAGTTATTAATGTGCTTTGCATTATCCCTTACAAGATACTACCAGGGAATGAAAAGAAGGATAAAGTTAGAGATTTTGTTTACTCTTAAGTTAGTATTAAGTATTACTTTAGAGCTAAGATTATTTGTTATGGACACCTCAAACAGATGGTAGTACAAAATCTGTTTCAGGATTCATCACCTCTTGTTCATCATTCTTCTATCGTAGTTGTTAGTATAGTTTCATATAATATTCTCTTTTCTCCAAAAATCCATCAGAAATACTGTGATGGCTTTAGTGGTCTAGTGTCATGTATGTCTTAAAGTATTTCTCTCAGGACAGAATGCTGATCCCTTGTCATCCTGAGTCACTTTTCTGTGCCTCAAACTAAGCTATTCTTTTCCTTGATTCCTAGTTTACCTTGATTTCCCCGCTCCTGAAGGTCAGAGCCTGTATCCTCTCTGTTCCCCTAAAGCCTTAATACTTGCTTTGAAGTTCATAGTTTCTTTTTCTTTGTTACATCTCTTTTTTAACCTTCTTTGTGACCAGTTTCATGCAACTCTGTCTTACATGGAACCTGATTCTGTGTTTTGGCTGTGTATTCTGTTGTGTTCTTGAGTGAAGCTTCTTAAAAACTGAGAAATACAATATAGGTTATGATTATAGTTGAATGAAAAATCTACCAGATCTTGTACTTGATATTTGACATTGATATCTCATTGGTCCTTTTAATTATTTTATGAGGTAGGTATATTTATTTTACCACAAATAGGAAACTAAATGTTGGTGAGCTTTCAGCTTATCTAGTCACAGGGCACATCTGAAATCTGAGATTAGATCTTTGACTCTAGAGCCCAAGATCTGATTCATCAGTCGTAGTGTTTATAATGCTGGCATCTGGATTACTTTGTCTAGAGAAAGTGGTCACAGGTCATTCGACACACTCAGATACATATAATTTTTCTCTAGGGGGTCTCTTGTTTGGGGGAGGAATGCGTGCAATGTGCATTGTGTTCAGGCCTTGTATCCTGTGCCCATCCCCTTCCCAGGCCCCTTCATGGCTGTGCTCTTTGCCAAACTCGAGAACATGCTGCAGAACTCCGTCTATGTCAACTTCCTGCTGACGGGGCTGGTGGCCCAGCTGGCCTGTCACCCCCAGCCCTTGCTCCGCTCTTTCCTGCTCAACACCAACATGGTCTTCCAGCCCAGTGTCAAGTCCCTGCTGCAGGTGTGCGATGCATGCATGCATGGGTGCGTCCAGGCTCAGTGGTGGGCCAGGCCCACAGCTAAAGTGACCTTGGGTGGGCTGGGAACAGACACAGTGGGACCCGTGTAAATGCGGAACCACCAGAAAGGTCATAAAGTTGTGCTTCATAGGTGCTGGGCTCTGTGAAGAATAAGATCGAGAGCTTTGCGGCCTCCCAGGAGGACTTTCCTACTCTGCTATCCAAAGCCAAGAAGTACCTCATTGCCCGGGGCAAGCTGGACTGGGCTGAGGGTCCTACAGCAGGACCTGCCCCCCGCCGCTCTGATTCCCTAGGTGAGGAGAAACTGACCACCCTCCTTTATTTTCCCTTGACATCTCATTAGCCAGAGTCAGTTAAGATCCAGAAGCTGAAGGGTTGTTGAAAAGCTAGTCTTAATGTTGCTAGGCTTTAAGTCAGAGAATAGTTTTATTAAAAAAGTCTAATTGACAGTATCAACAAAAACTGCATAAGGGTCTAAGGACAACGAAGGAGAAAGAAGTTCTTGAGTTGAGATATTGTGAGAACTTAATGTGGCATGTGGCTTTGAGTAATAAGTAAAGATTAGGTTGACGTAGGACTATTCTGTTTTTTTAGTCAGGAGACATCTTGGATACTAGTTGGAATAGAGTGTTTTACAAGGCTGTGGAACAGTTGGTGATAAGGCAGGAATGATTTGGCTGAAGTAGGAGGTTCTTAGAGTAGAAGTTAGGCAGAGCAGAAGTTGGGATCTTCTAAGAAACCAGGAGAGGTTTTAATATCTGGATGTAGTAAGTAATTGCAGATGAATTGGAGCTAAGAGAAGGAATTCAGGAGGAATAGTCAGGACCAGGGAGATTTGAATTTGAATAGTGGAAAAGAAAGGATGTATATGACAGGGTAGAGATGGGAAGGATGTTTTTGCAGAATTTGGTCAGTGTTGAGGAGACAAGGAAGCATTAACCATGACAGAATTTTCTAGAAGTTGTGAAATAAGGGAGCATTAAATGTGACAGTTTAAGTTCTTGAGTTGATAGTTTAGTGCATGAGATAGAAGCCTTGGGAAGAAATTATTGATGTTGAGTTAGGGATAGTAGAACAGCAAGTCAGTGTAGGGAAAATCACAGAGGTGTTTTTCAGGTTTCTCCCGGGTGGAGATGACTAAGTTAGAAAGGATGAAAAAAGTAGGAATGACAGATTGTAGCCAGAGGAAGCAACAGATAGATACAAAGTACCTGTTGGATGTCATGAAGGTAGGTGTTGATACAGAAGCGTGTGGGGCTTTGGGAGTTTGAGAAGAGGTTGGTGAGTGAGACCCTGGTTATGAAGGACTTTGAATTCAAGGTTAATAAGTCTGTATGCTGTCTCTGTAACCAACATTAGAGGTGGTGAATAGAAACACTTATCATGATATAGGTTCCAGAAAGTTAGAGGACAGTATTCTAGATAGCACAGTTGAATCTAAGCAAATATGAAGTTGTCTGGGTATGCCCAAAGGGAGGGTGGTCTTGGTAGGTATAGGGTAGGGACTGATAAGTGATGAAGGAGTAGTGTAGGGAACTTGATCCTTGATTGCCACTGGAGTGTGAAGAAATGAAGTACTCCTGAACTGTAGTTGTATATACAGGTACTGAAGGAGAAGAGGATGTGGGTCAGCTATAGGTAGGCAGAGCAAAGTGGAAGTAGTTGACTGTGTGTGTGTGGTGTATATATATATATATATATATATATATATATATATATATATATATATATATATATATATATATATGTAGTTCTAGAGCAAAGGTTCTCAACCTGTGGGACGTGACCCGTCTGGCGATTGCATATCAGATATTCTGCATATTAGATATTTATATTACAATTCGTAACAGTGTCAAAATTACAGGTGTGGAGTAGCAATGAAATAATTTTATGTTTAGGGGTCACCACAACATGAGGAGCTGTGTTAAAGGGTTGGAGCATTAGGAAGATTGAGAACCACTGCTCTAGAGGGTGATAGGAAACACAAAGTTAGCTCATGTTATGGACGGAGGAGAGCGATCTTGGTGGTGGTAGAATAGTGGTTAAAATGAATTCCATAGGTCGAGGGGTCATGGAGATGGAAGTAGTAGTAGCTGGGAATAAAGTAGTTCAAATATTGGCTGTGAGACTAGATAGAGGGGAAAAGCTGAGCAAGCAGAATTTTGGTGTGAGAATGAGAAAAAGCAGCTCTCATCTTGTCATCTTTAGAGATGAGGCAAGAAATGGGCTTCAATTCTCGACCTTCTTCCAGAACCCCAGGGGAGAAGTTCAAGAACCTAAGGGGGTTGAGGAATCTGTTCCCCAGACTAGGGCAGGTTCCCTGACCCCAGCACCTTCTTGACACCCCTGTTTATTCCCAGTGAGGAGCCGGAGGCCATCCTTGGGGGAGTTGCTCCTGCGGCATGCACACAGTCCAACCAGGGCCCGACAGGCGGCACAGGTTCTTCAACCTGGGCGAGATGGAACAGGACTTGGACTAGGTGGGGCCTCTCCAGGGGCTTCAACTCCAGTTCTGCTCCCCCGGGGCGGGGCTTCTGAGCGCCAAGGTGAGGCTCTGCGAGTCAAGAATGCTGTCTACTGTGCAGTCATTTTCCCTGAGTTTCTCAAGGAGTTGGCTGCCATCTCCCAGGCCCATGCTGTCACCTCGCCTTTCTTGTTGGATACTTCAGAGGAGGTGTCTGTTCCTCCCGTCTCAGGCTTTGGGCCCCTCAATCCTTAATTTTCTTCCATGGACAATCAGGGCCTTCTGTGTCCTAGGTTGAAATCTAGGACACGGGCTCCTTTTTATGTTTGGAGGCAGTGGCAAATGGACTTTTTAATTTATTTCAAATGAATGTTTTATGAGAACTTGTTGCAATATGTATAAAAGGGAATTCTCTATTCTGTGCTCATTCTTCTTTGCCACCCATTATCTGTAGGGCTGTGGCCCTATGAAGGTTGTATGTAGGTGGGTCAATCATCAGGGATATTTTCTCTTTGGTGATAACACTGATGATAGGGTTTCAAGGTAGCCCCTTTACTGATAGGAGGTGAGAGGATTGATGATTACAGGGAAATGAAGACTCTTCATTTGTCTGGACCCTAGAAGGAAGAAGCACACAGGCCCAGGGTAGTTTGGGGGTGCAGCAGCTGATGTTTATTGGGGACCAGTATTTGTATGCCAGATCTTAGGGGCCTTGCCCCCTGCATCTCTTGTCTCAGCTTCATTCGTCGCTGTCGAACTCCGAGGACAGACCCTGCAGCAGGGGCAGGGACATGGAGTGCCGGTCGGGGTCCCCGGGGCCCCCACCCTGGGCTCCTGGTGGGGGGTTGCGGGGGCTGAAGAGCCAGTTCTCTGCTAGGGTTGGGGATAGTCACAGCTTGACTCATGCCCTGGTCTTCCTCCCTAGTCCCTCCCTCTGATTCTCCGTTACCCACCCTCCCCCTCCCGCTACCAGGGCCATGCTTCCACCTCACCCTCCCTGGGCTCCCTCAGTCCTCTATGAGGGTCTTGTACAAATTCTGGGCTGCTGAACCCATTCCTGGGTTATATTCCCTGCACCCTCTCTCTCCAATGGCCTTTCGCATCCCTCGTCTTCATTTCCTTTAGCAGTACCTGAAAGCATATAGGGGCCCCTCCTGAAGGGGTTCCGAGCCTTATAGGAGAATCTGGTGGGTCTGCTTTCTGGCCCTTCTTGGGGAGGTGGTGTAGGGGGGTCTGTGACGGGTGGAGATACATTGTCAGCAGCTTCAGGGGTGTCAGCAGGTACTGATGTGGGAGCCAGAGTTGATAAGATGCTAAGGCTAGGTCTAACCCAGGTGGCTCCTTGGGGCAATGGATCTTTGGTCAGAGACTTCTGTGGTCCCAGCACACCCTTGGGCTGCAGTGAAAACTTGAGGCAGGAGAAAGCAATAGGTAGTGACCGCTGTAACCGGAGCAGCTGGGGCTCACGGGCTGTAGGCAGTAGCCCTAGCTGCAGCCAGGTGCAGGAGAAGACCTGGTAGATGACGTAGATGCTGTGGGTGCTCCGGAGCCAGGGAAGATTCTGCTGTAGGCTCACCTGCCCTGGCGGTAGCAGCAGGAAGGCAACCTTCTTGCGCAGACCTCCCATATGTAGGCGGATCCGGCAGGGCTGACCATCCAACATTCGCATTTCTTCATAGGCTATCTCAGCTCGGCCATTTGGTGAGTATTCTCGAGTGCAGTGGGCAAAGACACCCTCAGACCCTGCCTGTTCTAGAAGATTTGGTAGCAGCCCTACTGATTTCAGTGCCCTTCGGCCCTGTCGGCCTGGCAAAGCCAGGCGGGTGTGGGCTGGACGGGACTGTTTCACTAGCACGCCCAGTAGATCATAGTAGGCTGCATCCGAGAGGAAAGGTACTGCCACTACATTGGACCCCAAACGCTCCTCGATGACCTGCAGGTGGCCAGTTTACAAGTCAGGGGCTGAGTTAAGGTCAGAGGGTAAATTGTGTTGTCTAACCTGACCTTCCCACCACTTCACTGTTCAAGTACATTGCTACAGTATACACAGATCCACACTTGTTTCCTAGTTCCCTCCTATAGTAAAACCTGAGTATCTTATTTTGTGGCAAATTATGGCAGATATTTGGATACACGAAAGGAAGAGACTGTTTTTATCCTAATGTAGCTTGGGCTATTGGAGGAGACAAAAAATGTGAACAGTAGTTAGTTAAGTAAAGTAATAGCAGGATGTGGGCAAGGACAAGTGGGCAAAGACAAGCCTTTGTCTTTGATAGAAAGATGGTCAAAGAAATTTCCTAGGTGGCAATACTTGAGCTTTGAAGGAATTAACAGATTGGGCAGTAAGGCATTCCTGGCAGAAGGGGAAAAACCCCTGAACCTTCGAGTCATGCACATTCAGGAACACATAATTTCATTGCTTGCATTTAAGGTAGGAAAAGGAAAGGCACACAGGAAACTAGGATATGGGAAGTCATCAGTGTATGCCTTTTACAAATAACTGTTTTATTCTGAGGCCAATGGGAAGCCACTTGTAGGCCCTGGGTAGGAAGACGGGACCAGGAAGGAGAGAGCTGATTTTAATAGGCCTACAGCAGGGAAGAGATAACAGCAGGGAAGAGATAACTTAAGGCTGTTGCAGTAACTGCAAGCAAACACGATTTTAGTTCTTGAACTATAAATAAGGGGAACTAGCGGAAGTCACAGAACCAGTTCTCTTCATGGATGTGGAAAGAAGGACTCTTCAAAGGTCATGGCTAGGTGATGGTTTATATGGATACTATTAGTGAAAAATGGATACACAGATGTAGGCTTATAATGTCCAATCTGATGGCAGCAGTCAGTTACCTCATGTGCTTTCTACCCTAGCTACTATAAAGATAGTTTTTCGTGTGTGTGTGTGTGTGTGTGTGTGTGTGTGTGTGTGGTGAGAGAGAGAAAGAGAAAGGTTCCTAATCTTTGTATTGTTCTAGTATCCATTTAGGGTGTCTAGTTTCTTAGGTTTGTCCTTATTTCTTGTTTTTGTCTAAGTTTTGTGTGCTTGGTGATCAGTTCTAGAGAGTACCTGGGAACACGATAAGATTGTCTTTAGTAGTTTGTAACTTAGCTGTTACAGTTTTGACCCATTCAAAGTTTCATAAAGTTTCATTGGCTGAGCCTTCTGGCTCTCAGTTATGCTTGAGAGCACGGCCACACAAAAGTTCCAAGTTCTACATTTTATCCCCCAGATCCCACATATCTGTACTCCTACACTGAATTCACCCAATGACCCCTAAAACTGCTCTGCTCTTATTTTGTAGCAAAGCATGTTTTGAAGTGCTGGCCTCTAGTATTGAAAGAAAGAAATCAGGGCATTCAAAGGTGCCCCATTCTGCTTGAAGTTGCTGAGCTTACCCTGTGTATCTCTGCCTCAAGTTATTCACTGAGATAAGGAGAAAGGTTTTTTTTTTTTTTTTTTTTTTTCCCTCATTTCTATAGTGGAAGACTTCATTTATGTTTACTGTAATTTAGAAGATCTAGTGTAGGCACAGACTTCGGTGCCGTTGAAACCAGTTGCTCTTAATTTTGAGAATACCCTTTGCTCTTGTATTTCTGCCTCCCTTGCTTATGTGGTAAGCCTTTTCCCAAGTCACGGGAATTAATGCCACGAAGGTTGCTTTCAGTCTTGTGGATGCTGCTCTAAGATGATAGTTTAAATGTGGAAATAACACAGTTTTTTTCCTTTTTCCTTTTACGGATTTTGGTGTTCATCTTAAGTTAGTTACTGTTCATTCACCCATCATTCACTCATTCAAGTGGCTTTTATATGTCAATTGCCACTGCTACTATTGTCTTAAGATTTCCCACCTCTTCCTATACAAAAACCACTTAAGACCCAGCCTGGTCACACTTTGCCACTTCCTCCAGAGCATCCTTACTTTACCTACTTTATCCTTGATGAGGGCCCAAGTGGCATCTGCTTCATCCAGTGTTAGCAGGTGGGGGGTACTGACCAGCATGGCAGGGAGTGGGAGGGGTTGGGCAAGGTAGTGGCTGCTGCAGGGACCCCAAGCTGCCCAGGGCTAAAGGCCCACCTACCTTGGTCTGTGACCTACTTTAGCATGAGGTCATAGAGGTCCTGATGGATGATAGAGTCTTGGATACAGAGAGCACATACCTTTGCTAGCGTCATTGCAGCCTGTGAGTCATAATATTTACAGTTTTTTAATTTTGCTTTCCCGTTTCTTTCTTTTTATTACTCTTTGCCTTTTTATTTTTCCTTCTGTTCCTGCCCTGCCCTGCCTTGTCCTGTCCTATCCTGTCCTTGAACAGCATAGAGATGCTCCCCTCTTTCTTCACTCCTTTTTTCACTCTTTTTTTCTTTTACAGTCCTGCCTCATGGTCTTCTGCCTCAGCCTGGAGTGGTCATTCCAGTGCTTTGGGGGAGGGAAATGCAACACGTTCTGTCTGTCTCAGTCTCTCCTTATCTGTTGTTCTTGGTTTGAGTTTTTTTTTTTTTTTTTTTAAGGAAACAGGGTAGGACCACTTCTCTTTCTAACTCCTTTACTAGAGTAACTGCTGTCTAATTTAGGTGTAGTTTACTTCTCTTTGAGGTTTCATTGGGGTCCCGACGGACATGGAAGTATAGATCAAGGCTTGCACTGAAAAACAAATATGTAAAGAACAACAACGGTGCCAACAACAATAAAAACCCAGGAATTCTTAACCTGTAAATCACCTGGGAGATCTAAAATTGCTGATACCTATCTCCTAACAAATTCTGATTTAATTCATCTGGGGTATGCCTGGAATCCTAACTTTTAAAAGCTCCTTGATTGAAACCAGTTATTAATGACTGGGTTATAAATGCAGTAGAAAGCAGGTGTGTGTAGGAGGGTATTCGGCTGAGTGATGGTAACATGGAGAGTAAGATATAAATGGGATTATGTTTCCTTAGTAACTGGCAGGAATTTTCAGGAAGCCAGAATTACCCCGGTAAACATGAAGATTTTCTTATGCTCCATTCCTGTCGTAGGCTGATTTGTGTGGAGTAGTTTCCTTTCCCACTCCAGTTATTACTCATCTTCTCCCTTGTGTCTTTGTCCAGAGATCTCAGTGTTTTGTTGGAGAAGAATGACTCTTTAAAAGAAATCACTTTAGAATTTTTTAGTAATCATTTTCCTACTTCATACCTTGTCTGTACTGTTTTTGAGGTCCTCTGGGGTCTCTTGTCTAAGTGTTCTGTTTCAGCTTGACCTAGAGGCAAATGTTGTCCTGAACTGTCGTCTGAGCCAGCTTGAGGTGGCATGTGTGATGCCATACAGAGGGGTACTGCTGTGGTGGGAAATTGTTCTCAGGAAACCATTCCAAAAGGAGGTGCAGTTGGTCTCATGAGAAGGTACGTCTTCTCAGATAGTACTAATGCACAGGTGCCAGGTCTTTGAGCAGATGGTTGACAGACACTTGGTCCTGTTTCTAAGAGAGGAATTAATGTGAGATGCTTGAAACCTTCAGTACTAGGGGTCTATATCCGACACTGAATGTATTATCTTAGATGATCCTTTTAGGAATCTCTTGTTTTTGTTTTGTGTTTGTTTTTGAGACAGGGTCTCACTGTGTAATCAAGAATGGCTCTGAACTCATTATGTAGGTACAAGCTGGCCAGAACTTGAAGCCATCTTCCTGCCTTAGCCTTTGGGTTGGATGCTGGGATTATGAGTGCATCACTGTGCCCAGCTTCTTTTCTGGAGCAGGTATTGTTTCATTTTATAGTGAAGAAAAGGTCAGTAAAATTAATTAGCCAGCAACACACAGCAAGTGGTTCACAACATATCTAGGGTCCAGCTCTTATTACTGAACAGCAGCTCCTTTTGGTATTGCTTGCTCACTTCAGTGAAATGAGAGAAATACATGTGGCTTAGGAGAAGGAAGTGGGCAGGGTACAAGAGAAGCCACAACAGTCCCAAGTGAGAAACCCCAGGTTTCTTAAGACAGCTGAAACCAAGCTGCTTCTTTTTTGTGCCTATTTGGCAAGCTCCTCACACAATACCATCTTTGGTATTAGAGATGTAGTTTTTAATGTTTATGGGTGTTTTGCCTACATGTATGTCTGTGTATCATGTGTGTGTACCTGGTGCAAGTTGGGGCCAGAAGAGATCGTTGGATTCCTTCGGCTTCAAACATATCATTTTTTCAGTTAAATATATGAACATTTAAAATAAAGGCTATAAATAGGATCATGATTGTTGGGGTTAGGATTTGGGCCAAAGTTATGGAAAGAAATGTTTCTACAGAGATTATTTATTTTGAAAGTATAGGTGATGAGCTGTGGGCATATAGTTAATTCTCAGGTTATGAAGAATGAGGATATGCTGGCAAAGCTTTCTGAATAGACCATGTGGTAGTTATGTATGAAACATCAACAAAACACAAATGTGTTAGATTTTTGGCTTGAAGGAAAAACATTCTGAGCACACAGCTTTGAAACAAGCGACCTTGGGAGAACTGTGCACAGCTAAGAGTTGAAGGTGCCTTATCTTCCCCATGGTGGTATGGTAGCACTC
This sequence comes from Psammomys obesus, assembly GCF_907164565.1. Classification (NCBI taxonomy): domain Eukaryota; kingdom Metazoa; phylum Chordata; class Mammalia; order Rodentia; family Muridae; genus Psammomys; species Psammomys obesus. The sequence goes on along the minus strand of NW_026596356.1, from coordinate 267,573 downwards.
ATTGCTCATGTACATTGGTTGCACATGATTTCCCTTTCCATGTATCAGAGGGGAAAATGGTGTGTGTGTATGTATGTGTGACATGGGATCATCGCCCAGGAATTCCTTTATATTTCTTTATAATAATGTAATAAATATCCTACTGCCATACATGTTTGTTCATATCTCAGTTATTTTCTCAGAATAGATCGATCAAAGAGAAATCTCTTAAGAGAAGGAGAAGGCTATCTTGTGATACGTCAGAGTCTGTGTGTGCATACGCGTGTGTGGAGGAGCCAGAGCTGAAGTTGGGTGTCTTCCTCTGTCATTCTCCACCTTGTCTTTTGTGACAGCCTCTTGCTGAACATGGAGCTCACTGATGGGCTTCAGTGACCTACCTGTCTCCCCTTGGTCCTCCTTTTCAGTACTGGACTTCGAGATTTGTACCTGGATTTTATGTGGGTGCTGGGAATCTGAACGGAGGCCATCATGCTTCCAGGCAAGGATTTTTCCCACTGAGCCATCTCTTCCAGCTCTAGGACTAGAGTTTTGTTAGTTTTCTATAAAACCATTTTGTGGAGTGCTTTTAAACTTAGAACTGCATGAAAAAGATTAGTTTTGAGAATGACTGAACTCATAAATGATTGACTCAACCAGGGGTTCCCAACTTGGGGGTCATGACCCCATTTGCAAACCTTTTGTCTCTAAAGACATTTACATTACAATTCATAAGAGTAGCAAAATTACAGCTATGAAGTAGCCAGAGATAATTTTGTGGTTAAGGGTACCAAAACATGAAGAACTATTATTGACAGATAGCAGCATTAGGAAGGTTGTGAGAACCACTTTACCCAGTCAGATTCAGTGTGATCTTACTTGAAGTCATGCAGACAATTTTAGGTACCTCTTCCTGTTTTTAGGGCTCAAATGAGACCCTATTTGGCCCTACGAATGACAGTTGTCCTTCAGTTCTGAAGCTACCTCCTCTGTGTGGTGTCCCATGGTGCTTGGCCCAGCTCTGAGCAACCAGATGTGTTGTGCTTGCTTCAGGTCTCTGTAACTGCCCCAAGACTGTGGTTATGACTTTAATTTTCTCTGACCTTACAGCTTTGACTCCCTGTGTATTAAACATTCTTTCCATTGTCCAGCCTTAGCTGAAAATGAATTCCTCCATTGGGCAACACTGTGCCACTTCCTGTTTAATATCTCCGCTTGGGCAGCTGCACTAGCAGCATATTTCCATTTCGTCATATTGCACCAGTATCACATGCTGCTAGTGACAGTGAGCAGGACAGATAGGGATGCTGATGGGGGTTTTATTGAGGGATTTCACGTTCTTGGCTGAGGGTACAAAAAAGGTCAGGTTGACAAGTGATCATAATGACTTGACCTTTTAGATATCAGCTTTCTTTTTAGTTGGACCTTTGACTCTCAAAGTCACAGCCCCAGAGAAAGAAGTGGCTACAGTTTTGGGGGTCTTTGTTGGAACTGAGAGAAGATGAAGTAGTAATTACACACATGACCAAGAGAATTCTTTTTTTTATTATTAATTACAGTTTATTCACTTTGTATCCCCCCATAAGCCCCTCCCTCCTCCCCTCCCGGTCCCACCTTCCCTCCCCCTTCTTCACGCTTGCCCCTCCCCAAGTACACTGATAGGGGAGGTCCTCCTCTCCTTCCTTCTGATCCTAGTCTATCAGATCACCTCAGGAGTGGCTGCATTGTCATCTTCTGTGGCCTGGTAAGGCTGCTCCCCCATCAGGGGGAGGTGATCAAAGAGCAGGCCAATCAGATTATGTCAGAGGCAGTCCCTCTTCCCATTACTATGGAACCCACTTGGACACTAAACTGCCATGGGCTACATCTGTGCAGGGGTTCTAGGTCATCTCCATGAATAGTCTTTGGTTGGAGTATGAGTCGACCAAGAGAATTCTTTGGTTGGGAGTGTCTTCAGTGCCATATTCTGGCTTAATTGGCACTAGAGGATACATTTCTCAGATTTTTGCAATGTGGAGAGTAAGTTTGTGTACCAGCCTTTAGAATAGGCTGGAAATAGAATGTGACTGCAGGTACAGAGAGGGCTGCAACTCCAGCAAGTACCTGGACATGTAAGAAGCGTAGTAGGAGACTTGGGTTGAAATGATGGGGTGGAGGCTGGAAAGGGACATTCTGGACTAGACTAGCTCTAAGGATCTCAATTAGTTCCTTCATCTCCTTGCTATCTCTGCATGGTAATGTGTAGCCCCTGCCTTGCTTCCTTCAAGCAGACATGGATTGCTAGGCCAAAGTCTACAGGTACCAGTGCTATACATTCTAAGGGCTTCACAGCCAATACTCCTCAGAGCTTTATGCATGTATAGGACAGAGGTAGCATAACCCATATTCCCAGACTACAGGTTTTGCGCCAAGAGAGTCCTCCTACCCGGTTTACCCCAAGGCCCACTGTCCATTAAAATTGCTTTTTTTTTTTTTCTGAATTTGAACATTTGTAAGAGTCAGTCCCTGATCTGCTTGGTGTGGCCCCATAGATGAGGGGTTGAGGGCAGGTGGCAGCAGCAAATAGACGTTGGATAAAAGGGTGTAACTGGCTTTGGGGCACTGTGACAACCAAAGTGGTGTGTGATGTAGAAGAACAGTCCAGGCACGCAGAAAGCCAGGGCGACACAGATTGAGAACTCCATGTACCTAAGGCCTTTGCCCGGGCCTCCCGGGTAGGCAGCTGAAGCCCAGCATGGGCAGTGAGCCCGTGAGATCCAGCAGTGCCCGGAATATCTATAGCAGACACAGCCTGTGAAAGTGCTAGCCCTACAAGTTGATGACCCATGTGTTAAGCACCACTAGCTCTACGACTGCCACGTGCGCAGTAGGCGTGATGTATGATCTTGGCATGGAAATGCTCAACTCGTGCCACCAGCAGAGGAAAAGGCACTACAATAGCCACAGCTTTCAGTGTCAGTGCCAAGACTGCATAGCCCAAACAGGCTTTAGTAACCAAGATAGGGTAGTATAGTGGGCGCCCCGCTGCCACAGCGCAGTCACAGGCCATGGCCAAAAGTACCCGATTCCACAGCAGTCAGCGCACGTACGAAGAACAGCTGGCTTAGGCATGCAGTACATTGTGCAGGTCGGGGCCTGCGCCACAGCGCAGCCAGCAACCGTGGGGCTATAGCTGTGGCTAAGCCAGGTCAGTAGCTGCCAGTGTGGCCAGGGGTAGAAAATGGGCTGATGCAGCATAGAGTCTATTTGGATCACTGCCAGAAGTGTTGCATTGCCCAGGAGGGCCAGAAGATACATGGGCCCAGACACTAGTGTCAGCCAGCACTGGCCATCTCTAAGAAGAAGGCTGGGCATTGGAAGGTGAAGTCGGACTGTGGAGTTTCTGCCATCCTGTAATGATGAAGTTTGGATCTCATTGTTCCTGATGGTGAAAGGACAAGAGGAGGAGAGATTCTAGGGATGTCAGGGTGCCACAAACCCTTCCAAGGGCCTGGAGCATAATCTTTGCTTGGATTGATAATTATGTAGAATCTTTTGCTCCTGGTTACCCATGAGTGTTATAAGGAGAGCAGAGGCAGGATCTAGTAGAGAGGTTAAAGAAGTGGGTGACTGATATAGTGGCTGGTATAGTCAAGAGTCCTCCCATGTCATCTGAGGAGATAGAGCTGAGATAGAGCTTTTTCCCTCAGATTCCGAGGACAGCCAGTCTTGGTCTTTTTATTTGGGGAGAAAACTAGTGACCAGGTTATCTCATCTTGACTATATTTTTGGGGGGAGACCTTGAACCTCAATTTTTTTTTATTTTTTTTTATTTTGTAATAGGGATAGACACAGTAATTTTTTTTTTTTTTTTTTTTTTTTGCTTCATCCTCCTTCATCAATGTTGGTTTTGCAGAGTTTACAGGCATTTCCCCTCTTCCTACAAAGCTCGTCAAGTCTGATCTCTCTCAGCTGCCACCCTAGCTCAGTCCCTAAAAGGCAGTTACTTTCCATGTTCCCCGCTGCACTGCCGGCTGTAGTGTCCCTGGATCTCCCTGCATACAATAGAACATCTTTATTCTCCAGTCGTTTGCACTATTTGCTCATGTCCCACTGACAAAGATGAGACTCAGGCTCTGTGACTTCAAATGGCCTCAGTCCATCACTGTCACCCATCAGACACTCCCTCATGCTCCTTAACACCAAAATGTAGTAATCTTAAGTGTTTGCTTGAATTATTAGTTGGGGTACCAATACAATAGGAAGTAAGTAGGAGGTAGTATAGCAAGAGTGGGAGAAACTATATTGGGGGCACAAGTAGGATTTAGAGTGAAGCTGGAAGCCTGGAATGACAGGAGAAAATTTGGTAGGCTCAACGGATGCATACATATTCTGGATTTGGTGCTAAAGTTGTAATCTTGAACATCAGGTGGAGAGTTAAGTTGTGAGTAGGTAACAGTGGAGAAAGAGAGATGGCAGGAAAAAAAAAGAAACTTTTCTTCTTGGTATCCTTCCATTCTTTGGATTCAGAAGGGGCTTCCACTAGAGTTGTATTCCTGGAATGCTTCAGAGGGAAAGCAACCGAAGGAGGAAATGGTAGAAATCCCAAGAACTTAGTGTGTGAAGAAACATGTCTGATGGAGGAGGCAGAGGGAGTAGACGCAGTCCCTGCAAGAAGCTTAAATGCTGAGTGAAGACAAAGCCAGCTGGACTTGACTATGAAGCGACCCTGAATACTGTGTGCTGGCAGTCTCTCTCACTGACCAGTCAGTGCCCCTTGGGGCCTTTTCGGAGCTGTTCTACCCGCATCCCTCAGGGCCCTTGTCCCTCCCACCTGTGCCATCTTAACTCTTCTCTTTACTGCTTCCTGGCTCAGTGCTCACACACTCAGCATGAGTGAGGAGACAGGAAAGGGGACATGCCAGGGAAGCCTTGGAAAACTCTGGGAAAAGAGAAGCACTTTCTCTCAGAGGTCTTTGTTTTTGGAGAGAATTTGTATCATTCTATAATGGCGTCTGCCCCACTCTATTATACTAGCTGTTTGTCTCTAGACATAGCTCACTGGAGTGGAAGAGCAGTACAAGCATTGCCTCTCATTCACACTGTCTTCACAGCTTCACAGTGTCTGGCATGCAGTTGATTATGAATTAACATTTAGCACTTTGAACTGTGGGCAGATCTGTTAGCCTAAAAGCCTAGGATGACAAGTATACTCGTTACTACAGTTTTAGGAGTCAGGTGTCTACGGAGAAGAGAAAGTCTTGTTCACCATCAACCAGAAGACTATTGAAAATGCAGTTCTTTCTGCTGTAATGAGGTGTACTTAAAATGACCACACTCTGTGAAAATCACAGTGAAAACCAGTAGAGTTATTGGAAGACTGGAATTAAGGACATAGCACCCTAAAATATCAGTGACACATAGGAAATGTAGGAGTGGGCCCAGGGAGATAGCTTATTGGATAAAGTACTTGCCACGTAAGTATGAAGACTAGAGCTTGGGTCCTTAGCATCTACATAAAAGCCAAATGGATGTGCTGGCCCATCTGTAATCCAGCAATTAGGAAACAAGACAGGGGTTCCCTGGAACAAGCTAGCTGGCCTAGAGTACGTCTAGGCTTAGCAAGAGACTCTGTCAACCTCTGGCCTCTCCATGCACACACACACAAACAAAACAAAACAAAAAACAACATCAGAATTGTCTTAGGTATTATGTTAGAAAGTATGCAAATACTATAGTAATATGGCAGTTAATCTTGAGAAAAAACTTGTCAGAATTGGGTTGACAGTTATAGTAAGCTGAAGTAGCTGACAGATGTTTGAAAAAGAGCATGTGCTGCTTGGCCAGGGAAGGAATGAAGTTTTCCATGTCTAGTCTCTAAAATGCATAATCCTGTCTTAAGTATAAAACTCAGTGCTCAGTTTCCTGGTATGTTGGCTGTGTTTGAACAGATTTGCATTTCAAAACCAACTCTGTAGCAGAACTGCCTGAACTTTTTTTGCTCCTGGTCCTTTGCCACGTGGGGAAGCTGCGGCGGCTCTAAAAAGACCCTTTGCCCTCCAGAAGTTTATGCTGTCATGTGCCCAGAAGGTGCCCAGAGGGCTACTACAGGTGTTGCACTGACTGACGTCTGTACTTGACACAATGGCCACACAGAAAAAGAAGCCTCTTTTTCTCCTCGGAGGACTCTGAAAACCTCTGCATCAGTAGTAATGGTCCCATTGCGTTTCCTACATGCATGTACTGATGTAAGCCCTCACCTCCAAATAGGTTTTCAAGTAAGTATGAACCTTTGCTTTATTTTATAAAACAAAAAACAAAACAAACCCTAGGGCACAAGCTGAAATAACCTGCCAATAGCCATAGTCAACAGCAAAGTCAATACACAAACTCAAGTAGTTTAGGCTTCAGTGTCCTTCACTTGGCCACCACTAAGTCCTTCACCTGAAATTTGGCACATGGGGAGAAGTTTAATAGAATAGCTAGGAACAATGGGTACAAGTTCCTGGGTCAAATAATTGAGGCTTTCGTTTTGGGGGGTGGTCCCCGTTGGATTCAACTAGGCAGGGGATGGTGATTCCTTGAGGAAGGAGGAGAATGCTCAGGAGCTAGATACTATACATGGATAGCTATGGAGAGAGTTGGAAAGAAAATGCTTTTGGCTTCCAGAGATTCAGAGAATTTTGGCTCTACATCAGAGATGGCTCATAAGATAAATCACAGATCTCTTAGAACCAACAAATCTAGAACTGAAGGAACGGATTCCTTGGAAACCTACTAATTTTGAGTTAACAAGGTGCACCTTGTTTTTAGAAAATTCCTGTGTTGTATCCTAGACCCTCGATGGTCTTTATAGAAGTTTTCTGATGCATGTTGGGGTCACCTGACTTAAGGGGATTTGACAACATACCTATGACCTTATAGGACTGGTCCTATTAGGTCCTATATGGCAGGGCCTGCCTCCCATAAGAGGATGCCAGACCTCTCAGGCTCATGGGTAGCAGCAAAGGAGAAGCACTGGGATCACAAAGGCCCCTGCGCTCACAGATTATTAGGGAGACAATGGATGTTAAACACACTTGATTGTCCTTTCAAAGGAAAAGAGATGTAGCCTGTTTTCTGCCCAGAGGGCTGGGAGTGGAGGAGGCTTTATGGCCTAGGTAACCCTGTGCTACCTGTTGGACCAGGTCATATCTGGCTGCCCCCAAGCTCCCACAACCAGGACCAGAGGTGGCCAATAGTCTAGATGACTGCTGTGCTATGTATGTCCAGGGACTCCCCCAAGCTTCCCAGCAGAACCAGAGGTCGTCAATAGCCTAGGTAACTTCTGTGCTAGCTCAGTGACTGAGAGCACACCAGCTCCTCCCCTAGGCCCTTCAGATAACACATGTAGCCTAGCGATAGAACCCACCTTCATGGAAGAAGTGACATGTACTTAGAGAAGAGTTTTTTTATGTAATTATGTCTTTTTGTGCCCATGGGATTGTGTAACACCAGGAAACATTTCCCCAAGTTGTTCTGTACTTAAATACAGAAATAAACTGAAATAAACTGCCTGGTATCAGACTCCAGAAGTTTTAACCAATACCAGCTACTGAGTAGTTTAATGTTATCTCTAAGGCTTCTTACCTTACATAGATTGTTACTCTAGTCCTGGTGTTTGCAGAGACCCCTATAGAGAAGAGGACATTGAACCCCGCAGGGCCTCAAGACTGGCATAGAAAAATAGAATAAGGGAGGCTCTGTTTGGAAATTGTCTCTGACTCTTGACTAATGTAGCTGCTACAATCATCTTCATAGAACAGGGTTGTCAGATATCACCATGTTTCCAGGTGGACCTCTTTTAGGCCTTTACTATTTATTTATTTATTTAAAATGGTCTGTAAACACATTACCCACTTATACAGCAGATTACACATCAGAAAAACTTGGGTTTAGTGGTACCACTCAACACTGAATCCTCTTGCAGAATCCCAAGTAACTCTGAAGTATCAAACCACAATTACTAGGTCAGTATGAGACCCCTGCAGAACCAGCAGCATCACAACAGTTGAGGCTTCATCTTCCCCTAAATCCAGAGAAGAGGCAGGACCTTGTAAGGGCAGGTGGCACTACTATATGGAAATGTGAAAAGGTCACAGAATCAACACACCCGTTCTGTCCTCTAGCATCAATCACGCCAGCCATCTCTGCCCTTTTAACCCTTACATGTGAAAGTACTTAATAGTTTATAAACCATTGAGCACTGTCAATTTCTACTCCTTGGAGTAGTAGATGTGCTTGTATTGAGGCCACCGATTTGAGAAAGGAACTATTTATTCTCCATCTTTTTTATAGTGGGATCTTGTGAAACTCAAGTTGTGCTAGAATGGTCATGTATAGCAAGTATGAATGCATGTATGTATTAATGTATACGGATTTTTGCCTCACTGGGGGTTGAATCTAGGGTTCATAATACTCTAGGCAAGTTATCTGTCACTGAGCTATATTTTCACTCCCTTAATTTTTTTCTTGAGGTATGAACTCAGTAATTTATCCAACTAGTACTGGAATTCACTACATAAACTACACTGGCCTCAGGCTAATGATCCTCTTGCCTCAGCTTCTTTTTTTTTGTTGTTTGTTTGTTTGTTTGTTTTTTGAGACAGGGTTCTCTGTGTAGTCCTGTCTGGAACTCATTCTGTAGCCCAGGCTGACCTGGAACTCACAGAGATTCACCTGCCTCTGCCTCCCAAGTGCTTTATCTGCTCTCCATATATATTTTTTTCTTCCACTGCAACAGAATTGCTTTCTAAGCATAGAATTCTGGGACTAACTTTATTTGACCATAGTTAACCAGTGATTAACACTGTCTTGTATGCTGATGTCACAGTCTCCTAGTCCACCCTTTACCTGTGAGACTGGGTTAAAGCACTGAGGAACCCTTCGAACATACAGAATATTTTGTTTCTTTCCAGGAAAGGCATGGAAGAGGTGGTATTATTATTATTATTATTATTATAATAATAATAATTATTATTATTATTATTATTATTATTATTATTATTATTATTATTGTAATGCTAGCTGAAGCCACAGACCCATACTGGGGTGTTTCTGTAAAAGGTTTTTTTTTGTTTGTTTGTTTGTTTTTAAATAGAAGATATGGGTCCTTGTAAAGGCTCTCTAGCTTTTAGAAGAAGGTTCCTGAAATGACTTCCTTTGTTGGAATTTGGCTGAGGCCATCAAGAAATTACTTCCCTTCCAGACATGGTGGCTCATGTTTGTAATCCTAGCACTTGGAATGTGGAAGCATGGGGATTGCTATTAGTTTAAGGCTAGCTTGCGATGCAGAGTGAGACTTTGCAAAACAAGATTTGCTGAAGTACTCTATAGTACTTTTACTGTCCCTACCAGAATTGTCTTCCCTCTGAACCAACACTGTATGGGTGACTCATAAGCAGGAAACGTACTAATGTTAGATACAGAATTCATCAGATATTATTAAGAATTCATTATATATCAAGAACAGCACTATAGATGGACAAACAATCTTATTATGTTTGTTGGGGAGTGTATGTTTATGCCTTTAGTTCATATGTTGCTCTAGCCCTCACTGATATTTGGAGATGTGGCTTTGGGAGATAATTAGGCTTAGCTGAGACCATGAGACCCTCTGAGTGAGATTAGTGACCTTATAAGAGTGGGAAGAGGGAGTGTACTCTCTTCCTATCTTTTCACATCTTTTGTGGGACCCAGTGAGAAGGCAGCTAGCTTTCTCTAAATCAGGGACAGAGCTCCCGCTAGGAGCCTCCTCAGCAGGCTTCTCAATGTTGGACTTCTCAGTCCCCAGAACTATGAGATAGGAATGCTTGTTGTCTAAGCCACACAATCCAGGATGCTTTGTCACAGCAGCCTGAGTGTCCTAAGAAAACCCTCAAACAGCCACCAAGGACATCTCATTAGGACCTTGTGTGTCTGAATCCTGCCTGCCTCCCTGGAGTGTGCCCTTTTTTATTCCTCATGCCTTATTCTGGAATATTGTAGCAGTCTCGTTATTGATCTTCTTGTCTCTAGTAAGTTTTTTGTATTTTACTTTAAAAAATGCATACTTTTATCTTAGAAGAGACCAACATATAAAAGTACAAAAAAATAAGAATATGCACAAGTATTAATAAGCCCCAACTTGTCAATTGTTAATGTTTTATCCCCCTTGCTTTTAGCTATTTTTAATACAGGCAATAAATATTGCAGATACTGGTCTCTTTTATTCCTTATGATATCCTGTTCTCACATGTTAAAATAATTAATATGGCTTTTTAATGCTTTTCTTAGTTGGTGCTTTTATATTCCTACATGAAGTAAACCCTATTATATATAGAAATTATGTTTTTGAGTTATGATTATACAGGTAAGCAGATTTTTATCACCCTTTTAAATTGCTATATAGTTTTATAGTCTAGGATTACATCAAATATGTATTTTAAAATATATTTAAAATTGTTTCTGGCTATTTTGCTATGTATACTATTATTGACAACTTTGTATACATCTTCTGTGTAAATGGAGATGTGAAAATTTCATATGTCTTTCTCTAGAGCATATGTCTTCAATGTGGAATTGTAGATTATAAGATACACACATTTCTCCCTTAGCAGGGTACTGTAAAATTGTTCTCAAAATTGTTGTTTTAATTTGGCTTCTTTCTAGCAACTTTATGCAAGATCTTACTTTTTGTAAAACATCATTGACAACTTTATATTATTAGACTGATTTCTTATGACTATAATTAATAATGTTATCTTGTTTTAATATACATTTTACATGCATTTATTGGTTATGTAGGATTTCTCTGCTGGAAATTCCCCAGTCATTTCTTCTCCCTGTTTTTCTAGCCAGCTCTTCCTGTGTCAGTGTGCAGATGGCTATAAGTATTCTAGACAGCAGCTCTTCATTTTAGATTGGAAATACAACCCTCCAGGCTGGTGTCTTCTAATTGTGTTTATGGTCTCATTTGTCTTGTAGGAAATTTGAATTTTAATAAAAACATGTCCAGGACGTATCCTCTTTGTATGTAATTTATTGTGTGTTTTCCTCCCCCGAGGTTGTGAAGACACTGCCGTTCACTGGCATGTGCAGATCTGAACAACTCTGAAGTCACGAGCTGTCAAACACTTTCTACAAGTCAGGTGTAGGCTAAGCATTGTGTGCACATCATCTTAGTGTGGAGCTAGATGCTAGTATTTCTACACGATACAACTGACAATGGACAGCTTATATCTAATGGATCCGAATTTGAATTCAGGTCAGTATGAGTCCAGAATGGATTTTCTTAATGACAGCATGTTTCAGGGTTATGTGGACTTAATAAAATGAAGTCAGCTTGGGTCTCATCATGTGTTCCTGGAGTAATCTTATTTCTCCCCAGTTTGCACTTCCTCTCCTCAGGACAACACCTTGTCTGAGATTGAAGAAGCAGCCCTAAATGCTTTGCTTGAAATCAGTAGGCAAATAAATGGCCTTTCTTCTGTCCTCCGTATTCACTTGACTATCCTCAAGTCCACTCAAATTAACTTTTAAAGAATTGTATTCATTACAGCTCCTGTCTGTGAGACACCCACACTTTCTGCCTGCACTCCCAAGTTGCTCTTTGGAATTTGGTGTTATGCTGTCCTCTCTGTTGAAGGCACACAAATGCATCTCCCAGACTTTCTAAAAATCCATTCAGTGACTAGCACCCCCTTATCACCTCTTTTCCTTGCGTATTGAACAGTGTTGGACAGTCTGAGGAACTGGCTGTACTAAAAGCATAGCTGTCGGTGTTGGGGGAAGTTCATTAAAAGTGAAGTGTCAGTTTTATTGATTTGTTGCTGTTTAACGTCTTGAGCTCTTTATATATTCTGGATATTAGACCTCTGTTAGATATAAGGTTGGTGAAGATCCTTTCCCAGTCTGTAGGCAGTCGTTTTGTTCTGACAACAGTGTCCTTTGCTTTACAGAAGCTTTTCAGTTTCATGAGGTCCCATTTATTGATTGTTACTCTTAGAGCCTGTGCTGTTGGTGTTCTGTTCAGGAAGTTGTCTCCTGTGCCAATGAGTTCAAGGATTTTCCCCACTTTTTCTTCTAACAGGTTTAGTGTGTCTGGTTTTATGTTGAGGTTTTTGATCCACTTGGACTTTAATTTTGTGCAGGGTGATAAGTATGGATCTATTTGCATTTTTCTACATGTAGACATCTAGTTAGACCAGCACCATTTGTTGAAGATGCTATCTTTTTTCCATTGTATTGTATTGTTTTGGCATCTTTTTCAAAAATCAGGTGTCCATAAGTGTGTAGGTTTATTTATTACTTTTATTCGATTCCATTGATCCACCAGCCAGTTTCTATGCCAGTACCATGTTTGTTTGGTTGTTTTTGTTTTATTTATTTATTTATTTTTACTGTTGCTCTATAGTACAGCTTGAGATCAGGGATGGAAATACCTCCAGAAGCTCTTTTATTGTAGAGGATTGGTTTAGCGATTCTGGGTTTCTTGTTATTCCATATGAGGTTGAAAATTTTTCTTTCAAGGTCTGTAAAGAATTGTGTTGGTAATTTGACGGGAACGGCATTGAATCTGTAGATTGCTTTTGGTAAGATGGACATTTTTACTATGTTAATCCTGCCAAGCCATGAACATGGAAGATCTTTCCATTTTCTAATATCTTCTTCTATTTCTTTCTTCAGAGACTGGAAATTTTTTTCATACAAGTTTTTGACTTGCTTGGTTAGAGTTACACCAAGGTACTTTATGTCCTTGGTGTTATAATGAAGGGTGTCATTTCCCTAATTTCTTTCTCAGCCCTTTTGTCTTCTGTATACAGGAATGCTACTGATCTTTTTGAGTTGATTTTGTACCCGGCCACTTTGCTGAAGGTGTTTATCAGCTGTAGGAGTTCCCTGGTAGAGTTTTTGGGGTCACTGATGTATACTATCCTAACATCTGCAAATAGTGATACTTTGACTTCTTCCTTTCCAAACTAACTCCTCTTTATCTCCTTTAATTGTCTTATTGCTCTAGCCAGGACTTCAAGAACTATGTTGAAGAGATATGGAGAGAGTGGGCAGCCTTGCCTTGTCCCTGATTTCAGTGGGATTGATTGAAGTTTCTCTCAGTTTGGTTTGATGTTGGCTAGGGGGTACAGAGCTAAACAGAATTCTCAATAGAGGAATGTTGAATGGCAGAGAAACACTTAAAGAAATGCTCAACATCCTTAGCTCAACATCATAGAAATGCAAATCAAAACAACCCTGAGATTTTTTGCCTTACACCTATCGGAATGGCTATGATCAAAATTGTAAGTGACAACACATGCTGGAGAAAGGGAAATCCTCCTCCATTGCTGGTGAGAATGTAAACTTGTGCAACCACTTTGGAAATCAATCTGGTGCTTTCTCAGACAATTAGGAATAGTGCTACCTCAAGATCCAGCTATAGAACTCCTAGGCATATATCCAAAAGATGCTCAAGTACACAACAGGGACATTTGCTCAACCATGTTCATAAAAGCTTTATTCGTAATGGCCAGAACCTAGAAACAACCCAGATGTCCCTCATTGAGGAATGGATACAGAATTGTGGTACATTTACACAATGGAATACTACTCAGCAATTGAAAACAAGGAAATCATGAAATTTGCAGGCAAATTCTGGGAACTAGAGAAGATCATCCTAAGTCAGGTATCCCAGAGGAAGAAAGACACATATGGTATATACTCATAAGTGGATATTAGACCTACAGTATAGGATAAACATCCTAAAATCTGTGCACCTAAAGAAGCTAAGCAAGAAGGAGGACCCTGGGTAAGATGCTCAATCCTCACTCAGAAAAGCAAATGGGATGGACTTTGAAAGAGGGAGAAAACAGGGAACAGAACAGGAGCCTACCACAGAGGGATTCTGAAAGATTCTACCCAGCGTGGTATCAAAGCAGATGCTGAGACTCATAGACTTTGGGCAGAGTGCAGGGAATTTTATGAGAGAAGGGGGAGATAGAAAGACCTGGAGGGGACAGGAGCTCCACAAAGAGCAACAGAATAAAAAATTCTGGGTACCGAGGTCTTTTCTGAGACTGATACTCCAACCAAGGACCATGCATGGAGATAACCTAGAACCGCTGCACAGATGTAGCCCATGGCAGCTCAGTGTCCAAGTGGGTGTCCTAATAATGGGAGCAGGGACTGTCTCTGACATGAACTGATTGGCCTGCTCTTTGATCACCTCCCCCTGAGGGGGGAGCAGACTTACCAGGCCACAGAGGAAGACAATGCAGCCAGTTCTGAGGAGACCTAATATAATAGACTAGGGTCAGATGGAAGGGGGGGAGGACCTCCCATATCTGTGGGAGGAGCATGAGGGGAGAAGTGGGAGGGAGGATGGGATTGGGAGGGGCGAAGGAGGGGGCTACAGCTGGGATACAAAGTGAATAAACTGTAATCAATAAATAAGTAAATGTCAGTTTTCTCTGTTTTCACATTACTCAAATACACACCCCCCCCCCCCCCCCCCCCGTCCCCAGTCTTCCTCTTCCAGTTCTGCATTGGCTAGCCAGTTCTGTGTGTGCTGAACTGTCTTCCATTTCTGTGTGGCAGCCTGTGGAGCCTGAGAACAGACAGGCCTTGAGTCCCTTAGACCCTCAGACTTACTCTGTTGATTGTTTTTTGTTTAGTCTTTTGCCACAAAACCTTTCAACTTCCTTTTCTCCCGAGGCCTTCACCATGAAGATAAGGATTGCATTTGCCTCATTTTAAAATCTTTTATTACCTGGTCATAACTGTATTCAGGCTGTCTTAACAGTTGCATTCATGCCACTCACAGTGGTTCTTTTTATTTTGCTAGGTTGTTTTCTTTTATAAGTTATCCAAACATAGTTAAAATATCGTTTATTGTCTTTATTTAAAACAAACTTTATTTTATTAAATAAAAATAAAAACCAATTTAATAATAATGTCTTCCCATCTTGTCCTCTATGCCAAAGTACTTTTGTTAACATCTCACCCACCGTCTTCTGAACCACTCAGTGACTGTTAAAGACTGCTGTCTTTATTCCAGGTACTAGTCCTACGTGCCTGACAGAAGCACATTGCAGACCATCTTCAGGTCAATAGATACAACTTTTTCTTTTCTTTTCTTTTTTTTTCTTTTTTTTCTTTTCTTTTCTTTTCTTTCTTTTCTTTCTTTCTTTCTTTCTTTCTTTCTTTCCTTCTTTCTTTCTTTCTTTTTCTTTCTCTTTTTTTTGAGGAGAGCTTTTTTACTCTCTTTCAAAGACAAGAAGCCGTTTTGTGATCAGAAATACAAGACTGAGTTTTATCTTTTTTCTTTTCCTATGAATCACTGCTGCTCAGTCAGTATGGCTTGTCTCAGTTCATGTCTTGAAGTCCTACCACACTCATGAGTATGGACGGCCGTGGCTGCTGAAACTTAGTCCTGTTAGTGCACAGGGCGACAAAGACCCTCCCCAGCACTTACAGAATATCCGACTGTCACATAGCACATCCTTGCACACCTCTAAAAGTAAGGTAGAGTAGACAAACATGTTCCCAAGAAGATGGACATATAATGTACACACATTTGTACATACATACCTTTATTCATGTTCAAAATTTTAAAAATGTACACATCTATCACAAAATGCTATCGAAGACTGGACACGTGTTTTGCTTGTCCCAGAAAGATGAAGCTCAGCAACAACAGCCCTGGAAGCCTGTTACCAGAGACTGTGGTAAGTCTTCTGCAGAGTCATGTTCTTGCAGTAAGCCCTGTGAAACCACCTTTCCAAAACGAAGGGGAAGTGACATGAAAGAAGCAGGCCTTGCTCATCTTTGCAAGAGAAATATGAGGAGGATCTTCACCCAAAAGTGCACAAACATCTGTGACTTCATTATCAATAAATATTCCAACAAAAAATCAAAATTTTGTTGAGTCAATTTCTTTAGCTTCTTTTTATTATTATTATTTTTAAAATTTATGTTTGCCTGTACATGTATATACAGAATCCAGAAGAGGACATTAGATCCCCTGGAACTGGAATTACGACAGCTGTGAGCCCCCATGTGGGTGCTGGGAACCAAACTGAGGTCCTCACAAGAGTAGTAAGTGCTCTTAATTGTCGAGCCATCTTCCCCTCCCCAGTTTCTGTTCTTAATGATATTAGTTTCTGCCTATGTTTACTTCTGTTAATTTTTAATAGTAGCTCTCCTTAAACTGCTGGATGAAGCATCTCAGAAGACAGTTATACTAGACTCATGTCTGAAAGCATAGCAGTTTCGTTAATAGTGTCAGGGGCTGGCTCTCTCATGGAGTGGGTCTCAAGTTGGGCCAGTCACTGCTTTGCCATCCCCTCAATCTCTGCTCTATCTTTAGCCCTACACTTTTTGCAGGTGAGACAAATTTTGGTTGAAGGTTTTATGGGTGGCTGGTGGGCCTCTCCCTGTCATAACTGTCTTCTGAGAGGGTTTATCCAGCAGCTGATGGAAACAGATGCAGAGAACCACAGCCAACAATAGGCCAACCTTGGGAAGTTTTATGGAGAGTGGGAGGAAGAGTTGAGGGAGTTGGAGAGGTCAAGGACACCACAAGAAGAGCTACAGAATCAACTAACCTGGGCCCTTGGGGGCTCACAAAGACAGGACCACCAACCAAAGAGCATCCATGGGCTGGACCTAGACACCCTACACATATGTAACAGATGTGTAGCTTGGTCATCATGTGGGTTCCCTAACAATGGGAGTAGGGGCTGTCTCTGACCCTGTTGCTGCCTTTGGATTCCTTTCCCCTAGCTGGGCTGCCTTGTTTGGCCTCAGTGGAGAGAATGTGCTTAGTCCTGCTGTGGCTTGAGGTGCCAAGGTGGGTTGGTACCCCTGGGGGTCCTCCCCTTCTCTGAGAAGGAGAGGGGGAATGGGGCAGGAAGGGGTTGTGAGGGTAGGGCTGGGAGGAGAGAAGGGATGCTTGGATCAGGCTGCATAGTGATTAAATAAAAATTAATTAAAAATAGTAGCTCCCCTAATAAGTACACAGTTTATTTTTTCATTTTTTCCCCCTAGCTTTTCGGGATTGGGAACTTGGATTATCAATCTGGGATCTTTCCTTTTCTAATGTAGGTGTTTTTTCTTAAAGTAGTTCTTTTAGAACTACTTTAAACTGTGGCTCCATACATTTTTTTCTGTGTTATACTTTCATCTCTATTCATCTATTCATTGTTGGGTATATACACAGGAATGGTAGCTGGGTCATGTAGTTATTATTTTCAGCTGATTTCTATAGTGTACACCAATTTTCACTTTCACCAGCTAGAAACAAAGAGTCCATTCCTCCATATCCTCATCAGCACTTGCTGGAATTTTTAAAAAAGTGTCATCATTCCGATTGAGGTGAAGTTGTCTCAAATAGCTTTTAAATTGTTCATTTGTATGTCTTTGGAGAAATGGCCATTCATTTAATTGACCTTTTTTTTATTGGATGTTTTGGTTCTTCAGTGTTTATTACTTCTTGCATTTTTTTTTTTTTTGAGGTAGGGTTTCTTTGTATAGACCTGGCTGTCCTGGAACTCACTCTGTAGGCCAGGCTGGCCTTGAACACACAGAAATCCACCTGCCTCTGCCTCCTGAGTGCTGGGATTAAAGGCATCAGCTACCACCTGGCTGCAGTTCTTTTTTTTTTTTTTTTTTTTTTGAAACAGGTTTTTATGTAACCCAGGCTAGTCTTGATCTTCAAATTTATATTGTAACCAAGGATGGCCTTGAATTCCTGAGTCTCCTGCCTCTGCCTTTCAAGTATTGGGATTACAGACATGCACCATTTTGTACTGCAGTTCCTTACATAGTATCGAACCCCTGCTTTCATGTATAGTTAGGAAAGATTTTTTTCATCTCTCCAGTCTTTAAAATTTCTGTGCAATTGCACATGCACGCAAAAGTGTGTGTGTGCGTTTGTAGGTCAGAAGACAAGCTCAGGTGTCAGTCCTACCTTCCACCTGGTTTGAGAGAACATCTGTTCACTGCTGCCCATGCCTGGTGCTCACTAGCATTTGGGGATTTTTCTGTTTCACTTCATCTCACTGTAGTGTGTTCAGGGGGTAGAAAATGAGCTCTTCAGGCTTGTGTGACAAAGATTTTTTGCCCTGTCTCCCCCCTTCTCCATCCTGCAGGCTGTCTTTTCAGTCTGTAGCCACTTCTTGAGATATTTATGTGCTGTCCAGCTTTCAGTTCTTTTGGGTGTTTGCCCAGAGATGGAATTGCTAGTTCATGTAATAATTTTATCTTCTGAGGAACCAGTATACTGGGTCATATAGTAATTTTACCTTTTGAGCAATCGACATGCTGATTCCAGACAGTTGTTCTGTTTGAGATTGCCATCAACAAAACAGTCTCTAACACCCTGGCCAGAACTTGTTATTTTTTGTTCTTTTAATCTTAAATTAAAATGTTAATGGTAGCTCTCCTAATGAGTACACAGTGGTATCTCACTGTGGTTTTGATTTGCATTAACTTGCACATTTTACTTGAATTTTAATCAGACTTTTCTAAGTTCTGTTCCTTTTTCTTTGAGGTTGCACTGAGTATTGGCCCTCCGGGGTGGCCTCATAATTAGTTGGGGACTGAGTTTATGACTGAGTCTGAACACTTTTATGTATTCAGTTTTAGAATTTTATATTTTTCTCTTGAAATATTTAGTGTCTCAGCCTCTATTTTTATCTGAAAAATGGATATAATAGTAGTGCCTTTTATCATTGGGTTATTTTGAGAATTAAATGATACAATTTGTGCTAAAACTTCAAAACAGGGACAGGAATATAGGAAAGGCTTAACCCATGTGAATGTCACGATGTTATTGTATTGCTGGATGTCTAATTCTGCTCCTATGTTATGTCTTTTTTCCGGGGTTACTAATTATCCTGCTGGCACCAGTGAAAAGGTTTTCATTTCCCCTGGGGTTTACTGGACACGTGAGTGGTGACCCCAGGGGTGGCGCCGACACCTGCCTCCAGGAGTAGGAAGCCCATGGCGTCTCAGTATCTAGCTATAAAGGTCCCGCCCAGGCCAGCCAAGGGCAGTGACACCCGCACAAGGCGACATGATCATGCAGTCTTTTCTCCTGTTGCTCCTCTCTTTTCAGAACGAGTGGTTCTTTAGCTTTTCTCAGTCTCTCAGCTGACACTGCGATATAATAGGTGAGTTTAAGAACACTGGTGGTGGCAGAAAGAGGGACCGGCAGCTGTGTGTGTGTGTGTGTGTGTGTGTGTGTGTGTGTGTATCTGCAGAGGACAAGGACTGAGGCTGAGCGAGGAAATGCATATGTGGGAGAAAGTAAAGGAGTTACACAGACAAATTATATGAGAGAGGGGTTATGGCATGTCAGAGCATATATGGAGACATCACTGGAACTTATGGTGGACACTGGAAGAGAGAGAAATGAGAGTCCAAAGAGGGGAGTAGAAAATGCTGGGAGGATATGGTGAAGGGTCGGTTCTTGATAAAAATTTGAAGGCAGCTGGAACCAGATGGTAGGAGGCAAGGGTGCTAGTGGACTCCTTACACAGACAGCTGAGGTTTTGACCATCATCTCCTTTTAGTGGAATAAAGAAAATACTAGATAAATATTAATTTAGCGGTTTCATAGCTCATTTGTTCAAATATTTTGTAAATGCTAGTGTGACAGATTCTTTGTTTTCTATTACGAACTCCTGTCCTAAAGTGAGAATTATTTACACTATTGTTTCATTTATTACTGTTATTTGTATATATGTACACACACACACACACACACACACACGTGTATATTTGCATATGTGGCATGAGTGCTGCATGTATGGAGACAACTTTTGGGAGTTGGTTCTCTCCTGTGGGTTCCGCAGATCGAAGTCAGGTCCTTGGGCTTGTGTGTGCTTTCACCTGCTGAGCTACACAATGAGCTCAACTGAGAACTGTTCAGGACTTTTTTTTATTAGTAATCTGGGTGTCGGGTTTACTCAGCCTGGAAAGTCCACTTCACTCTGTCCAGTGCCCTGCATTTTTGTAGAGCAGATGTAGACACTGATTGCTCATAGAGCTGGGACTTGCTACAATTTTGCTTTATCACAGGGTACAGAGATGATCATCGCCACACATGACATACTGGGTCATTCCACTTTGGACACAATCTCCAAAATGTTTATAGAGAATTAAACTGGTAAGTAGGTGGGCATTTTTCTTGAACTGCTTATTCATAAAAGTGAAAAAAAAGTGAGTTCTGATGAGCAGCAGAGGCTGTGAGGTCCAGTGCTTAGGGAGAAATTAGTAAGAACATGTAAATTTTTTTTAGGCAAAGGAAATACATTCAAGGGATCTATTTTGTACCACAGTGACTGTGGTTAATAAGAGCATATTATATATTTAAAATATATACGTTTAAATTAATTTTTAAAATGTCTCAGAAAGTAGATTTTAAATATTACCACTGAAAATAATATGAAGCATTACACACAAACTTTACTTTATTAGATATGCCACAGTGATTATGTGTGTTTGTATAATGTAAACCACACATAAGTTTTTATTAGTTAATTAAAAGTGACTTGCCAATTCTCTAAAGAAGTGATGGTGAGTCAGGGGCCTCAGTGCCTCTGCAGCATACCTAATGCTGGCTTTAGACTGGGAAAATTTGGAACATGCTGGCTGAGTGCCTGTGAGTAGGAGTGAGGACAAAATCTGAATTTGTGCCAGTACATTTAAAGGTAAACATTTTCCAAATTGGAAACTGCACCCATTAATACGTGCAATTAATGCATGTTAATGATCCAAGTTAAAAAAGCAAAGTTCTTGAGGCACAGCTCACAGTAAACCTGCTATAAATTGTGCTGCTGTGTCCATCAGGCGAATGGCTTCAGTGTGCAGGCTAGAGAGTCTGAATGGCGAAAAACACTTGAAATATGAAATGCATTTACAGGGAATATGGTAAAGTGAAATTTATGCTTGTGTAAATAAGTGTTCAGTAATTCAGGTAGGCAAAAAAAATCAGCTCATAGAGTCATCTAGCAGTTACACAGGATGGGATTTATGAGTACAATCTAATACATTATTACGACATTAACATCTTCCAAATTCAGACTGTAGAGATACAAAAGGCCTTTGTGTAAGTCCAGGCAGAAAGAATGGACAATAGCAAAATCTGTACAGAGCTGGGATAGGAGCCACAAGGAAGCACGGTTCCTAGCCTGCACGTCTTCCCTGCGGCTCCCACTCTAGCCTCCTTGGCACGATAGCTATTTTCGTCACTCTACCTTGGCCCAGGAAGTTCTGTAGATTACAGAGACAATCTCGCTTTGTTTCTGCTGAGACAGATGGTCTGTTTTCAAAGCACTCGCACGAAGTCTGCTGGGTGGTTCTGAGCCAGGCTAAGTCTGGGTCTGGTCTAGGTTTGGGTCCACCTGAGAGATGTGCTTGTGGGCGACTCTCTTCTCTTGGCTGCTTCTGTTCAATTTCCAACTCTTTCCTCCTGGGAAAGGTGTTTCATTTGGTCCTGCCTGGGTGAAGAATGGGGTCTCAGGATGGTGTCCGTGGTGCAGGAAAGGCGCAGCGGGACGATGGCCAACGCTGATGAGACAACAGCAACTGCCCCCACTGTCTCAGCACACCCCCAACGCTCGCGGTGCCTCAAAGCTGACCACTGTCCTCTCGTTGCTGAGGAGGAAACACAGGCACGCAAAAGTAAAGCAACGTGGTTGAGACCAGCTAGCTGGGCGCGGCTCTGTAAGTCAGTGTTCCCCCACCTCACAGGCCCCTTCATCCACACCGCTCCTGGGCGCTTCTCTACCATTCCGGCTCTCTGTCCCTTTTGTAAAATTGCTCTAAAATATCCCTTTTGAGCCTTCAGGAAGCTTTCTGTGAGATCACATGTGCCTTTTAGTGATCCTCACTCCCATGTTCAACCCATGGAAGCCTAGAGCCCATCAGTGCTGTTTGGCAGAGAAACTGCAGGGCTGAGATACTGACCCCAGAAAGCACTCGGTGAAATGACAGTCCTTTCCAGTCAGTAGCATTCCTTGAAGAACTCCATCAACAGCTACTGAGACCCTTGCTTGGCATCTCAGTCTTGTACCATATAGTTGCAAGTAGAGAGCAGGGATTAAGTGAGGGCTTGTGTCTGGCACATCCTGCTTATTTAAAAAAAAAAGGAGAAATTAGTAGGTAGGAGAGTTGGGAGAAGTAGTAAGGATTTAAATACCAAAATCTTGGGCTGGAGAGATGTCTCAGCCATTAAAGGCTAGGCTCACAACCACAAATACCAATATCTTTTCTTCTAAGGAAGATGGATCTGTTGTCTGGTGTGGCTTTCTGTTTCTGTAGACTTGAGGCTGGTCCTTTAAAATGGAGGCCGGGCAGTCCCATCACATCCCCTCCTTTAGTGCTTCTTTAAACGAAGCTCAGTTGGAGAAAGTGTTCAAGAGATCTGGCTTGAGAGGTGTCGTATGATAAATTTGCTTGGCCTTTACCTTTTTTGGGTCTGGTTCTGCTCTCTTCCTAGTGTCCACTTGGAGTCTCATTGTTCCTTCCTCAAAGGGCACTTGACCCAGAGGCAGGAAGATGGACTCTTGAACTGAGGATTTTATCCTTTGCATGGCTTCTTCCATAGGGCTCCTGGAACATGTTTATTAGGATGTCTGTTTAGTTTTTATGTGATGCCTTTATAGTTTTGATTTTTTTTTCTTTATTATCTGATGGTATTTATTTATTTATTTGAGATAAGAAACTGTTCTCTAGCTCTGGTCTGCCTGGAGCTCATTGTGTATCCCAAGCTAGCCCCAAATTTGTGCCCATCCTCCTGCCCCAGCTTCCTAAATGCTGGGATTATAGCTACATGTTACCATGCTTAGCTCATGGAGTCTTCCTCAAGGTCCTGTCTAGATAACTAATGACTAGCCCTTTCCATAGTCCAAATAGCTGACAGAGAATTAGCTTCAGAGACAAACATTCCATGAGTGCTGGATAGCTAAGACAAGAAGGATTCAGAACACTTTTTAGTAACAGGGAGACTTGGTAACTTCTGGAATGAAGGAGCAAGTATGGAGAAAGCAGGGCTATGTTGGAGTTAGTAAAGGCCAAGGGGACAGAACACACTGATTCTCTGTTGTCAAGACAGTTTCTCCAGAAGAGGAAACCATGGGATTCAGGGTTATGTGGCTAAGGAGATGTAGAATTGACCAGAAGGCATTTGGATGGAACTTTTGGAAGCACAGGTTCATGGCAATGGTGATGAAAACTGTTTCTTCAGATTCATTGGCTGCCCCCTGTTCACTGCCTTCAAGGAGGTTGTGAATCTGGGTCAGAGAGGACAGATATATACCTTATCTGCCTTCCAGTTTCTACTTGGCTCTCCATGTCCATCACATAGGGTCATGAGCGCAACAGTCCCAAGAAATGCTCCAGGTAATAAGCAGAGAAACAATATTATTACATATAATCGAGTTTAAAGACCGTTTAGTTAATATGTCTTCAGGAAGGAGATATATTAAGAACACATTACAGAGTAGTGTGTCTTAAGGAGCTATTTTAAGGCTAGGGCAAACAAGAGGAAGGGGAGAGAAATTTAGGTAAACACAGAACAAAATGTGAGGGACAGAACAAGTACACACTCGGTAGCAGGTAGTTTGTGCTTGTGTGGACATGTTGGAATGAATGTTAAATGATAGGGCGGGTCAGAACACAGGGACAGGGTGATAGAGACAGGTGCAACTTCTACCGGTTCTTAAAGCACATTGCCGCAGGAACTGTGCGCAGATAAGCCCTCAGGCCAGAAGCCATTGCTCCACCCTAGCCACTCTCCTCTAGATGAACTTCCTCGTGGGAGCTCACAAGTTCACACCTGTCTTTGTGCCTCTGCACACACTCGAGTTCTTTCTGTTCCTTCACCAACAGGGACTCGTCAGCACTACAGTGAGCATCATGATTCACAGCAACATCACCATCTTCCACCCCACAGTTTTTGTGCTACTTGGCATCCCCGGGTTAGAGGCTTATCACACCTGGTTGTCTATCCCCCTGTGCCTCATGTATGTCACTGCAGTCCTTGGGAACAGCATCCTGATAGTGGTCATTATCACAGAACGGAACCTTCATGAACCCATGTATATTTTTCTCTCCATGCTGGCTATCACAGACATCTTACTATCCTCCACCACTGTGCCCAAGGCCCTTGCCATCTTTTGGCTCCATGCCCACCACATTGCCTTTGATGCCTGTGTCACCCAAGTCTTCTTTGTCCACACAATGTTTGTGGGGGAGTCAGCCATCTTGTTAGCCATGGCCTTTGATCGCTTTGTGGCCATCTGTGCCCCACTGAGATATACAACAGTTCTAACGTGGCCCACAGTGGGGAGGATTGCTCTAGCCATCGTCGTCAGGAGCGTCTGTATCATCTTTCCTGTGATTTTCCTGCTGAAGCGACTGCCGTTCTGCCGAGCCAACATCCTCCCCCATTCCTACTGTGAGCACATTGGGGTGGCCCGCCTGGCTTGTGCCGACATCACGGTTAATATCTGGTACGGCTTCTCAGTGCCCATCGTCATGGTCATCCTGGATGTGATCCTCATTGCTGTGTCTTACTCACTCATCCTCCGGGCAGTGTTTGGTTTGCCCTCCCAGGATGCTCGGCACAAGGCTCTTGGCACTTGTGGGTCGCACCTGTGTGTCATCCTCATGTTTTACGTCCCATCCTTCTTCACTTTACTGACCCACCGCTTTGGGCGAAACATTCCCCGACACGTGCATATCTTGCTGGCCAATCTTTATGTGGTGGTGCCACCGATGCTGAACCCCATTGTCTACGGGGTGAAGACGAAGCAGATCCGGCAGGGTGTAGCCCACTGGTTCTTGAACATCAAGACCCAGTGTTGTTCCTCTCCTTTGGGATGATTGGTCCCTGCGAATCTACACATCCAGCTTCATCAAGGAAGCTAACCAAGGAGCACACATCTCTGGACACAGAGGACTTTCCTTTGGCCTCTTCCTTCTCCTCGTCCCACTTTTCTATTGTCTATTTTTTCTATTGTCCTCTTTATCTCTTTCTCTTGTTTAATGTTTGCTGCCTACTTTATGCATATCATTGAAAACAGAAATGATAAACTCAGTGTACAACTCTGATATGAGCATTTGACTTTCTCAGAAATTGGACATGTGACAGGAAGTAAGGCTATAAACAAATGGATATACTAGACATATCTAATATATGAGGAGGCTCTGGTATTTTACAGTCCCTAATATGATTTTTTAAAATAGAATCAAGTAAGCTTGGCTTGGTGGTTCATGCCTGTAATACCAGCACTCAGGAAACTAAGGCAGGAGGATTGATCTGGGTTTGAGAACAGCCTGGCTAACAGAGTCATTTTAAGACCAACCTGAATTATAAAGCAAAACTCCATCACAAATAAACATCAAACAACCAAAAGAAAATAAAAGTTCTCCACTAACTTCTGTGGTATCAGGTGTTTTTGAAAACAAAACAAAACAAAACAAAACAAAACAAAAACAAACAAAAAAAGCATGTATGTCCTTCTGCCTTTTCAGAAATTATCTCATTCTTTAAATTTCACCTCAAAAACTACTTTGTCCCCAGGGTGGTGGTGGTGCACACTTTTAGTCCCAGCATCCAGTGGGGCAGGGACAGGGGGTTGGCATGGGAGGAAACCACCTTGTCTCCCAAGTCTTTCCCATTTGATCCAGACAAGACAAGGCGCCTACTTTGGCCTGCCTAGTTCATCTTACACGTTTTCTCCATGTGCAGAATTAGATGTAGTGGGTTGCTCATTTCTTTGTAACCAGAAATGACTGCAAACACTTTGAAACCAGAAGAGTATGTATCTTTCATGTTTCTACCATCACATGTAAAAAAATGTCTGGCATTTAATGAACGTTTGGGAAGTAAGTGAAAGTACGACGACCATCCTGAACTCAGAACATGAATCTCTAGGATGCATTGGAATGGCCAAGAGCATCAGTCCACAAAAACAGTGATGGTTTAACATCACCAAGGCAAGTCAGCTGCTGCAGGCAGCTCTTACTTCTCACACGTGGGCTCTAACTCAGACACTAGGAAGAGACAGGGCAGGGAGATACAGGACGCTCTTGGCTCCCCTACCTGTGTCCTGACAGCCATGCTGTTGGGGTATATGGAATGGTATTCGTGGTCACACTAGCAGAATTGTAGTATTCTCTCGGGACTCACCTTCTTGACCCTTGCTCCTTCATAATTACCTAGGAAAGATCATATCCATTTCTTCAGCTACTGGCTACTCTGTGAGCCCTAAATTCATGACTTCATTCTAGAATTCATGTGTGTGAGTGTGTGTGAATGTGTTTGCACACACGCATATACCTATTCATTGGATGTCACCTCTGGAACAGAACTTCTAAGCCACATGTTTTTCTGCGATCCTTTTAAATTAGGGCAATCTCCCCAACTTTACCAAGCAGGGAGCCCTAGAATCCTGTCAACTTCTTTCCTTCAGATCTGCTCTTCAGTTAGTTATTATCAATACTGCTAATGATGAAATTTCTCACATGGTTATGTAGGTGAAGTAGATGGAGTCATATAAAACTTCATTTCAGTCCTGTTTCCATCCTTTTCTGTGAATGAAAACCTGGAAATTCATTTAACATTTTTTAGTTTTCTCCTTTTCATATATAAAATAGACAGTTTGTGGTAACTATGGGGACTCTCATAGATTTATTGAGGTTAAATGAGATAATCCATAAATATGCACACATATATCACGTATATAATCATAAGCTTATGCAGCAAATATTTTACTAGTATTTAGTTATTTGTTTAATTATATTCTCATATGTAAATTTATATATTTATTTTATTAATTACAGTATATTCACCTTGTATCCTAGCTGCAGCCCCCTTTCCTTGTGCCCTTCCAATTCCTCTTTCCCTCCCTCTTCTCCTATTCCCCTCCCCAAGTCCACAGATACAGGAGGTCCTCCTCTCCTTCCATCTGACCCTAGTCTATCAGATCTCCTCAGAACTGGCTGCATTGTCTTCCTTTGTGGGCTGTAAGGCTGCTCCCACCTCAGGGGGAGGTGATCAAAGAACCAGGCCCTGAGTGCATGTCAGAGACAGTCCCTGTTCCCCTTACCTGAATACCCTCTTGGACACTGAGCTGCCATGGCTACATCTGTGCAGGGGTTCTAGGTTATCTCCATGCATGGTCCTTGGTTGGAGTATTAGTCTCAGAAAAAGCCTCTGTGCCCAGATTTTTTGATTATGTTGCTCTCCTGGTGGAGCTCCTGTCCTCTCCAGGTCTTTCTATCTCCCCTCTCTTTCATCAGATTCCCTGCACTCTGCCCAAAGTTTGGCTATGAGTCTCAGCATCTACTTTAATACCCTGCAGGGAAGAGTCTTTCAGAGCCTCTGTGGGCTGCTCCTGTCCTGTTCCTTGTTTTCTCCCTATTTCAATGTCCATCCCATTTGCCTTTCTGAATGAAGATTGAGCATCTTAGCCAGGGTCTTCCTTCTTAATTAACTTTTTTAGGTGTACAGATTTTAGTATGATTATCCTATATTATATGTCTAATATCCACTTATAAGTAAGTATATATACCCTGTGTGTCTTTCTTCCTCTGGGATACCTGACTCAGGATGATCTTCTCTAGTTCCCAGAATTTGCCTGCAAATTTCATGATTTCCTTGTTTTTAATTGCGGAGTAGTATTCTATTGCGTAAATGTACCACAATTTCTGTGTCCATTCCTTAGTTGAGGGACATCTGGATCGTTTCCAGGTTCTGGCCATTATGAATAAAGCTTTTATGAACATGGTTGAACAAATGTCCTTGTTGTATACTTGCGAATGTTTTGGCTATATGCCTAGGAATAGTATAGCTGGATCTTGAAGTAGCACGATTCCCAATTGTCTGAGAAAGCACCAGATTGATTTCCAGAGTGGTTATACAAGTCTACATTCCCACCAGCAATGGAGAAGGGTTCCCCTTTCTCCACATTTTCTCCAGCATATGTTGTCACTTGAGTTTTTGATCTTAGCCATTCTGATGGGTGTAAGGTGAAATCTCAGGGTCATTTTGATTTGCATTTCCCTGGTAGCTAAGAATGTTGGGCATTTCTTTAAGTGTTTCTCTGCCATTTGATATTCCTCTATTGAGAATTCTCTATTTAGCTCTATACCCCATTTTTTAACTGTGTTACTTGATTTGTTGCTGTTTAACTTCTTGAGTTCTTTATATATTCTGGATATTAGTCCTCTGTCAGATACAGGGTTGGTGAAGATCCTTTCCCAGTCTGTAGGCAGTCGTTTTGTTCTGACAGTGTCCTTTGCTTTACAGAAGCTTTTCAGTTTCATGAGGTCCCATTTATTGATTGTTACTCTTAGAGCCTGTGCTGTTGGTGTTCTGTTCAGGAAGTTATCTCCTGTGCCAATGAGTTCAAGGATCTTTCCCACTTTTTTTTCTAACAGATTTAGTGTGTCTGGTTTTATGTTGAGGTTTTTGATCCACTTGGACTTTAAATTTGTGCATCCTGATAAGTATTGTGGATCTATTTGCATTTTCTGCATGTAGATATCCAGTTGGACCAGCACCATTTGTTGAAGATGCTATCTTTTTTCCATTGTATGGTTTTGGCATTTTTGTCAAAAATCAGGTATCCATAAGTGTGTGGTTTTATTTCTGGGTCTTCTGCTCGATTCCATTGATCCACTATTCTGTTTCTATGCCAGTACCATGAAATTTTTACTACTGTTGTTCTATAGTACAGCTTGACATCAGGGATGGAGATACCTCCAGAACATCCTTTATTGTAGAGGATTGTTTTCGTGATTCTGGGTTTCTTGTTATTCCATATGAAGTTAAGAATTTTTCTTTCAATGTCTGTAAAGAATTGTGTTGGTAAGTTGATGGGAATGGCATTGAATCTGTAGATTGCTTTTGTTAAGATGGACATTTTTACTATGTTAATCCTGTGAAGCCATGAACATAGGAGATCTTTCCATCTTCTTATATCTTCTATTTCTTTCTTCAGACACTGGAAATTTTTTTCATACAAGTCTTTGACTTGCTTGGTTAGAGTTACACCAAGGTACTTTATGTCCTTTGTGGCTATTATGAAGGGTGTTGTTTCCCTAATTTCTTTCTCAGCCCTTTCTTAATAATATTTAATATATTATACATTTCACATATAATATTGCACATATGTAAAATTTCCTATATAATATTGCATATATAATTTTATAGTATATGATCATAACCACCACCAACTCCCGTAAGGACAGCACTCAGCACATCCTCCTCCTACTTCCGCTCCTCTCAGGGGGTGTATTTTTTTTTTTTTTTGCTTTGTAACACAGTGAGTTCAGTTAGTATCACTGGCTGGGATCTTGAGTGATGGTGATGGCTTGATCCTTAGCTCATAACCACAGCTGCAGTGAGTTCGCAAGTCCGCCTCACGTCAGGTTCCATCACATCAGGAAGACGGCGTCTCACAACACTCCTTGCCATCCCCCAGGTCTTTCCCCATGCTCCCCGGAGTCTTGCCTGGATGGATATAGATGCCCCGTTTAGGGCTGGGCACTCAGCAGTCGCTCACTCTCAGTCCTCCAACAGTTGCCCACTGCAGAGAGAAGCTTCTTTGGCTGAGGCTGGCAGCAGCAGTGCTCAAAGCCCTTACTGTAGGAACTGGGACTTTGGAATGCTGGAGGAAAGTTCAAGACCTGGGCACAGGCCTGTTTGTGAAGGGAGCTCCAGTCGCTTCTGAAATAATCAGCACAAGAATTGACAGAGGGTATGACACAGAATTTAAAAGCTTCTTGTAACAAAGAAAACAATTACAGATAGAAGTCAGACTACTGAATGGAAGGAAATCTTTGTATAAGACCTGGAAACATTAAATACCAAAAAAAAGCATACAGTCCAGTCGTAAAGGGGCAAACAGTTCTCAAGGTGTTTTCTCAAGAAAACGCCTGGTGTGGCAGCACATACTTGTAGTTCCAAGACGGTCATCAGCTACTCTACAGCCATGAGGCAGCCTAGTCCACATGTTGGGCTCAACACCAATCTAGGCTACGCAGTAAAACCCTCTTTCAAAAAAGGAAACAAACAAAACCCCCAAAGAATGGTGAGGAGGACAAATTTCCACAATGAATTCATGAAAAAAAAAAAAAAAGCAAAACAAAAAACAAAAAAACTACTACCTTTATCCACCAGAAAATTGCAATTTAAATCTACACTGAAATTCCACCTCTTCCTAGAAAGGATGGCTAAGATCAAGAAAACAGTGGGGCTGAGAGGTGGCTCAGCGGTGAAGTGTACCTACAGAACACTTGGATTCATTTCCTAGTGCCCACATGGTGGCTCACAACCATCTGTATCTCCAGTTCCAGATTTGACGCCCTCTTTGCTAATTAAGCCTGGAGCAGTGGTGTGTGCCTGCAATCCCAGCAGTCTGGGAGACAGACTGGATCTGGAGGCAGATCTGTGAGTTGGAGGCCAGCCTGGTCTGCAAAGTGAGTCCAGGACAGCCAGGGCTACACAGAGAAACTCTGTCTTGAAAAAAAAAAAAAAAAAAACCAAAAATCCCCAAACCCAGCACCTGTTCAGCATGTACTAGGTTGAACCTGTAACACAAATACACAAAAGATACCGTTCTGCTCAGTTCATGAACCCCAAAAGACCAGGAATAAACAGACTCAGCTGTAAATACATGAGGTTCTTTTTATTGTAAATTACAAGCTGCAGCTTGGGCCCACAAAACCCATCACCTAATCGGTGAGAGCTGAGCCTCCTTTTGTCTTTTGTATACAAGAGGGCTACTGATTTTTTTGAGTTAATTTTGTATCCAGCCACTTTGCTGAAGGTGTTTATCAGCTGTAGGAGTTCCCTGTAGAACTTTTGGGGTCACTCATGTATACTATAATATCATCTGCAAATAGTGATTCTTTGATTTCTTTTTTTCCAAACTGAATCCCCTTGATCTCCTTTAATTGTCTTATTACTCAAGCCAGGACTTCAAGAACTATGTTGAAGAGATATGGAGAGAGTGGGCAGCCTTGCCTTGTCCCTGATTTCAGTGGGATTGATTTAAGTTTCTCTCCATTTAGTTTCATGTTGGCAATAGGCTTGCTGTATATTGCCTTTACTATGTTTAGGTATGTGCCTTGTATCCCTGATCTCTCCAGGACTTTAAACATAAATGAATGTTGGATTTTGTCAAATGCTTTTTCAGCACCTAAGGAGATTATCATGTGTTTTTTTTTTTTCTTTCAGTTTCTTTATATGTTGGGTTACATTGAACGAGTTCTGTATATTGAACCACCCCTGTAGACCTGGAATGAAGCCTGCTTGGTCATACTGGATGATATCTTTGATGTGTTCTTGTATTCGGTTTGCATGTATTTTGTTGAGTATTTTTGCATCAATGTTCATAATGGAGATTGGCCTGAAGTTCTCTTTGTTGGGTCTTTGTGAGGTTTAGGTACAAGGTGACTGTGGCTTCATAGAATGAGTCTGTTAAGGTTTCTTCTGTTTTTATTTTCTGGAATAATTTGAAGAGTATTGGTTTTAGCTCTTCTTTGAAGGTCTGGTAGAATTTTGCACTGAAACCATCTGACCCTGGGCTTTTTTTGGATGGGAGACTTTTGATGACAACTTCTATTTTCTTAGGGGATATAGGACTATTTATTTGATTTACCTGATCTTGATTCAGCTTTGTTAAGTGGAATCAGTCAAGAAAATTGATCATTTCATTTAGATTTTTAAATTTTGTGGTGTATAGGTTTTTGAAGTAAGACCTAATAATTGTTTGGATTTCTTCAGTGTCTGTTGTTATGTCTGCCCTTTCATTTCTGATTTTGTTGATTTGGATAGTGTCTCTCTGCCTCTTAGTAAGTTTGTCTATCTTGTTGATTTTCTCAAAGAACCAGCTCTTGGTATCATTGATTCTTTGAATTGCTTTATTTGTTCCTAATTATTGATTTCAACCCTGAGTTTGATTATTTCCAGCTGTCTACTCCTCTTTGGTGTGTCTACTTCTTTTTTTCCTAGGGCTTTCAGGTGAGCCATTAAGTTATTTGTATAAGATGTTTCAAATTTCTTCTTGAAGGCACTTAGTGCTATGAATTTTCCTCTTAGCACTGCTTTCATTGTGTCCCATAAGTTTGGGTATGTTGTGCCTTCATTTTCATTGAATTCTAGGAAGTCTTTAATTTCTTTATTTCTTCCATGACTCAGCTGTCACTGTGCTGTCAGTGAGTTTATCAGTTTCCATGTGTGTAGGCTTTTTTCTGTTTCTGTTGTTGAGGTCCAGCTTTAGTCCATGGTGGTCAGATAGGATACAATGAATTATTTCAACCTTCTTGTAACTGTTGAGGCTTGCTTTGTGTCTAACTATATGGTCTATTTTGGAGAGGGTTCCATGAGGTGCTGAGAAGAAGGTAAATTCTTTTGTGTTTGGGTGAAAGGTTCTGTAGATGTATGTTAGGTCCATTTGATTTATGATCTTTGTTAGAGTCATTCTTTCATTGTTTAATTTCTGTTTTGTTGACCTGTTCTTTGTTAAGAGTGGGGTGTCGAAGTCTCCCACTACTAATGTGTGGGAGTCTATGTGTGGCTTCAATTTTATTAAGTTTCTTTTATAAATGTGTGTGCTCTTGTGTTTGGGGCATAGATGTTGAGAATTGTGCTGTCTCCTTGGTGGAATTTTCCTTTGATGAGTATGAAATGACCTTCCCCATCTCTTTTGATTAATTTTGATTGAAAATCTATTTTATTAGATATTAGAATGGCTACTCCTGCTTGCTTCTTGGGTCCATTTGCTTGAAAAACCATCTTCCAGCCCTTTGCTCTCAGGTAATGTCTATCTTTAGTTACTTAGGTATGTTTCTTGTATGCAACAGATTGTTGGATCTTGTTTATGTATCTATTCTGTTAGTCTTTGTCTTTTATTGTTGAGTTTAGTCCATTTATGTTGAGAGAGATTAATTACCAGTGGCTGTTGATTGTGGTACTGTGTTTGTGTGCTTGGCTATGTTTAGTTTTTCTGTAGTGAGGTTGTTTATTTCCTGTGTTTTTCTGAATGTAGTTAGCTTTCCTAGGTTGTATTTTTTCCTTCTAGTGTCTTCTGTAATGCTGGATTTGTGTGCAGGTATTGTTGAAATTTGTTTTTGTTGTTGAATATCTTGTTTTCTCCATCTATGATGACTGACAGTTTTGCTGGATATAGTATCCTGGGCTGACATCTGTGTTTTCTTAGTGTCTGCATGATATCCATTCAGGCCCTTCTGGCTTTCATAGTCTCTGTCGAGAAGTCAGGTCTGATTCTGATGGATTTGCTATTATATGTTACTTGGCCTTTTTCCTTGCAGCTTTTAGTATTTTTTCTTTGTTCTGTATACTTACTGTTTTGATTATCATGTGGCAGGAGAATTTTCTTTTCTGGTCTAATTTATTAGGTGTTCTGTGGACCTTATGCTTACAGGTCTTTCCTTTAAATGGGGGAAATCTTCTATAATTTTGTTGAAAATATTTCCTGGGCCTTGGAGACAGGAATTTTCTTTTTCCTCCATTCCTATTATTCTTAGATTTTGTCTTTTCATGTTGTCTTGGATTTCTTGGATGGTCTGTGTTAGGAATTTTTTAGATTTAACATTTTCTTTGATGGATACATTGATTTCTTCCATTGTATCTTCCACACCCGAGATTCTTTCTTCCATCTCTTGTAGTCTGTTGGTTATGCTTATGTTTGTGTTTCCTGTTTTTTCCCTAAGTTCTTCCTCTCTATGATTTCTTCATTTGTGTTTTCTTTAATTTTTCTAATTGTATCTTCAGATCTTGAGCAGTTTTGTTGATTTCCTTCACCTGTTTGACTGTGTTTTCCTGTTTTTCCTTCAATTCCTTCAGCTGTTTGAACATTCCTCTGTTTCTTTTATTTCTTTCAATGATTTAATCATTTCCTCTCTGAAGGCCACAAACTTTTTGTCTGCATCTTCCTGTATTCTTTACAGAGGGCCATGATCTGTTTGAATTTATCTTCCTCTATTTCTTTATGCATTTTGTTTCCTCCATTATCCTCTTCATAAGCAGAGATGCAAGGTCATCTTCTTGAATTTCACTTATGATAGGGTGTCCAGGGCTGGTTGCTCCTGGATAACTGGGTTCTGGAGATGCCATATTGCTTTGGCTTTTGTTGTTTGAGTTTTTATGGGGTCATCCACCCATCTGGCTATCTCAGGTGTTGATTGTTAATTTCTGGTGCCTCTTGGAGTCCTGAGGGGGGGGGATCCTCTTGGCAGGAAGATGATTTTTTCCTGAAGGAGGCCTCCTCAGCTTTTTGGGTTGGTTACCGAATGGCAGGTGCTTCTCAGGAATTGCCACATCTCACCTCAGGCATATATATCTTCGTGGTAACTGTCGTCTTTGTTAGTCAAGGGGCTCTCCTCTCACCAGGAGACGTCCTAGGGACAGCTGCCCTGCTGGTGGGCTTCTTGCCCTGAATGTATTGAGCTGCTGCTGCTGCTCTTACACTGTTGTCTAGGCACTTTGGTCGCTTTAGCTAGGGAGAACTGGTTGCACCTTGGAGCAGTATCTGCAGGACTGATCCCGTGGGTCTCAGGCTTCTGCAGGTCTGAGGTAGGAGCTCTGTGCTCCAGTACCCAGTGGCAGGTGAGTGCACCACTCTTGCATGAAGCAGGAGGCTAGAGCCTGTTGCCTGAAGGAACCCAGAAACTTTTCCGGAGCTGGGTGTCCTGAGGTTGGACCTGATATTTCCCCCACCTGGGTTTTCCTCCCAACAGGGTGACCCAGTCTGTGGTGTTTTGGGGTCCACAGTTCAGTCTGGGATGGTGAGTAGAGCATGCAGGTCTAGGTGAGTGGCTCCGCAATGGTTACTGGGCTCCTGCAGGAACCAAGGAACTTTTCTTGAGAACTTTTCTGGAGAGGGGTTCAGCTGAGTGCCCTGAGGTCAGACCTGATGTTTCCCTCACTGTGGAGTTTCCTCCTTATAGGGAAACCCAGTCTCTAGTGCCCCAGGGCCCACAGTTCTGTCTGGAATGGTGAGTTGGGCTCCTGCCGGACCCCAAGACCTTTTCCAGGGATTGTCTGGGTGATCTGAGGTTAGCCCTGGTTGTTTCCTTCACCGTGGGGTTTTCTCTTGACTGGAAATCCCAGTCTCTGGTGTTGTGGTGCCCGCAGTTCAGTACGGGATGGTGATCAGAACATGCAGGCGTGTCGCTCTGGGCTGGTGACCAAGAATCTTCTGGGACCAGGAACTCTTCTGGGTTTTAGCTGGGTGAATCCAATATCTTCCCACACTGTGGGCTTTCCTCTCACTGGGGAAACACAATCAGTGGTGTTTGATTTGTTGGTTGTTGCGCAGTCACTGCTGTCCTGCTCGTCAGACACAGTGTCCTCCTGGTGCCACCATCTTGCATCTATCCTATAGTCTTTTTTTTTTTTTAATTTTATTTTTTTCTTATTAGTTACATTTTGTTAACTCTGTGTCCCAGCTGTATCCCACTCCCTCATTCCCTCCCAATCCCACCCTCCCTCCCTGGTCTCCTCCCTGCCCCTTTCCAAGTCCACTGATAGGGGGGAACCTCCTCCCCTTTTATCTGACCCTGTTTTATCAGGTATCTTCAGGACTGGCTGCAAAGCCCTCCTTTGTGGCCTAGCAGGACTATAGTCTTATTTTTAACATTGCCCTTGCAAAGTACCAATGAACTTTATCTCATTTTCACCTCATAATTTATATTAGTTTCTTTCTTTCTTTCTTTCTTTCTTCCTTCCTTCCTTCCTTCCTTCCTTCCTTCCTTCCTTCCTTTCTTTCTTCCTTTTTTCTCTCTTCTTTCCTTTCCTTCCTCCTTCCTTCCTTCCTTCCTTCCTTCCTTCCTTCCTTCCTTCCTTCCTTCCTTCCTTCCTTCCTTCCTCCCTTTTTTGCTTGCTTGTTTTTAGACAGTTTCTCTGCGTAGCTCTGATTGTCCTAGAACTCATTTTGTAGACCAGGCTGGCCTTGACCTCAGAGACCTAACTGCTTCTGATTTCTGATCTGGGATTAAAGGCATGTGCACCACCATGCCCAGCTTTAGTTTCTTAACTGAATATTTTAAATATTTTATCCTAATTACACATGACTCTGTGTTAAGCAGAGTTTTAAAGGGCTGAACACATCAAGCTGCTACTTTCTGTCAGATATTCAGATGATCATTCATTAATTACACAATGTTACAGAATATTCATGTAGGCATGAAATAGTGATACAAATTTTGTAGTTTGATGTTCCTTGGTCAGATAAGAGTGGGACATACTGAAATCTTTTGAGTTTTGCACATGATCATCCAAAAGAAGACAGCATTCAGTTTTTCATTCATTCCTATGACCATTGATACCTGTTTCCATGTTCACAAAATTATTGTTGATTACACAGGAATTTATATGTGTATATATGATCTGGTATTCCATTGCCAGAGCCTGGAAATTAGGGTCAATCATAAACTAAGTATTAGTTTGATAATACTGACTTAACCGTCCCTCTCTATTTTAAAACATGCCACTGTACAGTAATACCGTACTGTATAGCATAATAGATAGCATTAATGACGGTAGTAATGACTATTGTGAATGTGGGTATATCGTGGTCCCCGCAAAAGGCTTATGTGATAAGGACTTGGTCCCAGCGCAACATAGTTAGGTGAGGCCTCTTTTCAAATTGTGATAAAGTAGATGAATCATTGTTTTTTCAATTAAAAATACTTATTTATTTAATTTTATGTGCATGAGCGTTTGTCTGCATGCATGTATGTGTACCACATGTGTGCCTGGTGCCAGCAGAGGCCAGAAGAGGTCAGCAGAGATACAGGAACTGGAGTTATAGATGGTTGTGGGCCACCACGTGGATGCTGGGAGTCAAGCCCATACCCTTTGCAAAAACCCTGAGATCTTAACTGTTGAACCTGCCATCTCTCCAGCTCCTACAGGTGGGAGTTTTGAGATGTACTGGATTACGATGGCGTTGGTTTCATCAGTGGATTCATCCACTAGTGAATTTATAATTTGGTGTAATTACTGGGAGGTTGCAGAAGCCATTGCTCACCTACAGTTTCAGCATATTTGTGTAAAGATAAATCTGTTTCTCATTAAAGCCAGTAAAACACACACACATGCACACACACCCTTGTGCGCATGTAAAGAAGCACCTGCTCTACCGCTTCTCCTGTTTTCCACAAATTAATATGATATTGAAGAGTGTGGCTATAGGTGGGGTCTTAATAATCTACGCATTGAGCAGCAGCAGCTCAGGTTCACTCCAAGGCCTGCATGCTGGTGATCTGGGGCCATCAGCAGATGTGTGTGCAGAAACTGTAGGCGGCTCTGGTTTCTGAGCTAGTGATCTCTGCAGACTAGCTCTACCGGGGTTTGCCTGTGTCTAACCAAGCTAGACATTCTCCACAGAATGCTGGTCGAGAAGCTATGTCCTGACCCGAAGGATTCTAAGATGAGGTACAAATATCACCCCATTCCACTCCAGAGCAGGCATCACATGTGGAGGAAGAACGTTCCCTTCAGTTGGGGTGAGTTTCGGGGCTGTTTGGTTTCTAGGATTTTTAGGTTTTCCCTGCGTGATGTTGATCTTGAGAGGATCTTTTATATCTTCTGGGGAGTGGACTTTAGCAGAAGCACTCATTTTGACATCCTGAACGGCTGTGTTGTGCAGGAGTGGGACTAGAGTTATTTTTCCCCAGAATATTAAAGTAGCTTAAATTGTTGAAATATTAGGAGCAGGTATATTAAAAATTATAACTTCTGTTTGCTTAAAACGTTTTCACTGATAGAGAATTAGGATAATATTATAATTTTGCTGGCCTCAATTCAAGAAATTCACCAAAAGAATTTAAAACTAAAGTGATAGAACCAATAATAAAATTGGATCTATAACTGGGCCTATAACTGGTCGTTATGAATTCACAAAAGTATGCATATGGGTCTCCATTTTCTTTCATGCTTCAGATATGGCCCAGGATTGTGTTGCCACATACTGGTCTCTGCTTCAAACTTTGATCCCTTGTTCATTGTAGACTTTCACTTAGTATTTTTTCTAAATACTATTTCTCTTGAGTGGTGACGTTTTTGTATACTCGGTAAATTTCTCACTCCCTTTATTTTATTTTATTTTATTTTATTTATTTTCTTTTTTTATTTAATTTTATTTTTTTTCTTATCAGTTACATTTTATTAACTCTGTATCCCAGCTGTATCCCGCTCCTTTATTAACTCCCAATCCCTCCCTCCCTCCCTCATCTCCTCCCTGCCCCTTTCCAAGTCCACTGATGGGGGGGGGGACCTCCTCCCCATTCATCTGATCCTGTTTTATCAGGAATCTTCAGGACTGGCTGCGAAGCTCTCCTCTGTGGCCTAACAGGACTGCTCCTCCCTTGGAGGGTGGGAAGGTCAAAGAGCCAGTCATTGAGTTCCTGTTAGTGCCCAGGTATATTTGGTCCTTGTGGAGCTCCTATCCTTTCCCCATCATACTAACTCCCTTTCTTTCATATGATTCCCTGTACTCTGCCGAAGGTTTGGTCATGAGTCTGTATCTGCTTTGAAAACACTGCTAGTTAGAGTCTTTCAAATGTGCACAGTAGACTCCTGTCATACATTCAATGCACATCCCACCTGTCTTTCTAAACGAGGATTGATCATCTTACCCCATGTCCGCTCTCTTGATTATCTTTTTTAGGTGTATAGATTTCATTATATTTGTCATATCTTATAGGTCTATATAAGTGAGTATATACCGTGTTTGTCTTTCTCCTTCTGGGATATTTCACTCAGAATGATCTTTTCTAGATCCCACCATTTGCCTGCAAATTTCATGATTTCCTCCTTTTTGATTGCTCACTCCCTTTATTTTAGGTGACTCAGCATTGGGAAGCCCAAGCCATAAAGAAATGACTTTTATAATATCTTGAATTCCTATGTGAACTTCAGATGGGAACACGGTGTGTGTGTGTGTGTGTGTGTGTGTGCGCGCGCATATGTGCTTTTGTGCATGTGTGGAAATCAGAGGACTTCTGCACCCTGTCCTGTCACTCTCTGCCTTACTCCTTTGAGACTGTCTCTTGTTGAACCTGGAACCTGGCAGCCAGCAAGCTTCGGTGATGCTCTTGTCTCCAACCTCCATAGTGCTGTGTTTATGGACTTGAACGTCTACACCTGGCTTTTTTAGTGTATAACAAGCACGTTTGCAGACGGAGCCAGTCTGAAGATGTCTGTATATTCTCTTGCTGTTGCTATAATTTTAGAAAGTAGATGGCAGAAGTTACTGAACAGAAACATTTGCAGATTTAAAACTTTTAAAGGTGCAGGTGAATCTTTGAGGCTAGCCTGGTCTACAGAGTGAGTTTCAAGATAGCCAGGGTTACACAGAGAAACTCTGTCTCAAAAAACAAAAACTAAACAAAAAACCCCAAACAACAACAACAACAACAACAACAAATCAACCAACCAAAACCAAAACCAAAAAATCCCCAGAGCAAAAAGCAGCAAGCAAACAAAAACCAACAGAACAATAAGTGTTTAAAAGCTATTGTCAAGTTACTGTCCAAAGTTGCCATATAGTTACATGTCTCAGCAGTGAGAAGTTTTCTTTTATGTTTTTAAGATGATGTATTTCCTTTCTTTAAATTTTATATGATTTTAGCTTATTTAAATTTTATGTGATTGAGCATCTATTCATATGTATAGATTGATTTTATTATAGAGTATATCATACATATTGATTCTTTGCATGTTTAAAAATACTTCTTTATGTATTTTACCAAATTTTATTATTTCAGGACATTAAATATTTTATTGCAAGCTTTGTCTATATCTTTCTTCTAAAATTACTTTATTTTGATATCCTCCTCTGTTTTTACAAAATTGCCGCTTTTTATTGGAGCTGGTTCTCTTATTTTACACAGATCTTTCAAATGCCAAAAATGTTTTATCTTGAACACTCATTTTAATTTTAAATGTTTTTTTTATAGTTTTGCTTTTTAGGCATAACACTTTATTGGAAATTTCTACTTGTTCACCTAATGAGTTGGGAAATAATCTTATTCTCTTACGAAGTAACATAGTCAAATATCCCAGTGACATTAATTGAATGGTTTTCCCCCATTAAATTTAAATTGTAAATTCCCAATACATTTCTATTAGTTGCTTTGATTTCTGTTACGTTGTACTGATTTGTTCACTAACATTAATTAGTATTGATTTTGTGTTTCTCTGCTAGGCACTATGTTAGGGAGTCTGTAAAATATATTTGATTTAATTCTGACAAGAAGAGTTTGAATAATTCAACATTTCAGATCATGTCAAATTTCTAAAATGTAAAAACCTTGTCTTTTAAAATAAATCAGTAGCAAAAGTTTGGAAGTCTAGGATGTGAATTGAGGAGGACTTCCTGGGTGGTAAGAAATAGGCAAAAATTTGGAAGACTTTCAAAGTAGAAAAATTTGTTTTAGATGAGTAAAGTGCTTGCCAAAAAGCTTGCCAAAACTGGAAAATCGAAGTTCTGAGTGGAGCAGGTAACACTGTAAATTAGCGTTGACAATGTGTCAAAGATGAAAAAGAGAGTAATGAAGGATTGTGCTATTTATGCTAAATAAGAAAACTATGAAACTATTTAAAATTACAAATTGAAGAGTGTTGGCTTTATCCTGTAAGTTAACAGGGCTATTAAAAAGAAAATATAGGGACTAGGGGGATGGCTCCGTGGGCAGGAGCGCTTGCAAACGTAGGAGGGCCTGGGTTCAGATCTCCAGCACCCATGCAATTAGCTGGGCAAGTCTATAAGCACCTGTAACTCCAGAGCTGAGAGGTGGGACAGAGGATCCTGCGAGTTTGGTGTCCACTCACCTAAAACTACACACTTTAGGTTCAGGGAGACATTCAGTCTCAAAAAAAGTGCAGAGTGGTACAGAGAGTCACCGATCTCTTCTTCCTCTAGCCTACTCATGCACATGTACACACACACACACACGCACACACACGCACACACACGCACACACCCTTACACTCACCAAACAAACCAAACCACAGAAGCGTTGTTTAGAGCCTATCACGAAGCCTGCGTCAGAGCTGCTCAGAGTACAGGGCTGAGGATGGCAAGTGTGGCGCAGCATAGGAGACAGGCGAATGGAACAGGCGGATGATCAAAGCCTGGGAAAGAGTTGTGTGGAAATGAGAACGCGGATGCGCGCATGGGTTCTAGACACTGCCGAGGCACGGCCAGGAACACGTGTTTGCCATGGGACGCTTTCAGTCACCGCCATGTTTGCTCACCCTCTGCCAGAACTCACAGCTGCTACACCTACCGCCTCTCCATCTCTTAAACTTAATTTAATTTTATGTCTTATTTTTGTCTTCACAGGGAGACTCCTAAAGCCAGCATGCTTGGAGCTAACGTCACCATCATCCACCCAACTGTGTTCATTCTGCTTGGAATCCCAGGACGGCAGCGGTACCACAGCTGGCTTTCTACTCCTTTTTGCCTCATGTACATCACTGCCGTCTTGGGAAACGGAGCCCTCATCCTTGTTGTCCTGAGTGAACGCACCCTCCACGAGCCCATGTATGTCTTTCTATCCATGCTGGCTGGCACCCACATTCTCTTGTCAACTACCGCTGTGCCCAAGGCCTTGGCTATCTTTTGGTTCCATGCTGGGGAGATCCCCTTTGATGCCTGCATTGCTCAGATGTTTTTCATCCAGGTTGCCTTTGTGGCTGAGTCAGGAATCCTTCTGGCCATGGCATTTGACCGCTATGTGGCTATTTGCACTCCTCTGAGATACTCAGCCATCTTAACTCCTGTGATAATTGGAAAAATGACCCGGGCCATCTGGGGAGGAAGCATTGGAACCATTTTCCCGATCATATTTCTGCTGAAGAGGCTGTCGTACTGCAGGACCAATGTCACCCCCACTCATACTGTGAGCATATTGGTGTAGCCAGATTGGCCTGTGCTGACATCACTGTAAATATCTGGTATGGCTTCTCAGTGCCAATGGCTTCAGCTTTGGTAGATGTTGCACCCATTGGTATTTCGTACACGTTGACCCTCCAGGCTGTGTTTAGACTTCCTTCCCAGGATGCCAGACACAAGGCCCTCAATACCTGTGGCTCTCACATTGGAGTCATTCTCCTCTTCTTCATACCATCGTTTTTCACATTCCTTACTCACTGCTTTGGCAAGAACATTCCCCACCATGTACACATTCTCCTGGCAAACCTCTATGTATTAGTTCCACCCATGCTTAATCTACGGTGCGAAGACCAAGCAAATTAGGGACAGCGTGACTCACATGTCGTCTTTTGTGTGGAAGTCTTGAGAGCCGTCACAATTCACAATGCTGTCTCAAAAGGAGAATGAGAGAGAAAACTCGCCATGAGTTCCCATGTTCAGGAACTGTGTTATCTGTTACATAATTATTGCATGGCAGAATAAAATATATATGGGTTTAAATCATGTTTCTATTACATTCTGATGGTGAGCCACGGGGAGTTCATATCTTTTGGAAATTTAATCTTAACCTGTAAAATAAATCCTTCTACCTATGTTCTAAGCTTATTGTGAGAATTAAGTTGAGTATATGAGACCTCAGGTCTCCCAGCTCAGGAGTTTAAGATCGCGACCTTCCCAGAAACTCCCCCAGACCAAGACTCGTTGCAAAAGCAAGAGGTTTATTAACCATTGCGCAATGGGGTCACCCCTGCCGGTCAGCAAAGAGTGGCACCAGGAGACAAAGGCCTTTAGGTTTTTAAAAGAAAAATTGTGGGAGATTTGAAGTTGCAGTCTTGGCAATTTATGATTGGATGAGGAAGCTATAAAGTAAGATACTTGGTTAGTCTTAGGTGCTCAAGCTTGGCCAGTCCTGCCAAGTGTGGATGCAGCTGCAATTGAAGGTGGGGGTGGTTAGCTCATCCTTGAAGATTAGGGGCTGTGGACTTTTGGCTGGAGGTCAAAAGCTACTCAGAAGAAGTCTAGGTTCGTTGCTAAGAAACACTATCTCAAAGACAAGGGTCTGGTCCTTCTTTTTGCTGAGTGAAGGTCATTGCTTGCTTGCTTTTTTTTATATCTTTCCTCACAGATAGGGTCACATTCCTCCATTCTCTGGAAAGGTACTAAGAGGCTTTAGCTTAACCTGGACCTAAAACTCAAAACCACAGGCTTTAGAAGACATATAGGTTACAAAGTTAGCCTAATCCTTTCAAAGCATGTTGCCTGAAAAAGATACTTTTGATTTTATTTATGTGAGATTTCCAGTGTGTCCAGAGTGCCACACTAACTCCAGAGTCTATGTGAGCATAAAAATGTGCTATATAAGCATAAAATTATGCTGCTAAGATGAGGAGACACGTTTCCTACTGAAATCAGCTCCCTGGAAGTCCCTGGATGTTCCCTCTGGCTATCTAAGCTAACTTACTCTAGAAATCCTGTTTTCTCAGATGCAAGATTGGATTAATGAGCCTTTTGATTTTTCTCTATGATTCCTGGTACACCACAACTAACTATTCAAGGAAATATATCTTTGATAGAT
The DNA here is from genome assembly GCF_907164565.1 of Psammomys obesus. Classification (NCBI taxonomy): domain Eukaryota; kingdom Metazoa; phylum Chordata; class Mammalia; order Rodentia; family Muridae; genus Psammomys; species Psammomys obesus. The sequence goes on along the minus strand of NW_026596356.1, from coordinate 224,043 downwards.
TATTAAAAGCTTTAGCAAGAATAGAGTAAAAGAAAAAAGTAATGAATCAGATTCAGTATCAGAAAGCATTACAAGAATAGTGAAAAAATAATGGGCTCATCCTTAGGAAAAGAGAGCATAGGAAAGTACAGCTGGCTCGAGCATACCTCCCTTTGGGGTCCTGTTTCTAAGGAAGATTATAAATCTTTAGCAAGACATATGGGAGGACGGTTAACAAAGGTGTATTTAGACTTTGATGCAGAGAAAGATTTTGGCAGGTATCTGACTTGACTCCTGACTTTTCTCTTCACTGGTTAGCAATAATGAAACCACAGTTTGAGATTTTTGTTTTTTTGTTTGCGTTGATCAGAAAGTTTCTAGGCAGAGATTTCTTGTGGGCACTGCTTTAGGCTTGGCTACACTTTCGAGTTAAAACATAAACTTTGTATCCTTGGTAAAAGTTTGAATGTTCAGGGAAGCATGCCAACTTTAAGGTGCTTCCTCATGTAATTACTATAAAATTATTAGCCTGACTTCAGTAAAATTGCAGCAGAGTCAAAGCTACTACGGTGTCGTCTCTGTCAACTCGCCTGAAACTGTGCCTTCCTGATATCCAAATACGCTGATTTTCCCACAGTTGTGGGACCCAGCTGGGTCGGTCCGTGGCACCAGAGGCCTCTCTTTCATCTCATGCTTGACTGCTTAGATTTACACTACAGCCGTCATCTTTTCCAGAACAGCTGCAGTAAATAGAAAATTAGGTGGAAAATATCACAGAGTGACTCAAGAAACACCAAAGTGTTTAAATATGTTAAGGTTGGGATTGATTGCATTTACATGTAAGGGAATTTGATCTATCTATCTATCTATCTATCTATCTATCTATCTATCTATCTATATCTGCTTCATCTAGCAAGTGTGTCATGTGAAACAGCACAGGCACAGTCCATACAGAGCTGAGTATCTGGGCCAAATGCATGAAGAAGAATAAAGAGATCAGATCGCATCGGTCATATAAACATGGAGTGTTATCTACACGTCCTGATTCTAGGTCCATTATAATTCCCTCCCCCTAATTAGTTGTCCAGCTTTAAAAATTTCAATAAATGTGATATTTCCAAATCAATAGTGCCAGCTTAGTCTGTGTATTGTGTATATGCCTCGTGCCCACAGAGACTGAAGGAGGAATCAAATTCTCCAGAACTGGAGTTACAGATTGTACTGGGAACTGAACCCAATGCAAGAACAGCCAGTGTTCTTCAATGCTGAACCATCTCTCCAGCATCTCACCCCTTGTTATATTCTGACACCTCCCACTTCTAGTCCTTTCTCTATGCCCATGCTTTTTTGTTGTTTTGGGACCCACTGAACTTCCTCTGGATTGCCTGTATTCATGAGTTTGGACCTACCACGGAGCATGGAGGGCTCAGCAGTGTAGATAGCCGAGAGTCCAGGAGAAAGCTATCGCTGCTTTCAGTTATTCTGAACTATCCCTTGGCATTTTTCTTTCTGGGTCTCACAGTCATCTCAGAATAAACACGTCTACATTAGAAAGGATAGCCTACGCTACCCTATGTATCAAGTCATAAAATTTCAGGGAAATTAGCAAAAGAAACGTCACTGCTATTTCATTTACAGTGTTGCTTGTGGCAATAAGAGCTATTCTTCGTGTAGTGGCTGCTGTGGTTAAAATGTGAAATATCACTTATAGTCTCATGCTCTTGAACACTCAGTCTTCTTTCTTGGTTCTAACATGTTGGTCTAAGAGTTCCATAGGCTCTTGTTTTATTTTTCTTTCTTTATTTTGAGTCAGTGTCTTGCTATGTAGCCCGGGCTGGTCTTAAATTCACCATGTAGACCAGGCTGGCCTCAAATTTGCAACCTTGAATGCTGGGATTACAGCCACTATGCCTGGCTTTATGTTACTTTTTAATAGTTCAAATGTTTCCTTAGTTGAGCTATTGGTTTCTTTGGGAAGATGTCTTTATTGGAGTTCCAGCTGACCTCTCATGGTTTGATTCCATTGTGTGCCAATCAGCACAGCCCAATGTCCTCTAGAGACATAATTCTTAGCTTTTCTTAATTTTTCCCTTGGTAGACTCTGTGTTCAGCTCTCTAACATGCTGGAAGATAGTCGGGAGTGTTAATGCTTTATTAGGAAGGTATTACCTTTACTCTGACCTTTGCTGTTAATCGCTTTATATGAACTGTTTATTGGGCGCCACATTCGTAACACACACCTCTTCCTTAGGCATTTTATTTAACTGAGAATTTGATTGGAATAGTTCTGCTTGAAGCTTTGAAAAAAACCTTATTGTTTGACATTTATCTAGAGGCAGTGGGTTTTTTCATGTCAGTAGGGTTCAGTTTATTTTTAATCCGATGTGCTTCTTCCCATAATGTGTGCGTACCCCGGTCTGTATAATGTGGAAATTAGGTTACACAGTTTAAGGCAACTCATGTTACAGGTGGGATTAAGATTGCCAAACAACAGATATTAAAACAAGAATATTGCCCTGAGTTTCATGAGTGAAATCCAATTTAGCTACAAGGGTCCAGCAAATGATAAAGAACCCCAGAGGTGTTGATACTGGTGAGGCGAATGGGAACGATGCAACTATTGCTAGTGTTGGAGGCAAAGCAGTACAGAAGGCCAGGAAATGTGGGCAAAGGAGTCAGAATCTTCCAGGGCTTGCAGAGTTATCTCCAGAAAGGCTCACAGCCCTGCCCATGCCTTTATTTTAGCAAGAAGCACTTCAGACTTCTGACCTACAGGACTGGAGGAGAATAAAGACATTGTTTCAAGTCTGTGGGAATTAGTTGCTTTGGCTGCAGGAATCCAACACACTCACCATTTACATCTCGTTTCCTCCTTGGAAAGTGGGAAACAATGCAGCTTTTCTCCTACAGATACCTGAATATGGCTCAGATTCAGCCTTCCTTAAGGTGCTACTAATGGTTGTGCTGTACTTTTGGACCTCCCTATGTCTTTCTGTACTAAACCACGTAGTTCTCAGTTCCTCATGATTCTTATTGTTGCACGTCCAGAGCCTGTTTCCCAGGCATCTGATCCTCAATCATGGATTCATCCACAGATGTCTCCGAAAGCTGCCACAGTTGTGTGCGTGCCTATGTGTGTATGCATGTGTGTTCAGATAAGTCCTTTCTATATAGTTCGGGCTAGCCTCAAAGTCTTGATTCTCTTTACTCTGCGTCCCAGGTGTGTGCCGCCCCACTCACCTACATTGTTTTTGTCGACTGAGAAATACAGCACCTTTTACATTCTCTGACTATTTGAGGCATCCATAGTAAAGTTGTTAGGTAGCTGCAGGGACAGGTACTCTGTGCTAGACATATTGTTTTGTTCTTAGTTACACTACAGTTAAAAACTGTAAATATTTCAGTGCTATAAAAGGGCATGCAGAATTTTAACAGGCTCTGAATTTTATTACCAAATAAATTGTTCCTCTTCGGAAATCACATTTAGACACGTTCTCTTCTAGCTCTCTTTCACTACTTTCTCTTCTTCTCCCTTCTCTTCCCCCTAGCTCCCCCCCCCCATTTCTTTCTCATTTCTTTCTGGTTTTAAGGTCACATCTAGGGCTCCAGGCACACTAGGCCACACTCTGGCACAGAGCTCAACTGTCTCTTGGTTCCCCGAATGTTGTAGTCACATAGAGAAGTGTCAGCTCTGACAATGCACAGATGAAGAAAGAAAACTGGAGAGGTTGGTAAATTGCAAATATAGTTTCTTCTTGTCCTTGGGATTGTTGTTGACAGACAGAATACAAGTTGTTCAATTGGACAACTTGTTGGAATTGGAATTTATTAATTTATGGGACGGAAAGAAAAGCTTAGAACCGAGGTATTTGCCCATGCAAGTGGGATGTTAGATCTTTATTTTGAGTCCGATCTTCTGTAATCATCTAACATTCCCAGCTTGTTGCATCAGAAGGGAACATGGTCAACAGACCTCAACTGAGTTAGAAAGTCATCTTCCGTTCAGATAACATGTGTGTGCAGATTCCTTTCTAGGTGTGGGATATAGAAGTGGTTTGACTTATGAAATACATGAGTGGTGAACCTTCCCTCCCCATTGTTAGTATATTAATTATATGACATCGTGTTATATAATATATATATATGTTATTTATATATATGTTATTTATATTATAACATATATAATATATATATGTTATTTATATATGTTATTTTTTACTCTTATGTATGAGATTTGTTTCATATGAAAGATGCCGTCCTGATTTTGTGCGTCCAGTTGAACGACAGCATGACTTGTTACCACTAAGGGATTTCTTCCTCACAGGCAGAAACTGGAGAGTATCACGTGCAATAGCAAGCACTTACGCAGTACAGGATAAGAAGTCGAGTGCCTCGGGCATCTTCACTGACACTTGGTAAAGCTCGGGAGCCAGGAAGTAAAAAACAAGTCAAAATGGAAGACTCCCCCTTTCCCTCTAGCTTCTTCACACCAGAGACAATTTCATGAATGGTATATCTCAACTCTTGGTTAGATCTAAATAGTTTTCTACATGTCCTGGGAAATAGCACATTTTGGAGGGGGGTGTAGATGAAATATTTGTTAGTAATAAGGTGAACATTTTCTTCTGTTTTCTAGTCACAATCAATACCTGGTTATGAATCTTAGAATAGGTTATAGGTTTGTGTGTGGTCTGAACAAGGTATAACTTTGTAGACTCCTGGGCAGGCATACAAACATTCACAAGGCATGATGTGGCAGTTTACTAAGCTTCCTTCCTTCCCGAGGCGAAAAAATCAGAGCTACTTAAAGCATTTTGTGCCAAGTTTGCTTGAATTGTTTGGGCTCACTGAAATGGGGTGATGGCTCCCCGGAGAGGCTCAGAGTGGGCCTTGACAGAAGTACAAACATCATTTCAGCTCTGGTCTGTCATGCAAGGTGGTCTAGTGAGCTGCCAGAGCTGCATGAGACCTCTTCCTGGAAGGCAGGCACCAGGTCTTCAGCCTCTCCCTTCCTCCAGGATGTGATTTTAATTCTTGGGAGTCCATTGTTTCAATAACCTTTTGCCAAAGGGAGGGTCGTATTTCCTCTCCAACCAGGGTGATTACAACTGTTTTAATTCATTTGTCAGATGGAGACCATAAATAGTTTGTACCTTTCTTTTGGAGGCCAACTTCTGCTCAGTTTCCTGCATTCCGGTTAAGTACCTTCCTTTTGCAAGTAGGAAAGAAAGGGGATGGGCTGATAGCCAAAGGGAAGGACAGGGTGTCTCTTTAGAATATCTCCTCCCTTTTTGTTAAGGATTGTTTTAGCTATGCTGGGTTTTTGTTTTTCTGTGTGAAACTGAGTTTTGTCCTTTCAAGGTCTGTAAAGAACTGTGTTGTAATTTTGATGGGGGTCTCAAAATCTATAGATTGATTTCGGTAGAATGGCCATTTTATTGTGTTAATTATACCAATCCAAGAGCATGACAGATCTTTACATCTTCTGATATCTTCTTCAATTTCTTTCTTTGTTTCTCCAGTTCACTTTACATCCTGATTGCAACTCCCTCCTCCTCTTTTCCCAGCCCCCCCATACACCACTCCCTTCCTTCTCCCCTCTCCTTCTCCTCAGAGAAGGGGGAGGTCACCATGAGTATCTGCCTGCCCTGGCACATTAAGTCACTGCAGGACTAGGCACATCCTCTCCCACTGAGGCCAGACAAGGCCCAGTTAGGAATGTGGGATCCAGAGGGAGGCATCGGAGTCTGAGAGAGCCCGCTCCAGTTGTGGGGGAGGGCGCACAGGAAGACCAGACTGCACATCTGCTACATATGTGCAGGGGCTTTAGGTCCAGCCCACACGTGCTCTTTGGTTGGTGGTTCAGCCTCTGTGAGCCCAGGGCCCAGGTTAGTCGACTCTGTAGGTCTTCTTGTGGTGTCCTTGACCCCTCCAGGTCCCTCAGCCATTCCCTCAACTCCTCCATTGGACTCCCCGAGTTCTGTGTAATGTTTGTCTATGGTTTCTGCATCTGCTTCCATCAGCTCCTGGGTGAAGGATCTCACAGGAGTTATGGTAGGCTCCTGTCTATAAGAATAGCATAGTAACATTAATAGGGTCAGGGACTGGTTCTCTCTCATGGGATGGGTGTCAAGTAGGGCCAGGCTTTGGTTGGCCATTCCCTCAATCTCTGTTCCATCTTTGCCCCTGCACATCTTGTAGGCAGGGTGAATTTGTGTTGAAGATTCTGTGGTGGGTTGGTTGGCTTATCCTTCCTCTGGAAGTCCTGTGTGGCTACAGGAGGGGGCCACTCAAGCTCCATATCCCCCACTTCTAGGAGTTTCAGTGAGGGTGACCCCACAGACTTCCTGGTGCCTCCCCTGTCCTGGGTCTCTGGAACATCACAGAGACGCCCCATTTCCGATTTCAGTTCTCTCACAGGCCTTCTCTCTCCCAATCTCCCTACTCCTAACCTCCACCTCTGCTCCCCTCCCCATCCTTCTCCTACTCAGTTTCCTCTCTCCATCCACAATCGATGCCTATTTTATTTTCCTTTCTGAGTGAGATTCAAGCATCCTCCCTTGGGCCCACCTTGTAACTTAGCTTCTTTGGGTTTGTGAATTATAACGCGGTTACCCTGTCATTTATGGCTAATATTCACTTATAAGTAAGTACATACCATGTATGTCTTTTTGGGTTTGGGGTTCACTCAGGATGATATTTTCTAGTTCCATCCATTTTCCTGCAAATTTCCAGATATCCTATTTTTTTGTAATTATTATTATTTACAATTTATTCACTTTGTATCCCGGTTGTAGCCCCCTCCCTCATTTCCTCCTGGTCCCAACCTCTCTCCCTCATTTTCCCCTATCCCTTTCCCCTAGTCCACTGATAGGGAAAGTCCTCCGTCCCCTACTGTCTGACCCTAGCCCATCAGGTCCCATCAGGACTGCCTGGATCCTCTTCCTCTGTGGATTGGTTAGGTCATTCCACCAGTGAGAAGTGATCAAGGAGCAGGGAACTGAGTACATGTCAGATACTCTCTCTCCTCTTACTCGGGAACCCACATGGAGACGGAGCTGTCTATGGGCTACATCTGGGCAGGGGGTCTAGGTTCTTTCTGTGCATGGGTTTTGGTTGATGCATGTCCCTGCAATCTCCTCTGGGCCCTGCTTTTTTAGCTTTGTTGTTCTCCTTGTGGGACTCCTGTCTTCTCCAGGTCCTTCTATATCTCTCTTTTTTTCATAAGACTCACTGTGATCTGTCCAAAGTTTGGCTGTGAGTTTCTGAATCTTCTTCAATCTCCTGGATGCAGTCTTTTAGAGGATATCCGTGGTAAGTCCCATCTTGCTTCCTCTTTTCTACTGCTTCTGGTGCCTATCCTGTTTTCCCTTCTGAATAAGAATTAAGCATCTTCCCTAAGGTCCTCCTTGTTGTTTAGCTTCTTTAGGTCTGTAGATTTTAGTATGTTTATCCTATATTATATAACTAATATCCACATATAAGTGAGTATATCCCATGTGTGTCTTTATGCTTCTGGGTTGCCTCACTCAGGATGATCTTTTCTAGTTCCATCCATTTGCCTGCAAATATCATGATATCTTTGTTTTTAATAGCTGAGTAGTATTCCATTGTGAAAATGTACCACAGTTTCTGTAACCATTCTTTAACTGAGGGATATCTAGGTTGTTTCTAGATTCTGGTTATTGTGAATAAAGCTGCTTATGAACATAGTTGAGCAAATGTCCTTGATGTATGGTTGAGCATCTTCTGGATATATGCCCAGGATTGGTATAGCTGGATCTTGAGGTAGTACTACTCCAAGTTTTCTGAGAAAGCACCAGATTAATTTCCAAAGTGGTTGTACAAGTTTACATTCCCACCAGCAGTGGAGGAGGGTTCTGTTGGGATCAGTAAGCAGGCATCTCTACGGCCAGCCCCAAGGGACCTGACAAACCAGTTATCAGGCATTTGTGAAGCCACCAAGAAGACTACCTGGTGGTCACCTGGAATCACCTGTGCATGCCCTGGGTCACCTTATAAGAGAACTCCTGGAGCCCCTCTTCTCTCTTTCTCGTCTCTCTGCGACCCCCTTTCCCTTCCCTTCCCCTAATAAACCTCCCACGTGGAACCGGTCTCTTGGTGTGATTTGTGAAGACGTCCTGTAACCTTCACAGCCACATGTTTCCTAACAGGTTCCCCTTTCTCCACATCCTTTCCAGCATGTGCTGTCACTTGAGTTTTTCATCTTAGCCATTCTGATCGGTGTGAGATGGAATCTCAGAGTCGTTTTGATTTGCATTTTCCTGATGAGTAAGGATGTTGAATATTTTTTTGCAGTAATAATTGTTTAATTCAAACAGCTGGATGGTAACAAAGATTTTTTTTTGCCTTTTTAAGCCCATATTTATTTACTGGGGGTGGGGAGCACAAGGTCCATGTGAAGATCTGAGAACAACCAGCAAGAACTGGTTCGCTTCTTGCATTATGTAGGTAACAGAGACTGGATTTAAGGGCATCAGCCATGGCAGGAAACACCTTTACCTTCTGAGCCCAACCAGCCTGGAAACAAATACCTTATTTTACAAAAGAAAGTTGTCTCCTCTCTGGTGGAGGTCTCTTCAGCTCAGTTCCCTCCTGCTTCATTCTCCCTGGTGAATAATCTTGGGTCCTCCATCCAGACTCTGACTGGCATCTCTGTTCCTGGCACAGCCATCTTCCTGACTCACCCTCCCGTTCAGCAGCAGCGACCGTCTGCCTCCTTTCAGCCCCTCTCCCCAGCTGCTAGAAAAGGCCAGGTTCATCCCTTTGTTTTCTGTTTGTTTGTTTGTTTTCAAGACAGGGTTTCTCTGTGTAGCCTTGGCTGTACTGAACTCACTATGTAGTCCAGGCTATTCTAACTTACACCGATCTGCCTGTCTCTGCCTCCGAGTGCTGGGATTAAAGATGCACACCACCACACCGGCTCAGTTTCATCCTTTTAAACAGCCCTCTCTTGCACAGGAATCTTTTCAGCTCGTGGAGTCAGTTTATGACCTCTATTTCCTCAACATGTGTGCATTTCTGTTGGAAGCTAATAGAACTGTTCTGTCTGCTTACAAAACTGCTTTGCAGAGACTGGAAAGTTCTGAGGACCCCAGGATCCTGCCGTTCAACCTCCTCACCCAGGGGTACCATCCTGTGGCCATGGGACGCATTCCTGATGAGCACACCAGAATCTTTCACAGCTCTACCCTGCCACACCCCAGGACCACCCCCATGCCTGTTTCACAGTCTGCCATCATCAAATCATCTGCAGTCGCCAGCCTTGCTTTCTTAGCACACTGCCGCTCTCTCCCATACCCAGCTGTGTGCCATCCTCTGTCCATGACAGACCTCAGCACATCCTTCTGTAAAGGTCCAGAAAACAATTATTTCTGCCTTCAGGTGGTCTTTGTTCCATCTGCTGAACTCTGCCACTATGGAATGGTGAGTAAGTAAGTACAGCTGTCTTCTAATAGATCTTTCCTTCCAGAAACAGGTCACGAGCCAGCATCTGCATTTGCCAAACTTGGTCTAAAGCATCCTTTCCCCTAAGGGTCAGGCTCCTCTTGTTTCCTGAAAGACTTGGCCATTTCTCTTCTATAAGGTGTTCTTCCCCATCTCTGGACACAGGCACCATTTCTTTACACTCCCTTTCTATAGATATGCTTTTTAGAGGTGGAGAAAATGCTTCTCCCAAAATTCTCTTGCCTCCTTCTACGTGAAGGAAGCTATGTGATCCTAACTCTGGCCTTCATTTGCTGCCCTTATTCCTCCCAAGAGACATGAAGCAACTTGGAGCACACTAGCCCATTCCTGCTAAGTGCATCAAATTGCCTACAGAGAACGTATGAGTTCCTCATTCGCGCCGACGGGGCCACACCGCCAGCCCTGGGTAAAGTCTGCCTGCCCGCTGCTGCCTGGGCCTGGGAGGTGAGTCTAGCTCCTCCCACAACTGTCCCGTTCGGCTTATTCAGAAATAACTGTAATACTTTCTTCTTTATCTGACTTCTTTATTGTCTCTCGGTTGGTTCAGGATTCCAGAAAGAAACAAGGATGCTATGTATTAGACATCACTGAACCCTGAAATTACACCAGCAGCCGCAGCTTCGGAATGTTGCTCAGCAATTTTCTTTGTGTAAAGTACAGGACAATTATACTACAATACACAGACCCAGAGAGGCTCAAGAAGGGATGCAAGGATCTCCTTGGGAAGGGAAATAGAGTTTGCAAGTAGACTAAGGGTGGGTGGATGGGAACAGAAAGGCTATTAGGAGGGTAAGGGAGGGGAGGAGTAAGAAAGAACTGGGAGAGATGTATAGAATAGGGGAACATTTAGGGCCAATGTGGAAGCCCAGTGCAGTGGAAACTTCATGGAACCTGTGAGGGTGACGCCGGTGAGGACTCCTAGTAAAGGACACAGAGCCTGAACCAGCCACTTCTATAACAAGTAAGGCTTCCAGTGGTGGGACCGGGACACCAACCCAACCACAAAACTTTTGACCCACAACCTGTTCTGACTTCAAGATGTGCTGGGGCCAATGGTGGCTTAGAGATCATAGGATTGGCCATCCAAAGACTGCTCTAACTTGAGGTCCAAGAGAGGGAGCCCATGACCAACGCTTCCTGGATGACCAGGAGAGACACACAATGGACGGAACAAAAGTGAGTGAAATGATGTCTAATTATACTCTGCTGGACTCGTAGACTAGTGCTTAGCCCAGCTGCCACCAGAGAGGCTTCCTCTGGCAGGGGGTGGGAGTAGATGCAGAGGCTCAAACATTAGGTAGAGCTTAGGGAACCCTGTGGAAGAGAGGGGCAAAAGGGTTGTAGGAGCTATAGGGGTCAAGGATACCATGAGAACACAGTCCAGAATCAACTAAACAGGACTCCTAGATGCTCATAGACTGCAGCAGCAATCATGAAGCCTGTATGGTGTCTACTTTAGGTCTCCTGCATACATGCCGTGGTTGTTTAGTATGGGTTTTTGTGAGATTCCTAAAAGTGGGAGTAGGGGTGTTTCCGACACTTTTCTCTGCTTTTGGGAGTGTTTTCCTCCTACTGGTTTGCCTCACCCAGCCCTGATATGAGGGTTTGTTCTTAATCTTATTACATCTTGTGCTGTGCTTAGGTGATATCCCTGGGAGGCCTGCCCTTTTCTGAAGGGAAAGGGAGAGCATTGGACCTGGGAGAGAAGGGAGGTGTCAATGAGAGCTGGAAGGAGTGGAGGGAGGGGAGACTGTGATCAGGATGTATTGTATGAGAGGAGGATTAAAAGAAAATCTCCTATCAGGCTGGGGATTTAGCATAGGATGATAGTTACAAAATCAGGCAGAAAGGAAAAAAAAAGGGGTGTGTGTGTGTGTGTGTGTGTGTGTGTGTGTGTGTGTGTGATATGTATATTTTTCTGTATCTCACCTTCACCTTGACACAGTTCTTTGCTATTTAAAAAATTATATATGAACCATAGTTTTGGTTCAAGATCCTGTACTAGTCACCACCAGACCAAAGCAAAATGGAGTCACTTGTGCTAAGTCTCATGTAAATCACCTGAACTTTGTATTGGGCCATTTTTTTTTTCATATACAAGAAGTTCTAGTCAACTTGAGTCACTACAAAAAGAGAATATTCTTCAGTCTTAACCCTTTAGGGAAAGTAACAGGAAAGCTAATCTACTTTTTGCTGTTTCTCTTTCTTTAGCACTTTTCCTTAGCACTTTAGCCAACTACCTCTGCCCAGTTCATGGAAATGTTTATTCTATTTTATGAAGTGACTTGGTACTCAATTCTAAAATGATAGGTAAAATTCAATTTAACGTATAAACTCAGTTTATTGTAGTTTTACCTTTTACTGCTGCATTCAGTAAGTATTCTTAGTGGGCAGAGTTGCTCTTATGCAAATATGAAATTTAGTTAGAGTCAAATTATTATCTAAAATATCAGTGATTTTGGAACATATTTTTGTGTTAAAATAAGCATGATCAACTATTTCCTACCTGAAAAGTTGTCTTCCTTCCTTCGTTCCTTCCTCCCTCTTCCTTTGTCTCTCTCTTTCTTCTGTTTTGTTTTTGTTTTTCAAGACAGTATTTCTCTGTGTAGCCCCGGAGGTCCTGGAGCTCACTCTGTAGACCAAGCTGGACTTGAACTCAGAGATTTACCTGCATCATGCCAGTCAGAATATGAAGGTGCCAAGGGTTTCTAACTTTACAAAGAAATAGGTATTCTAGCCAGGTGTGGTGGCACACTCCTGTAATCCTAGCACTTGGGGAGGCAGAGGCAGACAGATCTCCATGAGTCTGAGGCCTGCCTGGTCTACAGAGTAAGTCCAGAACAGTCAAGGCTACACAGAGAAACCCTGTCTTGAAAAATGACAACAACAACAACAAAGTACTTAATTTTTTTTGTCTCCCATCCTTTCTGGTGTTATCCTATATTCCTAGTGTCTACCTTTCACTGACACGGCTTCTCGTAATCGACATCTTTGCATAGTGCCTTCACTTTCTCATTGCTTTAGTGCATCTGTCTAGGGTTCTATTAAAACCCTAAACACCTTTTCTAGCAACCTCGTAGTCCAAAATCCAACCATCTTTTAACTTCCTAGTCAACCTCACGAAACTTTCCTAATTCATTGTCCACACATGTGTGTCATAAGATATCACAGAAAGTGAAAATTGACATTTATGAAAATCTTCCAGCGTAACTTTGCGTATTCAGCGTACTTTCCAAAGTAGATGAGCTTGAGTAGATGCCCCGGGAAATTGGGAGAGATGGAATTTTAACAAGGTATTTTGTTCTCAAAGTCAATTCTTTCTTTTTCCTGCAATGCTCCATTTAATGTCTGGACATTTATAGTCAGTTTACTTCCTGGACACATACTCACTCAAGCCAAACACCTTCTGGAAGCCCAGCCTCAGCTCCTGAGTCCTAAGGGCATATATCATGGGGTTAAGCGATGGCGGAATAAAGATGTGCAGCACATTGAGGAGAACGGGATGAGGGGAACCTTCCTTCTTGCTAGGTGAGTGACAGATAATACAATAATAGCTGTGTAGTAAAACAGAATGAAGATGAGGTGGGAGCTAAGGTACTGAGGGCCTTAGATATTGCTTCAGTGGAGTTGAGCCTGAGCACTGAGCGAATAATCAAAGCATAGGAAGCAAAGACCAGAATCATGTCACTTCCAACCACAAGCCAGCCCAAGGCCAACTGGTAGAACCTGTTAACAGTGATATCATCACAGGCCAGACTAATGACACCCAAGTTAGAGCAAAGGCAGTGATCTATTTCGTTCCTGGAGCAGTGCTGTCTATGGGCAGCTGGTACAGGCACTGGAATAGTTAACAGGGCCATTCCTGAGCAGCATGAGTACGTGGCTCTGATAACAAATGGTTCAGTAACTATGGAGGATATTGAAGGGGATAACAAATGGCTGCATATCTATCCACTGCCATACATAGGAAGGTGCCTGACTCCATGCACATAAAAGAGTGGATAGCATAGATTTGAGCAAAACACGGAGGGAGGCTGATGGCTTCGTCATCAAACCACAGGATGGCCAGGATCTTGGGAATGCTGGTGGTAGCCAAGCCAATACCTACTGAAGCCAACATACCAAGAAACTTATACATTGGCTGATGCAGGCAAGGCTCATTGGAGATGGTGATGAAGACTAGGAGATTAGCACCAAGAGCCACAGTGTAAAGCAGAGCCAAAGGCAAGGAGAGCCAGTGCTGGAACTCAGGAATGCCTGGGAAGCCCAGCAGGATGAACTCAGACGCTTGGAACTCTGAGCTGTTGGCTGCACACAAGACAGTACTCATTTCGTGGGATGTCTTGTTCTCAACATCTGCCTGTGGATTAAGGGGAAACAGAAAGACCATTGTTATCTGGGCTGAGTGCAAGGGAATAGGTCTTACCCATAGTGTTGTGGACATTTGAACATACTGAATTCTCAATGAAACATTTAGAAAAATTCCAGATAGGAGCAAAAGAACCCAAATGTTGATTGTTTGATTGTTGTTTTTGTTACCTTTTCCCCAATTTGTCTGGTGGTTTTCTACATACTGTGATAAATATTTACTCAGTTCGACATATACATAATTTAAAACATTTGTTTCATATTCCACTATTCAAACATGTAACAGTTATAGAATATTATTTTTTCCTTAAAATTTTTACCAATATTCATGTCTGGATGGCTGTTAATTCTTAATGATTGACATTTTGGTTTGTAGCGTAACTAATTTATGTGGAGTTGGTTTTGTTGTTAATGAGAGGTATGTAGACAAACTGATTTTGAATAACTCAGCCTGGGCTCTGCTTCAAATGGTTGTTATACCATTATTGTCATATAGTGAAGATACACAGAAGCACACGCTCGTGTGCACGTGGACACACACACACACACGCAGAGCACAGTTCTATTCTGGGAATCTACTGTCTTCATTTCTGGTTATTTTTGTATAAATATCAGTAAGTTTTTTACACACAAAGTTTCATTCCTTTCATTGTTCTCTCTTTAATTTTAATTCACATTCATGTACTAGTTTTCTATATTAATTTCAGAATTTCTGTATCCACTTATAAAATAGCATTGTTTGGATGAATTTTGGGAAAAAAAGAGCCACTTTTGCATCAAGTCTTTAATAGATGATTTCTTCCTTTATTTACATCTTTTAAAATTCTTGTTCCTATTACAATGGAACCCACTTGGATACTGAACTGCCATGGGATACATCTGTTCAGGGGTTCTAGGTTATCTCAATGCATGGTACTTGGTTGGAGTATGAGTCTCAGGAAAGACCCCTGTGCTCAAATGTTTTGGTTCTGTTGCTCTCCTTGTCGACCTCCTATCCTTTCCAGATCTTACTATTATTTCCTACTTCTTTCATAAGATTCCCCGCATTCTGCCCAAAGTTTGGCCATAAATCTCAACATCTGCTTTGATAGTCTGCAGGGCAGAGCCTTTCAGAGGCCCTCTGCAGGACTGCTTCTGACATGAACTGATTGGCCTGCTCTTTGATCACCTCCCCCCGAGGAGGGGGCAGCCTTACCAGGCCACAGAGGGAGACAATGCAGCCACTCCTGATGAGACCTAACAGACTAGGATCAGAAGGAAGAAAAAGAAACCCTCCCTTACCAGTGGACTTGGGAAGGGGAGTGTGTGGAGAAGGGGGAGGAAGAAAGGGATTGGGAGGGGAGGAGGGAGGGAACTAGAGGGGGGATACAAAGTGAATAAAGTGTAATTAAAAATAAAAATTCTTGCTAATCTTGTACTGGGTGGCTGGAGTGGGCAAGAGTGCTTGCTGCTTTTTTAAGGACCGGAGTTTGTTTCTTAGCACTCACGTACATCATGGGACTCACAAAGACCTGTAATTACATAATTCCAGATAGAGGGAATTTGACATCTTTTTCTGGCCTCTCAGAGCACCCCTACACATGTACATACAGAGACACATACACACATACACATAACTAGTAAAAAATAAACCCTCAGAACGTCATGTGCGATACTCTTACAATTATTAATATTTTGAGATTTTAAAAAAGAGAATATGATTATTTCGCTGTTCTGTACTTAAAGATACATTTTCTTGCATATGACCTTTATATTCTTATTTTTGTTATTTGTTATTTTTGAATTCATTAACTTTGATAAGCTTGTGTTGTTTATATCTTGTATTAATTTGCTTACTTTTTGAGACAGTCTTGTATAACCCAATTGGCCTCACACTCGCTCTGTATCCAAAGATGACTTTAAACTTCTGATCCTCCTGCCTCCACCTCTCAAGTGCTAGGATATATAGGTTTGTGCTACCATGCCCACCTCATTTTGTGCTCCCTTTAAAAGTGTTGTGATTTTAAAACACTTTTGTATTGTATCAAGTAAATAATTACTGCTGGTTAAGAGTTCGTTATATTTGTTATTTTCCACAAGGCTGTTTTTGTCTTCCATTTCATCCATTCTGCTAAATTATCATTAATTTCCACAATTTCCAATTGCTGCTGTTTTTGAAAAATTTTTTCTAGATAGAACAAAATGTTGCATAAACAGTATTTTTCCTCTTTCTAAACATTTACATCCCTTCAATTTTATTTTCTGTCTTAATGAAGTGGTGAGAAGTTCATGGATAGAATATCACTGTAAAACAATGCCACTATGCTCATATTTAAATCATCCATTATGTTACTGGAAAGTCAGTTGGAATTTACATTAAACACTGTAATTTTATTTTTTTTGTCTGTGACACTATGTATCTTTTATCAAACATAATAAAAGAGTCTTTGGAGTTTATTGTTACTGCTCTGGATAGACGCTGACTGCCAAGTCTCCTGGTCTATCACTTGCTGATCAGTTTAGATGTCAGCCTCATTTATCTCTTGCTTCCTGATCACAGACACTGATCCCTACTTAAGTGAAGAATGGAGAGAAGGGAAGTACTGGAAAGGATGTATTTTAAAAAGAAAAGAAAATCAAGTTTGGGAGCCAGAGATGAGATCTATAGTCAGAGAGTAGCAGGGGCTCCAGGCCCTTCTCTGGTTTACTTACCCCTCAGAAGGTGTGAAGAGGCTCCCTGTCAAAGGGCCTGTGTTCAGCTTCTCATCAGAACACATCCCTTCCCTTGGTCCTCACGTCTGGAGTCCAGTGGTTTAACACAATTCTCCAAGTTGCCTGCTTTTGATGTGCTGATTGTTAGGCCCTCCTTACTCAATCTTCAAGAGCCCAATGCTTTAAGTCTTGCCTTGGGAATAAGACTCAAGCTCTCATTGGCAGGTAGCCCTGGTCTCAGGAGTAGCCTCACAGACCACGTTTCACCTCAAGTTCCTCAGACATTAAGTCACTGCAGTCTCATTAATCACTGCCATAGTTATAGGAAAGTTTGGAAGGTTCTTTCCCTGTCAAGATAGTTATCTTTAGTCATATCTCTTCTAAAGTCCTCACGCTGTTTTATCTATTCTTATTTGTATTCTTCAGACTTTTTTCTTTAATTTAAATTTAAATTTTTATTTTTTTTTTACAATTTATTCATTATGTATCCTGATTGAAGCCCCCTCCCTCAACTCCTCCCAAACCCCCTCATTCCCTCCCCCCCATCCCCTTCCCCTAGTCCACTGAAAGGGGGAGTTCTCCTCTTCTGCTATCTGCCCATAGCTTATCAAGTCTCATCAAGACTGCCTGGATCCTCTTCCTTTGTGGTCTGGCAAGGATGCATCATCAGGGGCAAGTGATCAAAGAGTATTCAACTGAGTTCATGATAGAGGCAGCCCCTGTTCCCCTCACTCCAGGACCCACATAGAGACTGAGCTACCAATTGGCTACATCTGAGCAGGGGTCTAGATCCTCTCCATGCATGGTTCTTGGTTGGTGCCTCTGAAGGACCCCCTGAGCTCAGATTTTTTAGCTTTGTTGGTCTCCTTGTGGGACTCCTGCCTCTCCGTGTCCTTCTTCAGACTTTTAAATCTTACTGCCATTTCATTTGTCTTAACCCATGTGTTGTTCTTGCTAAGGACCTCAGAATGCCAAAATACTGGATATACTTTAGAACTTGATATTACTAAAATCCTTTCCCTGTTGATCAGTTTCTTCCTATAAGACTATGTCCTCTTTTTTATGACAAGTTTTTAAATGTTAAGTTAGAATAAAGAGCTGTAAGATTCTCCTTGACAGAAACACCAGTATGTTTTCACCAACCAGTCTCTTTTGAAAAGAAATGAATTAACCCAGTGGTGGTTGTTCTTGTTGTGCGGTGCTAGACAGATGGCTCAGTATTTAAGAGCACTGACTGCTCTTCTAGAGGACTTAAGTTCAATTCCCAGCACCCTATTGGTGGTCCACCACAATCTGTAACTCCACAGGCACCGGACACCAACTTAAGTGGTCCACAGACATATATGAGGGTGAAAAATTCATGCACAAATAAAAAAAATAGTTCTTTAAAAGTGTACTCAATTTCTTTCTGTTATTAGTGGAATTAAATGACAACAGTGTAATGGGATGGAATTACACCTACGGTTTGGTCAAAGGTGATTACTTGGTGATGTCTGAAATGAACTATGAATGACAGAATAATAAAATGGACCCCAGTAGGTTAGACCGTTTTACAAAAAAAAAATCGTACGACCTTGGGGATGGTCTTGTTGATGTTCAGCAGAAGCAAACACTTCTAAATTTAGAGGTGGGCCAAAATCCACAAGTTAATGCCCTAACCTGCTTCCTGGAGGAGTCTTCTAGGATTTCTGAGATGGGTAGTCAGGAAGCTAGTCTAGTGATGCTCAATGGTAAGTAAGAACAGGCAGACAGGTCAAATCCATTGACTGCTTCTGGGAGTCAAAGCTGTTCTGATGGAGACAGCGACCACAAGAGCCTACAGTAAGACTGCTGTCAGCCACTGTAGCTACTGTGTAGCGAGCTACTGGGTTATATGGTGCCCTGATACTTCCTGCCTGAGGTAGGTAAGTATTCTGGATTTCAAATAGTAGTTATGCCAATGAATGCAATTCACACATCAATAAATGTCACCAGAGTGTTTCTGGCCCACTGCTGCCCAAATAATGACACGGAGACCTTTTATTAATTTGAAAGCTTGACCTTACCTTACGCTTGTTCCCAACTAGCTCATATAACTTAACTTAACCTGTTTATACTAATCTAAGTTCTGCCATGTGGCTCATTACCTCTCCTCACTACCTGTACCTGTTTCTCCCTCTGTGCCTAGCTGGCAGATCCCTGTGCCTGACTCTTTCCCAGAGTTCTTATCTTTTCTCGGAAGTCCCACTCATCCTCTTCTGCTTTGCTATAGGCCTTTCATTTCTATATTGAACCACTGAGAAGGCGATGGGGAAACTGTTTATAAAACACTTAGACAGATGATAATTCATAAAAATAAGAATACCAAAGTCAGGTCTGTGCTCAACTCTCTCCTGGTACAGAAATCAGTATCTGCATAATATAAAGACAAGCTTTACACAGTTCAGGAGATATTATTCCAACAGGGGCCTAGAACAGATGTGTAAGTGTAAGTGTGTGTGTGTGTGTGTGTGTGTGTGTGTGTGTGTGTGTTTGCTGGAGTGCTATACCATTGAACTATATTCTAACCCAAATTTTAAGCTTTGTATCCTTTGTTTAAAAATTCTCATACCAAAGGACTCACTCTATTGTCACAGAAGCAACAGAAAAAGTAGTTATCTATTTTTTGGAGTGATGGATCCAGTTACCAAAGAGAAAAGGGGTGGGAGGTCTCCTTCTCTGCTATCTGCCCATAGTTTATCAAGTCTCATCAGGACTGCCTGGTTCCTCTTCCTTTGTGGCCTGGTAAGGCTGCATCATCAGGGGCAAGTGATTCAAACCCAGAATCTCTAAACCAATCCTCTACAATAAAAGGTCTTCTGAAGGTATCTCCATCCCTGATCTCAAGCTGTACTATAAAGCAACAATACTAAAAACTATATGGTACTGGCATAAAAACTGGCTGGTGGATCAATGGAATCAAATAGAAGTCCCAGAAATAAATCCACACACTTATGGACACCTGATTTTTTACAAAGAAGCCAAAACCATTCAATGGAAAAAAGACAACATCTTCAACAAATGGTGCTGGTCCAACTGGATGTCTACATGCAGAAAAATGTAAACAGAGCCATACTTATCACCCTGCACAAAACTAAAGTCCAAGTGGATCAAATACCTCAACATAAAACCAGACACACTAAACACGTTAGAAGAAAAAGTGGGGAAGATCCTTGAACTCATTGGCACAGGTGACAATTTTCTGAACAGAACACCAACAGCACAGGTTCTAAGAGTAACAATCAATAAATGGGACCTCATGAAACTGAAAAGCTTCTGTAAAGCAAAAGACACTGTTGTCAGAACAAAAAGACAGCCTACAGATTGGGAAAAGATCTTCACCAACCCTGTATCTGACAGAGGTCTATTATTCAGAATATATAAAGAACTCAAGAAGTTAAACAGCAACAAATCAAGTAATCCAATTTAAAAATGGGGTACAGACCTAAACAGAGAATTCTCAATAGAGGAATATCGAAAGGCAGAGAACCATTTAAAGAAATGCTCAACATCTGTAGCCATTAGAAAGATGCAAATCAAAACGACCCTGAGATTTCACCTTACACCCATCAGAATGGCTAAGATCAAAAACTCAAGTGACATCACATGCTGGAGAGGATGTGAAGAAAGGGGAACCCTCCTCTACTGCTGGTGGAAATGTAAACTTGTACAACTGCTTTGGAAATCTATCTGGCTCTTTCTCAGACAATTAGGAATAGTGCTTCCTCAAGATCCAGCTATACCACTCCTATGTTGAGTTCTTCAATCCACTTAGACTTGAGTTTTCTGCAGGTGATGAATATGGATCTATTTGCATTTTTCTACATATGGACACCCAGTTAGACCAGCACCATTTGTTGAAGATGTCTCCATTCTTGATGTGCTAAGACATGTGCAGATCCGGGTACCCAGTTCTTCAGAAGAACACAGTGACTGAAGCTGCAACCCGGGGGAATGAAGGCAGCTTCAAGGAAGAGAAGCCTTTCTGGTTGCAGATGCTTTACAGATGAGTCTTCCACACATCTGAACAGGTCGAGTCCAGCTATATTATGGGACAAGAGTAAACACTGAACACAGCTGCCTTGAGCGAGATGGTAACTCCGCCACTAACGGCTTCTATTTCGAAACTGTCGGCTTACAAGTTCTGTCCTTACTGGCTGTGTAGGAAGTGCTGAAGGTGACACGTCTGTCACTTTGACACTCCTCTCCTGCAGCCTCAGGACACAGTACTCCACAGTTGTTCCTGCCGTGGTCCACATCCCCCAGTCTCCACCTCATTACATGTCTGCTCCGGGGTTCCTGAACCCCTCCTTCCTCTTCTCTATGTCGACCCACCATGGCAAGACTTTAACTTCAGCTCATTCCAAGTTATCTTTGGTGCACAACTATCTCTGAGAAGAACTAATCCATTTCTCTTTGCTTCCCTGAGCCCATACACTCAACATTCACAGATGGACGGCTTACACAGCCTTCCTCAGCATCCTGCCTCACGTAGGTCGGCATTATGTCACTATTTCTGTGAATAAACCCTTATCTATGTACCCTAACGGAAAAGTGTCTTTACTCGTTCTTCCAAACGATGACTTTTCCCATTTCAACAATCCCCACTCACTTTACCACCAATATTTCAAAGTCATTCTTTTTTCTCAGTCCCCAGTTCCATGCCTGAGTACATAATTCATGTTTCTCTAGCCTGAATTTTTCTATTGTACCTGTATTTTTGTTAGGTGTTATCTTAACCAACTCTCCACTTTGAAGTCACAAGATCTTCCTAAAATTCAGCCACTACCTTATCACTTCTGTATGCAAAACACTCTGGTGAATATAAGGTATGGAATGATTCAGCCTGCCATGCCAGAGTTTGAGTTCATCCTCATGGCATTGCTTTCCTAGCAGTTGCTTGTTTCCAGTACACGTATGTTCTGCTGTTGCCATTGCAAAGCTCCTGTATTCATACAATTGCTCAGGCCTGGTTTACTAGGGAGTCTTGCACTCCTGTCTTCTCTGTCCTTTGTCAGAATTGAACCCTCTGATCCATTCATCCAGAATCCAGTGTCCTCTCCTTCACAGACTCACAGCAGTGTTCCAACCCTGATAATATTGCTCATATTTTATGTACATCCTTTATTTTTTATGTCATTCTGATTTTTCATTATTATAAAAATTATTTCAGTGTCTTACACTCTTAGAATTAGATATCATTAAACTCCATAACCTCAAGTTGGGCCTTCACAACAAATAAATTAATTTCAAAAAACTCTAAACTGTGTCTATTTTGTATTCCAATATAAAACTTTGTCAGTTTACTTAAAATTCCTAGCACTTTATTTCTCATATAAGGGTAAAATAATATTATCTGTGAAAGTTGCTATAAATATCTATCAAGTAATACATTCAAAATCTAGATTCATGTCATTCTATAAATTACAGGTACTGTTATTAACACTAATAATAAAAGATGATTAAGAACAAAATTCCAAATATATTTTAAATTTTCTTGGCAGTGAAGATGCTCCTGTGTTTCAAACATTTCATATGTCTGTCTCTTGCTGTCATATAATAATTCATTACCACTGTCTCTATGCATGTTAAAAACAGGCACAGAAAAAACATGCTGTTTAGCCCGGTCCATGCGATTCACTCCTCCACAGTTACAACAAAAATATGGGGTGACATGTTTGTGACTTTCTATCTCCACTAAGAGGCAGATGCACTCTAAAACAGGATTAATGTCTGCAGGGGCTCAGACACAGATCTATAAGGTCAGGCACAACTGAGTTCTTCCATTTGCGCATCAATACATTATTCTGAATGACTTTTCCATAAATCAGTAGTGACTATAACAATGCCCTGAGACTCTCCATATAACAGCTATAAAGTGCCAATAGCCTATGAGAACATATTTCCCAGTCTGTTTTTCTTCACCATTCACCTTAAAGGAATAGTGATAGTTCTGTTGAGAGCTCCATGGAAATCTATCCAAGCACAAAAATTCACCCATGAGTATTTAGTATCCCACACAAAGAGAAAGTTTATTCTCTTTCTTTGCCATGCCCTTCTGATGCGAGCCTAGCCTGCTTTTCCACCGTTCAGCAGAGAAGCAATAGCACCACTGTGCTTTGCAGAAGTGTGTCCTTGTCTTTTACAGGAGCACTCTCAGGGGTTCTGAGGGGGAATGGTGCTGTTCTTCAGCACCGGCTGCCTCTTTGTGCTCTGTGGCTTGTGTGCCCAGGGTAAAAGCCTGAAGATGCTGTGTAAGTAAGTGGCCCTTTGTGAGCCTTGCAAAAACCAGAAAAGCCTTTGTCTCCAGGAATCTGAAGAGATAAATGCAGGATGTGGAAGACAGAAAAGGACTGGACTGTGTTTCCTCACATCATGCAGATCCAGCCCAACTCATCTGTCCTTTTTCAAGTCGTGCTTGAGTTCTGTAGGGCAATGTGACATGTCTCTTTTTGTTCCCAATTCTCACTGTTGTGTCCCTGATTATCTTGCACTGTAAGACCACCCAACCCCTGAAGAGTGGGGTCGAAGCCTGACTTATGGGAGACTTCCCAGAGCACAGTGTTTAAGTTATGTAATAAATAAGGTCTTAGACCTGACATTGTGGTGAAGAAGAGGCTGGACTTCAGAGACAGGACCATCATGGTAAACAGAAGAGTGTCTACTGAGAGTTGACCACTGAGCCTTGGTGAGCCCATCCTA
>NW_026596356.1:169217-195796 GCF_907164565.1 Psammomys obesus | reverse complement strand
ATGGGCTCTGCTGGATCTAGCTGTAAGAGACAGGAACAGTGTTCTAGATGTGTAGAGAGAAGCAGGGGTTTGGTCATTGGAGTCGCTTCTTAGGCTGCCTCTAGAGGGCAGGAAGGCCCCTCTCTGGGCTGTGACCTGACTCTCCTTAATCTCCTGAACAGTGGCCTGGACTCCATGGAAGTGTGGAAAAGGGAAAGAGACAAGAACACAGTCTCAGGTGCAGAAAGAGTGGGTCTGTGATAACTCCCTGGTGTAACAGGAAGAGAGCAAAGCACTCAGAGGCATGGCTCCACCTAACACATCTCAGAGAACCTCACAAGTCGGGCAGCACACTCTCGTCTTTGTCTCTGGGCTGTCCTCAAGCATGTGTCTTGTCAGCAGTGAGGGAGACTCAGCAACACAGGGAGAACTTAGAAAGGGCGCATCTTGCCAGGCTCAGGAAGGTTTCACTAAGCCTTCCCCCTCAGCTCCAAAGCTTCCAGGCACCTGTCCAGCCTCCACAGTGACACAGTGGTCTAGCTTTGGAGGAGTGAGGAGGGAGACTTTGTGCTGCATAGCACTTCCTGAATGTTGAAGAGAAAAGTAACACATCACTCAAGACCTGTGCAGCACAGCTAAAGCTTCTGAAATTGTAAACACGAATAGTAGCCTCCTCCTGTGCCAGTGTGCTGTGAGGATGAGAAAATGTGAATGTACAGAAAGGCCTGTGAGTGTCTCCAGCTGACCGTGAGGTTCAGTGAGATGGCTAGGTGTCTGTGTACTAGCAGTTAAATCCAGCAATGTGTCTTCTGTGATCTCTGTGTCTATGTGCTTATCTCTCCCTGACAGTGCCTCTGCCAGACCTGGAAAGAACAAACACTCTAAATCAGGAAAAATATCTAAAACTACTAAGAGATGCTGCGCTGAAGAGAAAGTTCAGTTGGTCAAACGTCTGCTGTGCCGGCACTATGGGCAGAGACAGCAGATGCTCGACCTCACAGACCAGCCTGAGTCAGCGAGGTCACGGTCAGTAAAACCCCATACTCCAAAACCATGAGGAGCAGAGAGAGTGAGGAAGACCCCTGTCATCTACCTCTGGCTTCCTCATGCAGATACACCATGTGCACACATCCACAAAACCATGGGCACACACCACACACACACCCACGCACACACGCATGCACACACTCACACTACCAAGTTGTATTAAAGCATGTATTTGCAGAGTTCCAGCCCCATTAACCAAGCTGAGAAATAATTCTTGTCATAGAGCTGTGAAAAAAATCAGCAGTCAGTAGGCTGTCCTCAACCCCAAGTTCTAAATCTGACCTTATTTTCCACAGCCCAAGTTCTGTGCTTCATCTGGTTTCTGGTTGTGAAAGTTATGAAAGTCCCTTTATGATAGTTCCTCAAAGGAGGGACCATGACTGTGAACAGGCTCTGGGAAATGGTGTTAATACAAATTGCCAGGTGACGGAGGACTCACAAGCACATCTGGTCAAAGCCTAAGTTAGCCTTCAGACTGGCCGCAGATGCATGGGATGAGTCAGCTTCCTAGAAGGATGGGTGGATGGGCAGGACACAGGGCTAGTGGTGGCACCTGCCCAGAGCTGTGTGTCGAGGCTCTGGCAGTGTTGACTATGACCCCTAAGCCTGAACATCCTGAGAGCTGCACTAGGAAATGCATGCTCTGTGAGCCATGAGCCTCAGAAGAGAGGATAGAGGCTTAAAGCACTTTCCAAAAGCAATCTAAATTTCATGGAATAGGAGAAGACAGTGAGATGGCTAAGTAGGTAAAGGTGTTTTCCATGAGAGCCTAGCAACATGAATTCTACTTCCAGACCAACATAAAGGTGGAAGGAGAGAATGGACTACACAGAGTTGTCTGGTTCACACACATGCAAGATCTCTCTCTCTCTCTCTCTCTCTCTCTCTCTCTCTCTCCCTTAAAATTGTAATTGGATGCATTAATGTTCTCGTCATATATGTCTTTCACTTTCTTGGTTAGAGTTACACCAAGATACTTTATATTATTTGTGGCTATTGTGAAGGGTGTTATTTTTCTAATTTTTCTCTCAGCCCATTTGTCATTTGTATACTGGAGAGCTACTTTTTTTTTTTGAGTTAATTTTGTATCCAGCCACTTTGCTTAAGGTGTTTATCAGCTGTAGGAGATCTGTGGTAGAATTTTGGAGTTGTTTGTGTGTGTTATCATATCATCTCTGAATAGCAATATTTTGACTTCTTCCTTTCCAATTTCTATTCGCTTTGTCTCCTTTACTTGTTTTATTGCTTTGCCTAGGACTTCAAGTACTATATTGAAGAGATGGAGAGAGTGGGCAGCCTTGTTTCTCAATTTAGCGGAATTACTTTGAGTTTCTTTCCATTGTTGGTTATTGGCTTGCTGTGTATTGCTTTTGTATGTTTCGGTATGGACCTTGTATCTATGATCTCTCCGAGACTTTTATCATGAGTGGGTGTTGGATTTTGTCAAAAGCTTTTTCTGGATCTCATGAGATGATCATGTGATTTTTCTTTCAGTTTGTTTATTGTGAATTACATGGATGGGTTTTCATATGTTGGACCACTGCTTCCTTGGGATGAAGACGACTTGGTCATGGTGGATGATGTATTTGATGTGCTCTTGGATTTGGTTTTCAAGTATTTTATTGAGAATTTTTACATCAATGTACATTAGGGAAATTGGTTTGAATTTTTCTTTATTGTTGATTCTTTGTGTGGTTCATGCAGGGTGACTGTGGTCTCTGTAGAATTTTGTGCTAAAAATGTCTGGCCTTGGCCTTTTTTGTTGTTGTAGTTGAGAGACTTTTGATGACTGCTTCTATTTCCTTAGGGGTCATAAAGCTGTTTAAACTGTTTATCTGATCTTCATTTAACTTTGGTAAGTGAAGTCTATCAAGAAAATCATCCATTTCCTTTAGATCCTCCTATTTTGTGGAATACATACTTTTGAAGTAAGACCTAGTCATTCTTTGAATTTGTCAGTGTCTCTTGTCATGCCCCACTTTTCATTTTTGATTTTGTTGATTTGGATACTGTCTGTCTTTTAGTTAGTTTGGCTAGGTGTTTTTCTATCTTGTTGATTTCTGATTGAACCGGCTTTTGGTTCATTTCTTAGTTATTGATTTCAGCCCTGAGTTTGATTATTTTCTGATATCAACTTTTGGGTTATCTTTTTGTGGTAGGGCTTTTATGTGTGCTTTTAAGTTGCTAGTATGAGAACTCTCCATTTTCTTTATGAAGGCATTCAGTGCTATGAACTTTTTCCTTAGCACTGCTTTTATCATGTCCCGTAAGTTTGAATATGTTATGCCTTCATTTTTACTAAGTTCTAGAAAGACTTTATTTTCTTTATTTACTTCTTTCCTAGCCCAGTGATCATTGAGTAGAGAGTTGATCAGTTTCCATGAGTCTATAGGTTGTCTGTTGTTTCTGTTGTTGTTGAAAAAGAGTTTTCCTTCTTCTGTTGTCCATCCTCTTTCCCTTTCTGAATGGGGATTATGCATTTTAGCCAGTGTCCTCCTTCTTGATTAGTTTCTTTAGTGTACAGATTCTAGTAGGGTTAGCCTATTTTATATGTCTAATATCTACTTATGCGTGAGTATGTACCCTATGTGTCTTTCTGCTTCTGGGATACCTCACTCAGGATTATCTTTTTCAGTTCCCACTATTTACCTGCTAATTTCATGATTTCCTTGTTTTTATTGCTGAGTATTATTCCATCGTGTACATGTACCACAATTTCTGTATCCATTCCTCAACTGAGGGACATCTGACTGTTACAAATAAAGCTGCTACAAACATGGTTGAGCAAATGTCCTTATTGTGTACTTGAGCATATTTTGAATATATGCCTAGGAGTGGTATAGCTGGATCTTGAGGTAGCACTATTCCTAATTGTCTGAGAAAGTGCCAGATTGATTTCCAGAGTGGTTGTACAAGTTTACATTCCCACCAGCAGTGGAGGAGGGTTCCCCTTTCTCCACAGCCTCTCCAGCATGTGTTGTCACTTGAGTTTTTGATCTTAGCCATTCTGATGGGTGTAAAAGTGAAATCTCAGGGTCATTTTGATTTGCATTTCTATGATAGCTAAGGATGTTGAGCATTTCTTTAAGTGTTTTCTGCCATTTGATATTCCTCTATAGAGAATTCTCTGTTTAGCTCTGTACTCCATTTTTTAATTGGATTACTTGATTTGTTGCTGTTTAACTTCTTGAGTTCTTTATATATACACTGGATGTTATCCTTCTAGGGTTGGTGAAGATCCTTTCGCAATCTGTAGGTAGTCATTTTGTTCTGATGACAGTGTTCTTTGCCTCTGAAAGACTTATGGCCAAACTTTGGGCATAGTGCAGGGAATCTTATGAAAGAAGTGGGAAACAGTGAGAGCTGGAGAGGACAGGAGCTCTATAAGGAGAACAACAGAACCAAAAAATCTGGGTATAGGGGTCTTTTTCTGAGACTGATACTCCAACCAAGGACCATTCATGGAGATAACCTAGAACCCCTGCACAGATGTAGCCCATCGTAGTTCAGGGTCCAAGTGGGTTTCATAATAATAGAAACAGGGACTGTCTCTGACATAAACTGATTGGCCTGCTCTTTGATTACCTCCCCCTGAGGGGTGGGCAGCCTTACCAGGCCACAGAGGAAGACAATGTAGCTACCCCAGATGAGACCTGATAGACTAGGATTAGAAGGAAGGAGAGGAAGACCTCCCCTTTCAGTGGACTTGGGGAAGAACATGTGTGGAGAAGGGGAAGAAAGGTTGGGTTTGGGAGGGGAGGAGGGAGGGAGCTATGTGGGGATACAAAGTGAATAAAGTGTAATTAATAAAAATTAAAATAAAAAATATTAAAAAAGAAATACAGTTTTAATCCATTGTGGTTTGATAAGATATAAAGTGTTTTTCAATTTTCTTGTGTCTGTTGAGGCTTTCTTTGTGCCCAAGAAGATGATCAGTTTTAGAGAAGGTCCAGTGAAGTGTGGAGAAGAGTGTATATTCTTTCTTGTTTAGGTGAAACATTCTGTAGACATCTGTTAGGTCCATTTGATCCATGGCATCTGTTAGTTTCATTTTTTCTTTGTTTAGTTTCTGTCTCGATTTGTCCATTGGAGAGAGTAGGATGTTGAAGTCTCCTGCTATCAGGTGTGGGTTTCCATGTGAGATTTAGTTTTAATAGTGTTTCTTTTACGAATGTGGATGCCCTGGCATTTGGGGCTTAGATGTTCAGAATTGAGATGTTATCTTGGTGGATTTTACCTTGATTAGTATGCAGTGTTCTTCCCCATATTTTTTAGTTTTTATTGCAAGTCTATTTTATTAGATATGAGGATAACTATTCCAGATCGCTTTTTGGGTCTGTTTGATTGTAAAATGTTTTTCAAGCCTGTTACTCTGAGTTAATGTCTATATTTATTTCTGAGATGTGTTTTTTTTTCTTTGTAAGCAGTACATTGATGGATTTTGTTTTCACATTCATTCTGTTAGCCTGTGTCTTGTTATTGAGGATTTGAGTTCATTGATGTTGAGAAATATTAATGACCAATGACTGTTACTTCCTGTTATTTTAATGTTGATGGTGACAGAGTGCATATGTGTGTGTGTGTGTGTGTGTGTGTGTGTGTGTGTTTCCCTTCCTTCGGTTTTTCTGATGCAGGATTATTTATTTGTGGTGTTTTTCTGGGTGTAGTTAGCCTTCTGGTTTGGCATTTTCCCAGTAGTATCTTCTGTAGGGCTAGATTTGTAGATAGATATTGTTTAACTTTGTTTTTGTCTTTGAATATCTTTTTTCTCCATTTATGGTGATTAAAGGTTTTGCTGGGCATAGTAGTTGGGGCTGGCATCTGCCGTCTCTTAGTGCGTGTAGGCTATTTGCCCAGGTCCTTCTGACTTTGTTGAGAAGTCTGATGTAATTCTGATAGGTCTGCCTTTATATAAGAATTGGCCTTTTCCCCTTGCAGCTTTTAATATTCTTTGTTCTGTGCATTTACTGTTTTGAATATCATGTGGCAGGGTGATTTTCTTTTCTGATCCAATCTATTTGGTGTTGTATAAGCTTATTGTGTGTTTATAGGCATCTCTTTAGGTTGGGGAAGTTTTCTTCTATGATTTTATTGAGAATATTTTTCTGTGCCTTGGAGCTGGGACTCTTCTATTTCTATTATTCTTAGGTATGGTCTTTTTTTTTCCATATTGTCCCAGATTTCTGTTCTGTTCTCTTTTGTAGGTTTTCCATCTCCAGTATTGCCTCAGATTGTGTCTTCTTTATTGCTTTTATTTCCATTTTCAGGTCTTGAACAGTTTTATTCATTTCCTTCTCCTGTATGACTGTATTTTTTTTTTTTGTATTTTTTTAAGGGATTTATTCAGTTCCTTCACCTCTTTCTTTGAGGAATTTATTTTCTTCTTTCACAGCCTCTATCATTTTCATGACATCAGATTTAAGATTTTTTTTTCTTGTGCTTCAGGTGTAATAGGGTATCCAGCCAAGGCTTGCTGAGGTAGGATAGCTGGGTCCTGGTGGTACCTCATGGAAGTTGGCCTCTGGGATTGTAGGTATAGCTGGAGGCAGCAGATGGTGGCAGTCCTCTTTTTTCCTGGGTGGAAGCAGGCCTCTGAGGATACAAAGAAAACTGGTCATCTCTGATGGCCACTAGTCTCTGGGATTGCCAGTGACGATAAAGACCAGAAAATAGAAAATAGCTGCTCTCTGACGGCTGTTGTTCCCCAGGGTTGCTGGTCTCCAAGAATGCAGATGGAGTTGTGGCCCAGGTAAGGGAGCACACCCTGAAAATCTATATCTGTTAAAAAACAAACCTACTATTTACTGGGGAATGGCATATTCTTGAGATATCATCAGATGTGACATTAGGCACATTGTTTTTGTGTAAGAAATACCTGAAAACTAGTACCAATTAATGTTCATAAAAAAGGCAAAACTAAAGATAAAAAGGTAGAAATTGAATTAGAAATAATGCAACTTCACATATAAATCCAACTAAAAAACTTATCTATCCTTTTCTATAAGTTAGACTATACAAACTTACCTTGGCTAGATATAAGAAAGAAAGAAAGAATCTTATGTAAAGTTATTTTTTTCATTTTCAATTGACTATAAAATTATTTCTCCTAGAATAATAAAACAAGGATAATGATTTTATCCATTTCCTGTATAGATACCTCAAGGAATATGGTGGTTTGAGCGATGGAAGAGATGATCTGATCCTGCCTAAGAGACAAGACAGCACTGACATGTAAGGTAAGGTGGGAATCCAGGATGGTAACCAAGGAGCCAGGATATCTGTGCCTCAGTCATCTGATGCCTGTACAGCATTGTATGGAAGCTGCATTGTAGTCAGCAACATAAACTTACTGAGACTTTCCTAGATTCTGGCTCATATAGACAATGATGAAAATATACACATATTTTCAAAATCTTTACCTTGATAATATTTGTTTTCTAAATGTTCACTATACAGCTTACACTGGAAGATGGAAGACCCAACAGAAAGTGGAAGTGTTCCTGACTCTGAGAAGATGACAGAATCTAAGTTTTGCATATCAGGCTTGCAGTAATCCTACTGGAAGGCGTCCTTCTGCCTGTATTAGACACCCATGTCTCCACACACACCACCATCTCTTCTGCAATATTCCTCATTCCAAGCCAACATCAGCAGCTACCAGAGCAGCTCCACATTGCTATTTATGAAAGCTGGTTGCACTATTTAGAGCAGCTTCTCAGAGATGCTGAGGGGAATTTTCATGCCCTAAGCTCCACCCCATCCTTTCTCTCTGCAATGGCCACAGGGGCTAAGGCCACTTCAGCCATCTGAACTGGGAGCATACAGCTTATTCCTCGTGGAGTTAGATAAGAAACCACAGAAGACAAGCACAACACGGAAGCAATGCTGGGGAAGAAAAGGAAGTTAAGTAAATAGAAATGACACAGGGTACTTTAATCAGCTATTCTGAACATCTGAAAGCAAATATTTCTAGAGTGAAGACCTTGACTATTTAAAGATGAAGAATATTCTTAAAAAATGTGTTTAAGTGAGGAGTTCTTGACTTCTTAAGAAGTTGCGTAACTCAGCCTTAGGGAGGCTCACAAGATGACAACTCTGACCAGCAGCACAGCAGGATTGGCACAGTCAGAACTTGTGGCCCTAAAACACAAACGATTGTGTTTCCCAGGTGAGAGGATACCCCACGGTGGGGGATTCAATCATCTTCAACTCACCCAGCTAAACCACAGAAGAGTTCCTGGTTCCACCAGGTGCTTGGTCGCAGGCCCAGAGCCACATGCCAGTGTGCTCTGATCACTGTCCCAGACTGAATTGTGGGTCCCATAACATCAGAGACTGGGATTTCCAGTCAAGAGATAACCCCACGGTGCAGCAAACGATTGGGAGGGACCTTAGGTCACCCAGACAATCTCTGGAAAAGACCCAGGGTTCTGTGGGTGCCCAGCAGCTAGCCCAGACCGAACTAGAGAACACAGATGCCAGCACAGAGTCCTGCCTGCAAGCCTGACTCGCTGCCCCAGATAGAACTGTGGGTCCCAGGGCAGCAGAGATTGCACTTCTCTGTTGGGTGCAAACCCACAGGGAGGGAAACAGCAGGTCTGATCTCAGAGCACTCAGCCAATACCACCACCCCGAAAATGTCTTGGGAAAAATTAACTAGTTTCGGCAGAGGCACAGGTGCCCAATCACCAGAAAGGCGGAGCCATGTTCTTCTGTGCCTTCGGGTTCTACTTGCCATCCCAGACAGAATGGCGGTCCCCAAAGCATAGTCTGGGTTTCCCTGTTAGGAGGACCCCACAGTGGGGGGATCATCAGGTCCAACAATCAGGACACCCAGCTCCAGAAGACTTTCTGGATTCACGCAGGCTCTAGGCTCTAGCCTTCTACTGCAGGCATGAGCACCCTGCTCACCTGCCATTGAGTTCTGCCAGGTCGCTGGGACACACAGCTGCATCCTCAGACCTATAAAAACCGGAGTGCCATTAGAGCAGCCCTCAGATACTGTTCTCAGATTCAACCAGTTATCCCTAGCTAAACTGACAAAACTGTGGGAATCCCTGGTTCTTCAAGAGGGCTGCACCCAACAATTACACCTTAAGAACAACAGCTTCAGCTCACTAAATTCAGAGCAACAAACCCAGCAGCAGGGCAGCCATCACCAGGACCTCTCCTGATGAGAGGAGAGCCTTCCTGAACACGACAGTCACCACACAGGTCCATATGCCTGAAGCAATCTGTGACAATTCATGAGAAGCACCACCATTCAGTTGATCATACCCACAAAGCTGAGGAGAACTCCTTCAGAACCCCATCAAGTGGATTCTCCCCACCCCAGGACCCAGCAGGCACCAGAAATTGACAGACAACACCTGAAACAGAGAGATGGGTAGAGACCAGCAAAAAAGCACAACCAACAAAAGACAGAACAATATGGCATCCACAGAGCCCAGTTATCCAGGGACAAGTAGCCCTAAATACTCTAACATAAGTGAAATTCAGGAAGATGACCTTACATCTATACTTATGGAGAGGTTAATGGAGGAAGCAAATAAAATTCGTAAAGAATTAGGGGAAGATATAATAAAACAGATTATGGCTATCCATAAAGAAATACAGGAAGATGCAGCCAAACAGTTTGTGGCTTTCAGAGAGGAAATGATTAAATCACTGAAAGAAATAAAAGAAACAGAGGATTGTTCAAACAAACAGCTGAAGGAATTGAAGGAAAAACAGGAAAATACGGTCAGATGGGTGAAGGAAATCAACAAAATGGTTCAAGTTCTGAAGATAGAATTGGAAAAATTAAAACACAAATGGAGGAAATTGTGGAGAGGAAGAACTTAGGGAAGAAAACAGGAAGTACAGAGGTAAGCATAACCAACAGACTACAAGAGATGGAAGAAAGAATCTCAGGTGTTGAAGATACAATGGAAGAAATCAATGTATCCATCAAAGAAAATAATAAATCTAAAAAATTCCTGACACAAACCATCCAAGAAATCCAAGATAACATAAAAAGACAAAACCGAAGAATAATAGGAATAGAGGAAAAAGAAGATTCCCATCTAAAAGGCCCAGAAAATATTTTCAACAAAATCATTGAAGAAAATTTCCCCAACTTAAAGGAGAGGCCTATAAGAATACAAGAGACCTACAGTACAACCAATAAATTAGACCAGAAAAGAAAATCCTCTGGCCACATAATAATCAAAACAGTAAGGATACAGAACAAAGAAAAAATATGAAAAGCTGCAAGGGAAAAAGGCCAAGTAACATACAACGGCAAATCCATTAGAATCACACCTGACTTCTCAACAGAGACTATGAAAGCCAGAAGGGCCTGTATGTATATCATGCAGACCCTAAGAGAACACAGATGTCAGCCTAAGCTACTGTACCCAGCAAAACTCTCAGGTCTCATAGATGGAGAAAACAAGACATTCAATGACAAAAACAAATTTCAACAATACCTACACACAAATCCAGCATTACAGAAGATACTAGAAGGAAAAATACAACCCAAGAAAACTAACTACTTGCAAGAAAACAGAGGAAATAAATAACCTCACTACAGCAAAACAAAAAGTAGCCAAACACACAAACACACTACCATAGCCAACATCAATATCAAAGGATCTAACAGCCACTGGTCATTAATCTCCCTCACAATCAATGGACTCAATTCTCCAATAAAAAGACACAGACTAGCAGAATGGTTGTGTAAACAAGACCCAACAATCTGTTGCATACAAAAAACACACCTAAATCACAAAGATAGACATTTCCTGAGAGTAAAGGGTTGGAAGATGGTTTTCCAAGCAAATGGACCCAACAAGCAAGCAGGAGTAGCCATTCTAATGTCTAATAAAATAGACTTTCAACCAAAATTAATCAAAAGAGATGGGGAAGGACACTTCATACTCATCAAGGGAAAATTCCACCAAGAAGATATCACAATCCTGAACATCTATGCCCCAAATGTAAGGGCACTCACATTTGTAAAAGAAACATTAATGAAACTTAAATCACACATAGACCTCCACACATTAATAGTGGGAGACTTCAACACTCCACTCTAAACAAAGGACCAGTCAACAAAACAGAAATTAAACAAAGAAACGATAACTCTGACAGAGGTCATGAATCAAATGGACCTCATGTACATCTATGGAGCCTTTCACCCAAACACAAAAGAATTTACCTTCTTCTCAGCACCTCATGGAACCGTCCCCAAAATAGACCATATAGTTGGTCACAAAGCAAGCCTCAACAGATACAAGAAGATTGAAATAATCCCTTGTATCCTATCTGATCACCATGGACTAACGCTGGACCTTAATGACAAAAATAGCAAAAGGCCTACACACACATGGAAACTGAACAACTTGCTACTAAATGACTGCTGGGTCAGAGAAGAAATAAAGAAAGAAATTAAAGTCTTCCTAAAATTCAATGAAAATGAAGGCACAACATACCCAAACTTATGGGACACAATGAAAGCAGTGTTAAGAGGAAAGTTCATAGCACTAAGTGCCTTCAAGAAGAAATTCGAAACATCTTATACAAACAACTTAATGGCTCACCTAAAAGCCCTAGAAAAAAAGAAGACACACCAAAGAGGAGTAGTTGGCTGGAAATAATCAAACTCAGGGCTGAAATTAATAAATTAGAAACAAATAAAACAATTCAAAGAATCAATGAAACCAAGAGCTGGTTCTTTGAGAAAATCAACAAGACAGACAGACCCTTAGCCAAACTAACTAAAAGCCAGAGAGACACTATCCAAATCAACAAAATCAGAAACAAAAAAGAGGGAGATAACCACATTCACTGAAGAAATCCAAACAATCATTAGGACTTACTTCAAAAGCTTATGTGCCACAAAATTTGAAAATCTTAATGAAATGGACAATTTTCTTAACCGATTCCACATGCCAATGCTCAATCAAAACCAGGTAAATAAATTAAATAGTCCTATATCCCCTAAGGAAATAGAAGTGGTCATCAAAAGTCTCCCATGCAAAAACAGCCCAGGGCCAGATGGTTTCAGCACAGAATTCTACCAGACCTTCAAAGAAGAGCTAACACCAATTCTCTTCAAACTATTCCACAAAATAGAAACAGAAGGAACACTACCAAACTCATTCTATGAAGCCACAGTCACCTTGGTACCTAAACCTCACAAAGACCAAACAAACAAAGAGAATTTCAGGCCAATCTCCCTTATGAACATTGATGCAAAAATACTCAACAAAATACTTACAAACCGAATCCAAGAACACATCAAAGATATTATCCACTATAAACAAGTAGGCTTCATCCCAGGCATGCAGGGGTGGTTCAATATATGGAAATACATCAATGTAATCCACCACATAAATAAACTGAAGGAGAAAAACCACATGATCATCTCCTTAGATGCTGAAAAGGCATTTGACAAAATCCAACATCCCTTCATGTTTAAAGTCTTAGAGAGAACAGGGATACAAGGCACATATCTGAACACAGTAAAGGTAATATACAGCAAGCCTATATCCAACATCAAACTGAATAGAGAGAAACTTAAAGCAATCCCACTGAAATCAGGGACAAGGCAAGGCTGCCCACTTTCTCCATATCTCTTCAACATTGTTCTTGAAGTCCTTGCTAGAGCAATAAGACAATTAAAGGAGATCAAGGGGATACAAATTGGAAAGGAAGAAGTCAAATTATCACTATTTGCAGATGATATGATAGTATACCTGAGTGACCCCAAAAATTCTACTAGGGAACTCCTACAGCTGATAAACACCTTCAGCAAAGTGGCAGGATATAAAATTAACTCAAAAAAATCAGTAGCACTCCTGTATACAAAAGACAAAAGGGCTGAGAAAGAAATTAGAGAAACAACACCATTCACAATAGCCACAAACGACATAAAGTACCTTGGTGTAACCCTAACCAAGCAAGTCAAAGACTTGTATGAAAAAAATTTCAAGTCTCTGAAGAAAGAATTAGAGGAAGATATGAGAAGATGGAAAGATCTCCCATGCTCATGGCTTGGCAGGATTAACATAGTAAAAATGGCCATCTTACCAAAATCAATCTAGAGATTCAATGCAATTCCCATGAAATTACCAACACAATTCTTTACAGACCTTGAAAGAAAAATTCTCACCTTCATATGGAACAACAAGAAACCCAGAATTGCTAAAATAATTCTCTACAGTAAAAAATCTTCAGGAGATATCTCCATCCCTGATCTCAAGCTATACTATAGAGCAACAATACTAAAAACTGCATGGTACTGGCATAGAAACAGACTGGTGGATCAATGGAATCAAACAGAAGACCGTGAAATAAATCCACACACTTACGGACACCTGATTTTTGACAAAGATGCCAAATCCATTCAATGGAAAAAAGATAGCATCTTCAACAAAGATGCTGGTCTAACTGGATCTCTACATGTAGAAAAATATAAATAGATCCATACTTATCACCCTGCACAAAACTAAAGTTTAAGGGGACCAAAGACCTCAATATAAAACCAGACATACTAAACTGCTTAGAAGAAAAAGTGGGTAAAGGCCTTGAAAAGTCTCATTGGCACAAGAGACAAGTTCCTGAACAGAACACCAACAGCACAGACTCTAAGAGCAACAATCAATAAATGGGACCTCATGCAACTGAAAAGCTTCTGTAAAGCAAAAGACACTGTCATCAGAACAAAATGACTGCCTACAGATTGGGAAAGGATCTTCACCAACCCTATATCTGACAGAGGACTAATTTCCAGTATATATAAAGAACTCAAGAAGTTAA
The DNA here is from genome assembly GCF_907164565.1 of Psammomys obesus. Lineage (NCBI taxonomy): Eukaryota > Metazoa > Chordata > Mammalia > Rodentia > Muridae > Psammomys > Psammomys obesus. The sequence goes on along the minus strand of NW_026596356.1, from coordinate 181,966 downwards.
ACAGCAACAAATCAAATAATCCAATTTAAAAATGGAGTACAGAGCTAAACAGAGAATTTTCAATAGAGGAATATCAAATGGCAGAGAAACACTTAAAGAAATGCTCAATCTCATTAGCCATCAGGGAAATGCAAATCAAAATGACCCTAAGATTTCACCTTACACCCATCAGAATGGCTAAGATCAAAAACTCAAGAGACAACACATGCTGGAGAGGTTGTGGAGAAAGGGGAACCCTCCTCCACTGCTGGTGGGAATGTAAACTTGTACAACCACTCTGGAAAGCAATCTGGCACTTTCTCAGACAACTAGGAATAGCACTTCCTCAAGATCCAGCTATACCACTCCTAGGCATATATCCAAAAGAGGCTCAAGTATACAATAAAGACATTTGCTCAACCATGTTTGTAGCAGCTTTATTTGTAATAGCCAGAAACTGGAAACAGCCCAGATGCCCCTCAGTGGAGGAATGGATACAGAAATTGTTGTACATCTACACAATGGAGTATTACTCTGCAATAAAAAAAAAACAAGGAAATCATGAATTTTGCAGGTAAATGGTGGGATCTGGAAAAGATCATCCTGAGTGAGCTGTCCCAGAAGCAAAAAGACACACACGGTATATACTCACTCATATAGACATATAGTATAGGATAAACCTACCAAAATCTGTACACCTAACAAAACTAATCAAGAGGGAAGACCCGGATTAAAATGCTCAATCCCCATCCTGAAAGGCAAAGAGGATGGACATCAGAAGAAGGAGAAAAGAGGGAACAAATCAGGAGCCTGACACAGAGGACTTCTGAAAGGCTCTGCCCTGCAGACTATCAAAGCAGATGCTGAGACTTATGGTTAACTGTTGGGCAGAGTGTAGGGAACCTTATGAAAGAAGTGGGAAATAGTAAGCCCTGGAGAGGACGGGAACTCCACAAGGAGAGCAACAGAACCAAAAAATCTGAGCACAGGGGTCTTTTCTGAGACTGATACTCCCACCAAGGACCATGCATGGAGATAACCTACGACCCTTGCACAGGGTCCAAGTGGGTTCCATAGTAATGGGAACAGGGACTATCTCTGACATGAACTGATTGTCCTGCTCTTTAATTACCTCCCCCTGAGGAGGTAGCAGCCTTACCAGGCCACAGAAGAAGATAATGCAGCCAGTCCTGATGAGACCTACCTAATTGACTAGGATCAGAAGGAAGGAAAAGAAGACCTCCCCTATCAGTGGACTTGGGGAGGGGCATGCATGCAGAGGGGGGAGGAACGAAGGGATTGGGACAGGAGGAGGGAGGGAACCATAGGGGGGGTACAAAGTGAATAAAGTGTAATTAATAAAGAATCAAAACAAAAACAAAAACAAAATCAGCCTTAGGTTAAGGCTGACAAAGATTCATGTAGTCTTACTTATTGGGAAGAAAGAATGACAACCTCAATTTCCAGTTCTAGAGAAATGACTAAGCAAATTGAATCTTATCCATATGTGGAAATATTATGCACCCACCAAAACACAAGATGACTGGTATTATCTTTAAAATAAAATAAGTAAGTTGCAAAAAAAGAAGTTTCATAACAATGAATAATTTTAAACTGAAAATTGTTCAAAATTCAATATATTCAATTTGAGCAGATGAAGGGGTTCAGTGGGTAAAGTGTTTTGCTAAGCAAGCGCCAGGTCCTGAGTTCTGATCCCCATCACCCATATAAAAGCCAAGTGTGGAGGTGTACATCTGCAATCCCAGCTCTAATAGGATGGAGATAGGTGGGTGTTGATGTCTTACTTCTCAGTCAGCAAAGTCAAAATAATGATCTCCAGGTTCACCGAGTGTCCCGCTCCCAAAAATTGAGGTAAAGAACAATAAAGCAAGACAAGTCTTTCTTTAAAAATGCACCAGAATATTTTTTCTTTATGCTAGTATCCTCAGCCTTTAAACAATTTCTTTTTTTTTCTGGTTATCTGGTTACTGATTTACATTATGTTGATATTTTCAGAGTCTTTTACACCTGGAAGTTCTTCCTATTGTGTATCTAACATACCTTAGGTTTAAACTATAACACACTAATTGTTGATAATATTAATATTAATAACATATATATATATATATATCACGTCAGGGTGGTTGTATCATATTTCTTTTGATAGCACTTAGAAGAATACCAGGAGTGAGTGGCAGATAAAACAGGTGTTGATCAATTCATGATGGCGTTACAGCCAGTAAACCTCTTGTAAATTAAAGATGCTGCAAGTCACGAATGTTCTTCACACACCTACCGCATTGACCACACTAGCTTACTAGCAACGTGAAGTGTAGGTTTCAGCTGCTTACTTTCACGGGAGCTCAGTGACCTGACAACCACAGTTCAGAGACAGTGCAGCACTTACAAGAGCATCCTACCACATACATTAACTTGGAAAAGATCAAAATTCAAAACCAAATGGCTTGGGATGAGTGAATATCACTTTTGCACCATGGTGAAACTGGAAAATAGGAAGTTGAGAACCAAGTGTATTTATGTGATGAATGAATAGATGTGGTCTCCAACTCAACATGAATTAAACAGTCGTTGACTGTAGGAGGGAAAGAACTATAAACAAAAGCATTAGTCTCAAAAGCAGCTGTAGACACTGGTATGATGAAGTCTATGAAGTTCCACAGTTCTGGGAATCAGCATTTACTTGGGAATGACTTCATCAATAATGAACTCCTGTAGTGCAAATTCAAATGAAGAGAGTTCACTGTGTGGCAGCTATGGGAGCAATAAATGTCAGGTGTGATAGGGGCTGGGTGGACAGAGGAAGTTCTACTGAGATCCAAATTTTTGGATTCATTGGCTAAACCAATAGCACCTCATAAGCTGGACCGAGCTGAATATTATTTAAAATTTAGATATTTTGTACATTTTGGACATATTTTTGTATTCTTAAGTCACTAACCACTGGGATTGTGATGAGTTTAGAAGGAAAAATAACTTAGAATGAGGGAGCCTTTTGTTTAACCACAAGAGAATGGCTACAATCAACTTCCAATAATTATGCAACTAGCACATGGAATTGAAGCACCAACTAATGAAAACAGTGTTTAACTGGGGCCTTAGAACAGTTTGTACGAATGAGAAGTGAAAAGACCAGAGCACTATAAGGCTCATGGCTCACAGAGCATGCATTTCCTAGTGCAGCCCTCAGGATGTTCAGGCTTAGGGGGCAGAGCCTCGCCACACAGCTCCGGGCAGGTGCCTCCACTAGCCCTGTGTCCTGCCCATCCACCCATCCTTCTAGGAAGCTGACTCATCTCATGCATCTGCGGCCAGGCTGACGGCTAACTTAGGCTTTGACCAGATGTGCTGTGAGTCCCCCGGGACCTGGCAATTTGTATTAACACCATTTCCCAGAGCCTGTTCACAGTCATGGTCCCTCCTTTGAGGAACTATCATAAAGGGACTTTCATAACTTTCACAACCAGAAACCAGATGAAGCACAGAACTTGGGCTGTGGAAAATAAGGTCAGATTTAGAACTTGGGGTTGAGGACAGCCTACTGACTGCTGATTTTTTTCACAGCTCTATGACAAGAATTATTTCTCAGCTTGGTTAATGGGGCTGGAACTCTGCAAATACATGCTTTAATACAACTTGGTAGTGTGAGTGTGTGCATGCGTGTGTGCGTGGGTGTGTGTGTGGTGTGTGCCCATGGTTTTGTGGATGTGTGCACATGGTGTATCTGCATGAGGAAGCCAGAGGTAGATGACAGGGGTCTTCCTCACTCTCTCTGCTCCTCATGGTTTTGGAGTATGGGGTTTTACTGACCGTGACCTCGCTGACTCAGGCTGGTCTGTGAGGTCGAGCATCTGCTGTCTCTGCCCATAGTGCCGGCACAGCAGACGTTTGACCAACTGAACTTTCTCTTCAGCGCAGCATCTCTTAGTAGTTTTAGATATTTTTCCTGATTTAGAGTGTTTGTTCTTTCCAGGTCTGGCAGAGGCACTGTCAGGGAGAGATAAGCACATAGACACAGAGATCACAGAAGACACATTGCTGGATTTAACTGCTAGTACACAGACACCTAGCCATCTCACTGAACCTCACGGTCAGCTGGAGACACTCACAGGCCTTTCTGTACATTCACATTTTCTCATCCTCACAGCACACTGGCACAGGAGGAGGCTACTATTCGTGTTTACAATTTCAGAAGCTTTAGCTGTGCTGCACAGGTCTTGAGTGATGTGTTACTTTTCTCTTCAACATTCAGGAAGTGCTATGCAGCACAAAGTCTCCCTCCTCACTCCTCCAAAGCTAGACCACTGTGTCACTGTGGAGGCTGGACAGGTGCCTGGAAGCTTTGGAGCTGAGGGGGAAGGCTTAGCAGAACCTTCCTGAGCCTGGCAAGATTCACCCTTTCCAAGTTCTCCCTGTGTTGCTGAGTCTCCCTCACTGCTGACACAAAGCTTGCAAAGACACATGCTTGAGGACAGCCCAGAGACAAAGAAGAGAGTGTCCTGCCCGACTTGTTAGGTTCTCTGAGATGTGTTAGGTGAAGCCATGCCTCTGAGTGCTTTGCTCTCTTCCTGTTACATCAGGGAGTTATCACAGACCCACTCTTTCTGCACCTGAGGCTGTGTTCTTGTCTCTTTCCCTTTTCCACACTTCCATGGAGTCCAGGCCACTGTTCAGGAGATTAAGGAGAGAGTCAGGTCACAGCCCAGAGAGGGGCCTTCCTGCCCTCTAGAGGCAGCCTAAGAAGCGACTCCAATGACCAAACCCCTGCTTCTCTCTACACATCTAGAACACTGTTCCTGTCTCTTACAGCTAGATCCAGCAGAGCCCATTCTCCCATAAAGCAGCACAGTGTCACATAGGATGGGCTCACCAAGGCTCAGTGGTCAACTCTCAGTAGACACTCTTCTGTTTACCGTGATGGTCCTGTCTCTGAAGTCCAGCCTCTTCTTCATCAAGTTACCACAATGTCAGGTCTTTTAAGACCTTATTTATTGCATAACTTAAACACTGTGCTCTGGGAAGTCTCCCATAAGTCAGGCTTCGACCCCACTCTTCAGGGGTTGGGTGGTCTTACAGTGCAAGGTAATCAGGGACACAACAGTGAGAATTGGGAACAAAAAGAGACACGTCACATTGCCCTACAGAACTCAAGCACGACTTGAAAAAAGACAGACGGGTTGGGCTGGATCTGCATGATGTGAGGAAACACAGTCCAGTCCTTTTCTAACTGTCTTCCACATCCTGCATTTATCTCTTCAGATTCCTGGAGACAAAGGCTTTTCTGGTTTTTGCAAGGCTCACAAAGGGCCACTTACTTACACAGCATCTTCAGGCTTTTACCCTGGGCACACAAGCCACAGAGCACAAAGAGGCAGCCGGTGCTGAAGAACAGCACCATTCCCCCTCAGAACCCCTGAGAGTGCTCCTGTAAAAGACAAGGACACACTTCTGCAAAGCACAGTGGTGCTATTGCTTCTCTGCTGAACGGTGGAAAAGCAGGCTAGGCTCGCATCAGAAGGGCATGGCAAAGAAAGAGAATAAACTTTCTCTTTGTGTGGGATACTAAATACTCATGGGTGAATTTTTGTGCTTGGATAGATTTCCATGGAGCTCTCAACAGAACTATCACTATTCCTTTAAGGTGAATGGTGAAGAAAAACAGACTGGGAAATATGTTCTCATAGGCTATTGGCACTTTATAGCTGTTATATGGAGAGTCTCAGGGCATTGTTATAGTCACTACTGATTTATGGAAAAGTCATTCAGAATAATGTATTGATGCGCAAATGGAAGAACTCAGTTGTGCCTGACCTTATAGATCTGTGTCTGAGCCCCTGCAGACATTAATCCTGTTTTAGAGTGCATCTGCCTCTTAGTGGAGATAGAAAGTCACAAACATGTCACCCCATATTTTTGTTGTAACTGTGGAGGAGTGAATCGCATGGACCGGGCTAAACAGCATGTTTTTTCTGTGCCTGTTTTTAACATGCATAGAGACAGTGGTAATGAATTATTATATGACAGCAAGAGACAGACATATGAAATGTTTGAAACACAGGAGCATCTTCACTGCCAAGAAAATTTAAAATATATTTGGAATTTTGTTCTTAATCATCTTTTATTATTAGTGTTAATAACAGTACCTGTAATTTATAGAATGACATGAATCTAGATTTTGAATGTATTACTTGATAGATATTTATAGCAACTTTCACAGATAATATTATTTTACCCTTATATGAGAAATAAAGTGCTAGGAATTTTAAGTAAACTGACAAAGTTTTATATTGGAATACAAAATAGACACAGTTTAGAGTTTTTTGAAATTAATTTATTTGTTGTGAAGGCCCAACTTGAGGTTATGGAGTTTAATGATATCTAATTCTAAGAGTGTAAGACACTGAAATAATTTTTATAATAATGAAAAATCAGAATGACATAAAAAATAAAGGATGTACATAAAATATGAGCAATATTATCAGGGTTGGAACACTGCTGTGAGTCTGTGAAGGAGAGGACACTGGATTCTGGATGAATGGATCAGAGGGTTCAATTCTGACAAAGGACAGAGAAGACAGGAGTGCAAGACTCCCTAGTAAACCAGGCCTGAGCAATTGTATGAATACAGGAGCTTTGCAATGGCAACAGCAGAACATACGTGTACTGGAAACAAGCAACTGCTAGGAAAGCAATGCCATGAGGATGAACTCAAACTCTGGCATGGCAGGCTGAATCATTCCATACCTTATATTCACCAGAGTGTTTTGCATACAGAAGTGATAAGGTAGTGGCTGAATTTTAGGAAGATCTTGTGACTTCAAAGTGGAGAGTTGGTTAAGATAACACCTAACAAAAATACAGGTACAATAGAAAAATTCAGGCTAGAGAAACATGAATTATGTACTCAGGCATGGAACTGGGGACTGAGAAAAAAGAATGACTTTGAAATATTGGTGGTAAAGTGAGTGGGGATTGTTGAAATGGGAAAAGTCATCGTTTGGAAGAACGAGTAAAGACACTTTTCCGTTAGGGTACATAGATAAGGGTTTATTCACAGAAATAGTGACATAATGCCGACCTACGTGAGGCAGGATGCTGAGGAAGGCTGTGTAAGCCGTCCATCTGTGAATGTTGAGTGTATGGGCTCAGGGAAGCAAAGAGAAATGGATTAGTTCTTCTCAGAGATAGTTGTGCACCAAAGATAACTTGGAATGAGCTGAAGTTAAAGTCTTGCCATGGTGGGTCGACATAGAGAAGAGGAAGGAGGGGTTCAGGAACCCCGGAGCAGACATGTAATGAGGTGGAGACTGGGGGATGTGGACCACGGCAGGAACAACTGTGGAGTACTGTGTCCTGAGGCTGCAGGAGAGGAGTGTCAAAGTGACAGACGTGTCACCTTCAGCACTTCCTACACAGCCAGTAAGGACAGAACTTGTAAGCCGACAGTTTCGAAATAGAAGCCATTAGTGGCGGAGTTACCATCTCGCTCAAGGCAGCTGTGTTCAGTGTTTACTCTTGTCCCACAATACAGCTGGACTCGACCTGTTCAGATGTGTGGAAGACTCAGCTGTAAAGCATCTGCAACCAGAAAGGCTTCTCTTCCTTGAAGCTGCCTTCATTCCCCCGGGTTGCAGCTCAGTCACCGTGTTCTTCTGAAGAACTGGGTACCCGGATCTGCACATGTCTTAGCACATCAAGAATGGAGACATCATGACTCTGGGGTCTTTCCAGTCTACTTCCTCTGCTCTACTGATCATGACCCTCAGCAATTCCAGCTGGAGGCAACCTCAGGCCCCTTTCTTCCTAGTAGGGATTCCAGGCTTGGAGGAAAGCCAGCACTGGATAGCGCTGCCCCTGGGTGTCCTTTACTTCCTTGCTCTGGTGGGCAATGTGACTGTTATCTGCATCATCTGGGCTGACTCATCCTTGCACCAACCCATGTACCTTTTCCTGGCCATGCTTGCTGCAATTGACCTGGTCTTGGCCTCCTCCACTGCACCCAAAGCCCTCACAGTGCTCCTGGCTCATGCCCATGAGATTGGGTACATTGTCTGCCTGACTCAGATGTTCTTCATTCACTCCTTCTCCTCCATGGAGTCAGGCATACTTGTGGCCATGGCCCTGGACCGCTATGTCGCCATCTGCCACCCACTGCGCCATTCCACCATCCTGCATCCAGGGATTATAGGGCGCATTGGGACGGTGGTGCTGGTGCGCGGACTGGTCCTCCTCATCCCCTTCCCCATCCTGTTGCAGAAGCTTGTCTTCTGCAGAGCCACTGTTATAAGCCATGCCTATTGTGAGCACATGGCCGTGGTAAAGCTGGCCTGTTCTGAGACCACAGTGAATCGAGCCTATGGGCTGTCAGTGGCACTGCTGGTTGTTGGGCTTGATGTTCTAGCCATTGGCATTTCCTATGCCCTCATCCTCCAGGCTGTGCTGAAGGTCCCAGGGGGTGAAGCCAGACTCAAGGCCTTCAGCACGTGTGGGTCTCATGTTTGTGTCATTCTCATCTTCTATGTGCCCGGAATGTTTTCCTTCCTCACTCACCGCTTTGGCCACCATGTTCCCCATCATGTCCATGTTCTGCTGGCTACGCTCTATCTCCTTGTGCCACCTGCCCTCAATCCTCTTGTTTATGGGGTGAAGACTCGACAGATCCGCCAGCGCGTTCTCAGGCTGTTCTACACAAAAGCATCGGTTTGAGCACATCCTGTATATTGAAGCTCATTGCTGGCATGGACTGTATGAGTAGAAGCCATTCTACAGTGAACATTCCTTCTTCCTATTGTCTTAGAAAAGATACCTGTGCCCAGATTTTTTGTTTCTGTTGCTCTCCTTGTGGAGCTCCTGAGATGACTGATCTTTTAAAATTTAATTTATCTATTTATATGTCTGTATATCAGCACTGTTATACAGTGTTTTTGGAAGCCAGAAAAGGGCATCATATCCCTTGGGACTGGAATTACCGACAGTGAGCTGCCATGTGGGTGCTGGGAATCAAATTTGAATCCTCTGGAAGAGCAGCCCATGCTCTTAACAGCTGAGCCATCTCTCTATTTCATATTTTGATTTAAAAAATCTCTTTTGTTTTCAATTTTAATACTTGAATCTATAATTTTTCTCTATTTTCCTTTTATTTGTATTCCATACATTTGCCATGCACCTTTATCAATTAATTCAAGCTAACTATAGTTACATTCCTACTTTACTTGTGATTTCTCTCTTGATCCATGGGTTATTTAGATGCATTTTTGACTGTTTAGTAATATTTGATGCCTTTATGTTGTCATCGTTTTTTTCAGTTTGGTGAGTATATAATCTGCAACATTTGTTTTGAAATTTATTGTGACACAGAATAAAACAACAACAACAACAACATTCCCTCCCTGTCTCTCTAATTCCTATGTAGGATTATTTAGAAGCCCTGAATTCTTTCATGCAGGAGGTGAGAACGGATCATCCCACTGTTTTATACGAAAGACTGGATGCCTCTGTTTAAACTCGATAGTCCTGCACGATGATGTGCTGAGCCTTACCACCAGTGCCCGGGAGCAGGGACCTCCACCTACGGGAAGAAAACAGCGGCAACCATCTTTATTATCTGAAGGTCAAGGAAGGGTAGTTGGGGAGTGAGAGGGCAGGTGGAGAAGCCGACTGGAGTGGCGTAAAGAACATCCTCTGGGTTTACAATTGTGCGCATGGGTGTGTGTGCGTGGGGTGGCCAGAGGTTGACATCAGGTGTGTTCGCCATCACTACAGTCTTATTTATGTTTCTGAGACAGGCCCTCTGGACCTCACTGACCGCCTGGCCAGTGAACCCCTGGGTGGCTCTTGTCTCTACCTCCAGTGCTGGGACTGCAAATACATGCTGCCATATATGGCTTTTTAAAGGATTTGGGTGCTGGAGAGCTGAACGCGTGTTCTCAGACAGTGCAGCCAGCACTCACTGAGTATCTCCTCTCCTCTTTGAAAAAAAAAACAAAAAAACAAAAAAACAAACCCTAAGGCACAAGCCAGAACTGTGCTGTGAAGCAGTCCTTAATGACTGATTCTGTGATTAGGTTTCAAAACTATTAAACTAAAGCCATTTGAAATATTCAGAGCACTGATGCTTTTTTGTTTTAAACCAAATACCATCATCTTTGTTCTGTGAAATATCTCTTTAAAGGAAAATTGAAAATATCAGTAAGTGTTTTAATATGTCATTATAGTCTAACAAAGCTTCAGTGAATGGTGGGGCCGAAGAACTATTGGGTTTACTTAAAGAAAAAGTGATTGTAGTTCATTGTAAAATAATTTCTTTGATTATTGAGCAGAAACTGATTATCCATTGAATGTGTATTGAGAGGGAGAGACAGAGTGTAGGCAGACAGACAGACACACACACACAGAGCACACACACACACACACACACACACACACACACACACACAAACACACACACAGAGCCAGAGAGAGAGAGAGAGAGAGAGAGAGAGAGATCTTCCTGTGGCTGAAAGTGACTGATTTGGGTCCTAGTCATTCAATTGCTCTTGCTTTCTATGAGAAATGTTCACAGTTCCATAATCTTGGACACGAGACACACATTAAATCTGGTTACATAACTGCTTACCTGTACACATGGGAAAATTTTTGCTTGCCCCTTTATTTAAAAATTCCATTTTAACTGGGTCTTGAGGAAGCGTTATTCCTAGTTGTCTGAGAAAGCGCCAGATTGCTTTCCAGAGTGGTTGTACAAGTTTACATTCCCACCAGCAGTGGAGGAGGGTTCCCCTTTCTCCACAACCTCTCCAGCATGTGTTGTCTCTTGAGTTTTTGATCTTAGCCATTCTGATGGGTGTAAGGTGAAATCTTAGGGTCATTTTGATTTGCATTTCCCTGATGGCTAATGAGATTGAGCATTTCTTTAAGTGTTTCTCTGCCATTCGATATTCCTCTGCAGAGAATTCTTTGTTTAGCTCTGTACCCCATTTTTTTAATTGGATTGCTTGATTTATTGCTTTTTAACTTCTTCAGTTCTTTATATATACTGGATATTAGCCCTCTGTCAGATAAAGGGTTGGTGATGATTCTTTCCCAATCTGTAGGCAGGCGTTTTGTTTTGATGACAGTGTCCTTTGCTTTACAGAAGCTTTTCAGTTTCATGAGGTCCCATTTATTGATTGTTGCTCTTAGAGCCTGTGCTGTTGGTGTTCTGTTCAGGAAGTTCTCTCCTGTACCAATGAGTTCAAGGCTCTTCCCCACTTTTTCTTCTAACCAGTTTAGTGTGTCTGGTTTTATGTTGACGTGTTTGATCCACTTGGACTTTAGTTTTGTGCAGGGTGATAAGTATGGATCTATTTGCATTTTTCTACATGTAGACATCCAGTTAGACCAGCACCATTTGTTGAAGATGCTATCTTTTTTCCATTGAATGGTTTTGGCATCTTTGTAAAAAATCAGGTGTCCATAAGTGTGTGGATTTATGTTAGGGTCTTCTATTCGATTCCATTGATCCACCAGTCTGTTTCTATGCCAGTACCATGCAGTTTTTAGTATTGTTGCTCTATAGTACAGCTTGAGAAATATCCAAAAGATTCTCAAGTACACAATAAGGACATTTGCTCAACCATGTTTGTAACAGCCTTATTTGTAATAGCCAGAAAACTGGAAACAGTCCAGATGCCCCTCATGGAGGAATGGATGCACAAATTGTGGTATATCTACACAATGGAATATTACTCAGCAATAAAAAACAAGGAAATCATGGAATTTGCAGGTGAATGGTGGGATCTGGAAAAGAGCATTCTGAGTGGCCTATCCCAGAAGCAGAAAGATGCACATGGTATAAACTCACTCATATAGACATATAATATAGGATAAACCTACTAAAATCTGTACACCTAAAGAAACTAATCAAGAAGGAGGACTCTTGCTAAAATTCTCAATCCCTATCCAGAAAGGCAAAGAGGATGGACATCAGAAGGAGAAAAGAGGGGACAAGTCAGGAGCCCGACACAGAGGACTTCTGAAAAGCTCTGCCCTGCAGACTATCAATGTAGATGCTGAGACTTATGGGCAACTTTTGGGCAGAGTGCAGGGAATCTTGTGAAAGAAGCAGGAAACAGTAAGATCTGGAGAGGACAGGAACTCCACAAGGAGAGCAACAGAACCAAAAAATCTGAGCACAGGGGTCTTTTCTGAGACTGATACTCCAACCAAGGACTATGCATAGAGATAACCTAAGACCCCTGCACAGATGTAGCCCATGGCAGTTCAGTATCCAAGTAGGTTCCATTGTAATAAGAACAGGGTCTGTCTCTGACATGAACTGATTGGCCTGCTCTTTGATTACCTCCCCGTGAGGGGGAAGCAGCATTACCAGGCAACAGAAGAAGACAATGCAGCCACTCCTGATGAGACCTAATTGACTAGGATCAGAAGAAAGGAAAAGAAGACCTCCCCTATCAGTGGACTTGGGGAGGGGCATGCATGCAGAGGGTGGAGGAAGGGAGGGATTGGGGTGGGAGGAGGGAGAGAACCACAGGGGGGATACAAAGTGAGTAAAGTGTAATTAATAAAGAAAAAAATCCATTTTAACTGGGCAATGGTAGTGCATGCTCCCAGTAGTCTCAGCACTCAGGAGGCAGAGGGAGGTGCATCTTTGAGTTCGAGACCAGCCTGGTCTATGGAGTGAGTTGCAGGACTTCGAGAGCTGCACAGAGAAACTTTGTCTCAAAAAAAAAAAAAAAAAAAAAAAAAAAAAAAAA
>NW_026596356.1:83697-169117 GCF_907164565.1 Psammomys obesus | reverse complement strand
AAAAAAAAAAAAAAAAAAAAAAAAAAAAAAAAAAAAAAAAAAAAATCCATGTTTATCTTGAAGATCCTGTTCAGTCATATCTCACTCACTCAATTTCCAACTTCAAGGCACTACATTAACACGCGGTGCTCTGTGCTGGACAGGATGCTTTGGATAGAACAAATTGAGAAAGATCCATTCATGCGGCTCTTTAATGAATTCTTTTCTGATACACCCTAGAAGCTAGGTGCATGCCAGTTAATACAGCCAACCCAGTTTTAGAATTTTGCAATTACTTTTTACACTGTTAACCACAACATTAACATCAGACTTTCCCTCCTTCTTTCAGTCTTTTTCCAACTTTCATTTTCCAGCATTAAATAGGCTTTAACAAAGTTGGAGCCCAGTTGGTGCTATTGTGTATTACTGTTTCCCACAAGTTGCCAGGCTCAGTGAAGGTGGTGAAGAAGCAAGGCAGACACTTAAAGGGGCTCAGAAGCAAACTCACATACAGGCAAAGAAAACAGGGAGCACAGGTGAAGAGCAGCACAAGTCTTTGACTACTCTGTTGGGTGGATAAGATAAAGTAGGAATTCAAGTTGCTGAGATTTGCATATTTTGTAAGTATCTTTTGAAAGATTTATTTTTTTAACCGTGCGTGTGTGAGAGACATGTGCATGTATGTGGATGTCATGGGTATACGAATGCCAGTGGAAGCCAGAAAAAGAGATGGGATCCCTCGGAGCTGCAGTTAGAGGCAATTGTGAACTCCGTTCTTCTGGGAGGGCAGGAAATGCTCGTAACCTTTGTGCCATCATCCCAGGCCCCATGTTTTGTCATTGGACAGGAAATCTGTGAATTGTCTCCTCGCAACTACAGACTGTCTGTGACCTCAGAGTTTGGGATATCAAGGTTGTGCAGCCACATAAGCTAAGCAACAGTGCGTTATTGCCAGGAAGGAGACTCTTCGTTATTGGCAAGGCAACAGCGCCTCTGTGTGGCTGTCACCTGGAATAACAGTACAGGGGTGAATTCTAGCTCTCCACTGCGAGTTTACGTTTGAAAGAGGGTTGACAACTCTGTTTTCAGAAATCACTGAGGGATTTTTAAAACCTAATGGGTGGGCCAGCCACTTTACGAAGATTCCGTACTTTCTGCTTAGAGAGTACACAGGGCTTTTAGTGGTTAATTTACTAAATAAAAGACCCTAAAACATGCTCTGATTTTCTTTTCTTGGTGACATTCAAAGTCAATATTAAACCAATCCTATATGTCAAGCATTCATCAGGACAGCATATATTCTCAGTATTTAACAGCCTATCACTTTGTCAATATTTATCTGGGGGTCATATTTATACAAATGAAATATATAATAAGTTTATCCAACCTGTTGTTGAACCTGGAATTAACTACATAATTCAGGTTGTTTCTAAAATTTATGTCTTAATGCCTCAGGCCTCCAAGTTCTACACCTAAAGATATGTGCCACCATATGCAGTTATGCTAACATCAATTTATTTCTTCATCTACAGTTAAGTATTAGTGTTTGGTTTAAAAAACTATAGCTAGTTACTTATAGATAACCTACTTTTAGAAGGATTTATGGTCAAAATAGCCTGTGAAAACTCCTGACACAAGTCCTCACCTCTCATTCTGCTTCTCCAGATCCAGTCGTCCAGTCTCATCCCCACCTCTGCACCTGCCGGGGGTCTCTCTTCCTTCTCTGACCTTATACCAAACGGATCAGGAGGCTCTTATCCTCTAACCATCCTTCCTAATTATATTACCTCAGCCTCCAATATCAACAGGCATTCCCCGGAACACACCGATTGAGCAGGAGAAAGAGACAAGGTGATTGAAGACCTTCACCAATCCCTCCTCTCCTCCACATTCAATCCCCTAGTCTCCTCCCTCGCTCTGCAATGGAACACCTGTGGCATCCTTCCTTCCTCCACTGCCCGCATCTCCTGTGGGTCCCACACAGCATCCTCTTCCAACCTCCCTCCCATCAGTCCTTGCTTTATCTCGGCACCCGGCTATAGCAGGCATACCATGCCAACCCACTAGTCACTCGTGCCAGGGAAGCAGGCAGGTGCCTTCAGATCTTCCCCTCTCACTCCATTCTTCAAGAGCCAATCCCCGGGTCTCACCCCAGCACTACAGCAGACCTTCTCGAGTGACCACACCTTACTCTCTACCTCCATTCCAGAGAGGCTAGATAGCAGATCCTGGTGGAACATTCTGCTTTCTTCTCCACTGCGAACCTCCTACCCAATCCTATCCTATCCCCATTCTTAAGTGTTATATCCCAATGCCTAGAAGCACATTTTACCTGGAATCCCCAGTGGTCACATCTGTCAGGTCCACAGAAAAATTTCTACCAGACAACATAGTGACCACACTCTTCAAAAATCCAGATAAGAAACAGAAACCAAGGAACAAATCAGCAGCCAACAAAGACAAAATCAGCCATCTTCGCATAGACCTGTAATCATCCTGATCCCAGATACCTACATACCAACATAGAAGCAAAATCAATAACATCCAAGACATTATGTGTCCAGTAGAGCTCAGTAACCCTGTGACAGCAGGTCCTGGATATCCCAACACAGCAGAAGAAAAAGACCTCAAAACATACCTTATGAAGATGAAAGAGATATTTTTTAAATCTTTTTAAAATTAATTACAATTTATTCACTTTGTATCTCCCTCCTTCCTCCCATTCCAATCCCACCCTCTCTCTCCCTTCTTCACCTATGCCCTTCCCCCAGTCCACTGATAGGCGAGGTCCTCCTCCCCTTCCTTCTGATCCTAGTCTATCAGGCATCATCAGAACTGGCGGCATTGTCTTCCTCTGTGGCCTGGTAAGGCTGCTCTCCCCTCAGGGGGAGGTGGTCAAAGAGCCAGCCACTGAGTTCATGTCAGAGACAGTCCCTGTTCCCATTACTATGGAACCCACTTTGATACTGAACTGCCATGGGCTACCTCTGTGCAGGGGTTCTAGGTTATCTCCATGCATAGTCCTTGGTTGGAGTATCAGTCTTAGAAAAGACCTCTGTGCCCAGAGTTTTTGGTTCTGTTGTTCTCCTTGTGGAGCTCCTGTCCTCTCCAGGTCTTACTATTTCCCCCTTCTTTCATAGGATTCCCTGCACTCTGCCCAAAGTTTGGCTATGAGTCTCAGCATCTGCTTTGATACCCTGCAGGGTAGAGTCTTTCAGAGGCTTTCTGTGGTAAGCTCCTGTCCTGTTCCCTGTTTTCTTCCTCTTCTGATGTCCATCCTCTTTACCTTGATGAAAGAGATCTTTAAAGAGGAAATGAACAAATCCCTTAAAGAAATCCAGTAAAACACAGAGAGAAGAAATGAAGAAACTGTTCAAGACCTGAAAATGAAACTAGAATAAAGAAAACTCAAGCTGACAAAATTCTGGAAATAAAAATTTTAAGAATTTAAATAATAACTACAGAGATAAGTTTCAGCAACAAAATACAAAAGATGGAAGTGAGAAAGAAACTTAGCTGCTGAAGATACAATAGAAGAAATGGATACGTCAGTCAAAGAAAATGCTAAATCTAAAAAAATTCTGACAGAATACATACAACACATCAGGGACACTATGAAAAGACCAAATCTTAGAATGGTAGGGAAAGAGGAAGGAGAAGAAATATGGATCAAAGCTTGAAAAAATATTTTCAACAGAAATTACATTAAAAAGGTTCATAGCCTAAAGAAGGAGATGCCTATAAATGTCCAAAAAGCATACAAAATACCCCTATGCACAAAGTAATAAAGGCACTAAATAGTCATAACAAAGAAAGAATATTAACATCTGAAAGGGGAAATACAAAGTATCATATAACAGCACACTATTAGAATTACATTTGACTTTTCAATGGAGACTCTAAAAGCTAGAAGATTCTAGACAGATGTGCTGCAGACTCTAAGAGACCACAGACCAGACGATTATACTTAAAAGTCATTCAATCACCAAATACGGAGAAAATAAAACATTTCATGATAAGACAAAATTTAAGCAATATTTATCTATAAATTTCTCTCTACAGAAGTTACTAGAAGGAAACCCCTAACCCAAGGAGGTTAACTACAACCATGAAAACACAGGGAATAATCTCAGACCAGCAAGATCAAACGATTGGAAGTACAGGACTACACACACACACACACACACACACACACACACACACACACATCACATCACACCTCACCACACCACAATCAAAATAACAGGAACTAACAAAAATTGATTATTGGTCTCTCTTAACATCAATTGTCTCCATTACCCAATAAAAGGACACAGCCCAACAGAAGAATGCAAACACAGGATCCATCTTTCTGCTGCATCCAGGATACACATGGTACATACACACTTATAAATGAATATTCGACCTATACTATAGGACAACCATACTACAATCCAAAGGCCCAAAGAATCTAAGCAACAGGAGGGCCCGAGGGGGGGTGTTGGAATGTTCACTCAGAAGGGGAGATAGAATAGACAGCAGAAGTGGACGAAGAGAGGGGACTAGACAGGAGATGGAATGGGGAGGGAAATGAAGGTAGGGATCAGATGTGAGGAAAATGGGGGAGGGAGGTGAGAGGGCTGGGAATAAGAAGGGAAACTGAAGGGGGGCATCTCTCTGTCAAGCTGGAGGCCTGCAACGGGGTAGGCTTCTGGGAGGACATGGGTGAGACTCTAGCTGAGACTGACTCCTAACAGGGGAGGACATGCAGACCGAAGTGACCACCTCCTAGCCAGGCAGGACTAGTAGAAGGAGGGAAACAACAACCCACCAACAAAACCTTAGATCCAAAAATTACCTTGCCTACAAGTGCAGGGATAACAAGGGAACACAGACTGAGGGAATGTCCAGTCAATAATTAGCCCGACCTGAGCCCCACGCCATGGTAGAGAGCAGCCCCTGACACTAATAACGATGCTCTGCTGTGCTTGCAGGCAGGAGCCTAACCTGACCATCCTCTGGGAGGCTCCGGCCAGCAGAGGATCTAGACAGATGCTGGGACTTGCAGCCAAGCATGAGGCAGAGCTCTGGGAGTATTGTGTAGGTATTGGGGAAAAGGCAAAAGGACCTGCAGGGGACAGGAACCTCACAAGAAGACCAAGAGAGACAAATAACTCAGTCCCATGGGGGCTTTCAGAGACTGAGACATCAACTAAGGAGCATGCATGATCTGTACCTAGGCCCCTGCACACACGTAGCTGATGGCTGCTTGGTCTTCATGTGAGTTGCCAGGTGAGTGGAGGGGTGCTCTTTCTAGCATGGATTCTTTTTTTTTATTTTTTTATTTTATTAATTACACTTTATTCATTTTGTATCCCCCCATAAGCCCCTCCCTCCTCCCCTGCCGATCCCACCCTCCCTCTCCTTTCTGCATGCATGCCACTCCCCAAGTCCACTGATAGGGGAGGTCCTCCTCTCCTTCTTTCTGATCTTAGTCTATCAGTTCTCATCAAAAGTGGCTGCATTGTCCTCTACTGTGGCCGGGTAAGGCTGCTCCCCTCTCAGGGGGAAGTGATCAACGAGCAGGCCAATCAGATTATGTCAGAGGCAGTCCCTCTTCCCATTACTATGTAACCCACTTGGACACTGAACTGCCATGGGCTACACCTGTGCAGGGGTTCCAGGTCATCTCCACAAATAGTCCTTGGTTGGAGTATGAGTCTCTGGGAAGTTCCCTGTGTTCAAATTATCTTGTTCTGTTGCTCTGCTTGTGGAGTTCCCGTTCCCTCCAGCTCTTACTATTTCCCACTTCTTACATAAAATTCCATGGATTCTATTGCCTGCTTTTGGATAACTTTCCCCTGGCGGGGCTGCCTTGCCTGGCCTCAGGGATGAAGACATTCTCCGTCTTGATGTGACTTGATGTGCTGAGGAAGGTTGATATGGAAGAAGGGGAGCTATCTTTTTCTGGGGCTGGGGGAGAGGGAAACGGAGAAGGGGGGAAGTGGAGGTTGGGAGTAGAGGAGCGAGGGGTACCCTTGGGATGTAAAATAAATAAAAATGACAATAAAAATAAATTAAAAATATCTGGGGTAGACATGACCTCATGATAAAGGGTTAAAAAGATTCTAAGCAACGTTTCTGTATAGAAAAGGAACTCTCACTGGAGTTTTTTGTCTTAGTCATTCTGATTGGTGTAAGATAGAATCTCGAGGGTTGTTTTGATTTGGATTTCTCTGATGACTAAGGGTGTTAAGCATTTCTTTAAGTGTTTCTCTACCATTCCTCTGTTGAGAATTCTCAGATGCAGCCAGCCCATGTGGATCTCTGAGTGAGGGGAGCAGGGGCTGCCTCTATCATGAACTCAGTTGACTTTTCTTTGATCACTCATCCCTGATGATGCAGCCTTGCCAGGCCATGGAGGAAGAGAATCCAGGCAGTCCTGATGAGACTTAACAAGCTATGGGCAAATGGCAATAGTGGAGAACTCCCCCTTTCAGTGGACTAGAGGAAAGGAATGAGGAGAAGAGGAAGGGAGGGTAGGATTGGGAAGAGTTGAGGGAGAGGGTTTCAATCGGGATATATAATGAATAAATTGTGAAGAAAAAATAAAAAGAAAAGGAACTGTTTGACAACGTGGTAGCCTACAGATTGGGAAAAGATTATTACCAACTACATCTGATAGGGGACTAATAACATATACATATATATATATATATATATATGATATGTATATCATATATATATATATAAATATAACTCAAGAAACTTGGTATCAATAAATAATTGATCAAATAATTCAATTAAAAATGAGATACAGATATAAACAGAGAATTCTCAATAGAGGAATCTCAAAGGGCTGAGAAACACTTAAAGGACTGTTCGACATCCTTAGCCATCAGGAAAATGTATATGAAAACCATTTTGTGATTCCATCTTAAATTCCATCTGTCAGAATGGCTAAGATCAATATTACAAGTGATAGCTCATGCTGGTGAGGAACTCACAGAGACTGAAGCAGCAAACACAGGGTCTGCATATATATTTTAGCTTTCAGTGTAGTGATTTTATGGACTCCTGAGCATGTGAATGAGTGGGTCTCCGATTCTTGTGCTTTCTCTTAAGCCTCTTTTCCTCCTGTTGGTTTGCCTTGTCCAATGTGATTTAAAAAATATTTGGTGTGCTTTGCTATTATCCCCTAGAAGCCTATTCTTTTCTAATGAAAGACAGAAAGAAAGTGGAAGCAGATAGGAGGGAACATGGTGGGGGGGATCTGGGAGGAGTAGATATGAAGGGGAAGCTGTAATCAGGATATATTGTATTAATAATATATTTTCAATAAAGCTGAAAAAATAACCCGTGATTGTTATTTCTGCTTTTTTAAGATGAAGAAAAATTATCAAAAAATAAGTTACAGATTCAACTAAGGGAAATGAGATTCATGAATGAGAAATTAGTCATGCTTGCAGCCTTATTTCCTTTTATCCTACCATATTGTCGGGATTTAAGCTATAATTTTAGACTCTGAGTCAATTTAGACTCTGAGTCAATTTATACTTCAAGTTATAGATAGTAGGGACAGAGCAAGATTGAACCAGCAAGTCCAAGTGAAGTGAAATAACAATGATTTGTCACCTAACATGTTATTTCATACTGCACGTTGGCACTTAAGACCTAGGCTTCTCTTTCAAGGGTCCTTCATGCGCTGGTACCTGAGTTTCTTACTGTAGTTCCCTGTGGGATCTAGGGACATGAAGATAAAGAAGCAGTAGGTTTTAGGGGGCCCAAATTGAGAGACTTACATCATTTTATCTTTCATTCCATTGACCAAACTCCTCACAGAGATCCAGCTGCCTTTGAGAAAGTCGAATACATTCATTTCTGTTGCTCTCATGTTAAATATTCTTACCCACCCTGTAATGGAGGTCCCTCAAATGTTAATCTTGTTATTGGATGCAGAATAAAGTTCAAGATTTTCTTTGTGTGTGGCCCTGATCTAGGACCTTCTCCCTCAGATTGTAGCCCCAGTGCTGACCTCCTTGTTTGCTTCCTCCAGACTCATTCTTAAATAGATCAGGAGAACCCATTTATACTCACTAGGACAATCAAAGCAGCATTGCTAACTTCTTTTTTTTTTTCATTTTCAATCATTCCTTCCATGTGGACAAGAAGAAGAAAGGTCCGATTTGTAAGCTATATTTAGAAAGGGGAAAGGAACTTCAACTTTCTTCTAACTTGGTCCTTAAGCTAGGCTTATCTGACATATTCAAATCTGCCTTGACAGTCTCTTCTGATGCTATCAGGAGCCTGGTATTTTATGCAAACACACATTTCACACACACACACACACACACACACACACACACACACACACACACTGCATCTTTCTGTTTAATATTTGAGTTTATACAGAATTCTGTAAAAATAATGTATGTTTTTTTTTATGCCCGTTCTAGCTCCCAAATAATGACAAGGAGACATATTACGACTATGACTGAGCTTCAAAGCACTGTAGCTAGGTGGATCTTCATCTATTCTAACCTGTCTATGTTGGTCTGGACTGCTTCCCAGCCATTGGCCCTTCTTGCCATCTAGTCTCAGCCTGGATTCTCCTGACTCATGTTGTTCCTCATGTTGGCTCTCTCAGGTACCCTCCTCATGGTGGCCTTCTCCACTGGTCTCTCTCTCTCTCTCCCTGTTCCACCTGGCAATCCCTAATGGATTGGAAATCTCATCTCAACTTTCCTATCCTGCCCATCTATTGACTATTCAGCTCTTTATTAAGCATCAGAGATTATGGAGAACAATTTTTACACAACGTTGAGACAGGAGGAGAGCCTTCTATAATAATGAGAATGCCCACATCTGGACTGAAACAAGATCTCTGGACACAGAAATCAGCATCTGAATACATAGTACACAACCACCCTCTCTTAGTCCAATAAAAGGCTCTTTATCTTATAATAATAAACTATACATAATAAAATATTTATGAAAGCTATCAAGTAAAAATTACATTCACAATGTCCAGTCTATTTGTATTTGGCAATCTTGGAGAAAGTACTCTTCTATCTATCTTATCTTGGTGACTTCAGAGTTCTGTATTTAAAAGATTTTCTATCATAACTTGTATTTTTCAACCTAAAAACATCTACTTAGACCTAAAAACATTGTTTTATCCTAAACAACTTAAGCTTATTTGTGAGACTATGACTATCTAGTCTTCAACACCATCAGAGACCTGAGAAGGATAAAGATTATGTGAGTAGACAGGAAGGGCAGTCACTAAAGATTCCTCAGGAACATTGGGGCATCACCTTCAGCCTTCTGGTCTAGTAAATGATAGACTTTTCCTGTGAATCAGGAATTATGAAAGACTGCTTGCCTTGTCTTATGGCTGGTCACAGGACTTTGTTTTTAGGACATGGTCAGAGAGAGAACTAGGCACATCACTATGCCAGGGAATGGAAATGCTTGGTAGATTTTTCATCAAAACCATTGTGTTTGCTCTGGGCTCTTTTCATTCCCAGGTTCTACCATAAACTATTGCTATTAGGCCAGTGATGTTTGCATTCATACTAAACACATCTAGATTTTCTATAATACTCTTCTTTAAACAATTAGTATAATTGTTCATATAAAATGCTATTTTGTTAATTATTACTCATAATATAGAAACAATGTAAAATATAGAATAAGATTGCAGAGTCTATATACAAATACTGTGGCACTCATATTAAGGACTTTAACAGCAAATCTACAGTATCAGTGGGATACAGGAATGGGAATGATTCCCCTATGGATCCTAGAAGCTGACTGTACTTGGATGCTATCATGATTAATTTTAATTGGTATTTAGACACAATCTAGAATTATCTGGAAAGGAAGTCTCAGTGAGAGACTACCTATATTAGGTTGAACGTTGGGCATGTCTGTGGAGGATTATCTTGATTGCGCTAGATGAAATGGGAAGATCTAGTGTAGGTGGCAACATTCCCTAGGAAGGGATTGGGACCTATATAGAAGTGGAAAAAGGAAGCTGGCCATTCATGTGCTTGTGATAATTCATTATTCTCTGCTCTTCACTAAGAATGTGACATGACCAGCTGCTTCAAGTTTCTATCTTGACTTTTTCACATTAATGGATAGTAACCTGGAATTGTGAACAATAGAAATACATTCTTTTTAAAGTTGCTTTTGTCACAGTCACAGGAAAGAAAATCTAGATGCTTAGAATAAGAATTATACCCTATTTCAGGTACTGAGGGTTTCCCTAAATCTACACTTACTCTTTCTTAAATTTATTTTTATTTTATTATTATTAGTTTTAAGACAATGTCTCTGTAGGCATAAGGTTATTGTATAATTCAAATGCGGATTTCTGTACCCCCCCCCCATATCTGGTTGCAATCCTTGTTCTGAGAATCTTCTGTCTTAGTGTCATATAAACACTGCTCCCCAATTGCCCCCGATATGCCAATAAAGCAGTTTACTGACAATCACTGAGCAGGGGATAGAATAGGGCTGGACTTTCTGCCAGCCAGGGGGGAAGGAGTTAGAGGAGCAACTAGGGATTCAGCCAAGGGAAAGGTCCAAGAGACATCAGTAGAAAGAGCTGGAACAGGAAAAGCTATAAAGTTCAAGTTATCTCTGGGATGTGTGTTGGGATGAAGCCAAATTAACTGCTCAGTTCTCGTGCTGTGAAGCTTGTTAAAATAATATAATAGAATCTCAATTATTTTTGTGAAAGCCAGGTTAAAAATAGAAACTGAGAAACACAGTCTTATAAAAATAACGGTTATGGGTCTCTATACCTCTGTCTGTCCTGGAACTTGCTCTGTAGACCAGGCTTGCTTACACTTAGAGATCCACTTGCCACAACATCTGACTTATGCTTGCTTTTATAAGTGTGTGTACATCAGCCAAGAGAGGAATATTGTTTGGTCCATGAGTTTTCTCTCCTCATAGCTGCTGGGGTACACTCTCCATGATTGACTTTTTCATAGACTGTTGATTTAATAGTTCTAAGGAACCCTACAATTCCATAATCAACTACTGTCACCTAGTAGATCTGTCAACATTTTTGAGATCATTATACAAACTTTCTCTTCATTTCTTCCACATCCTTAATACTAAATACTTCCTTATGTAATTTCATTAACTTTAAGTTCTTAGATACATGGCTTGCATAGATCACCTGATTAATAAACCAGTTATAATGAATACCAAGTTTCATTCTTCCTCTTCTCTACAGAATGGTGGATGGAACTCTGTTTAAATGCTTTCATGAAAAAGCCACCTTACATTCATTGTTGTCATAGTGAGACTTGGATCTGAGATTCCACACCCTGGCTATGTCTCTGCCTGATTTCTGAATTTGAAAAATAATTTAAATTCTCCATATTTCAATTTTTCTCACATATATAAATGAGTATTTTTATTTCTGTTTAATTATGTTTATGACAACATCAACTATCTTCAACTGCTATCACTTAGTATATTCATCTCTTCCTTCCTTGTTATCCTCCCTCTTTCTATCCCCTCTATTACTTGTGAAAACTGTATATATTTAGGACTGAGTGTAATTCAGTGGCAGAACACTTGCCTGGCACACATGAGGCCCTGAGTTTATCTTGTGCATGCCCAAAAGAGTAGTGTATAATTTACTTGTGTGCAAGATGTGATGTTTTGATAGCTATGCATGGTGAACTGAGCACTAACTTTCAGATAATTCATATATCCATTATTTCACAGTTTTCAGGGTGTGTGTGTGTGTGTTGAGAACACTTAACTGCGTGTGGTGGCGCACACCTTTAATCCCAGCACTCAGGGAGGCAGAGGCAGGCTCATCTCTGTGAGTTTGAGGCCAACCTGGTCTACAAAGTGAGCCCAGGACAGCCAAGGCTACACAGAAAAACCCTGTGTCAAAAAACCAAAGAGAGAGAGAGTGTGAGCAAGAGAGAGAGAGAGAGAGAGAGAGAGAGAGAGAGAGAGAGAGTTGGCTCATACCTGTAATCTCCAGGAGACCGAGATGGAAGTGCAGCTGTGGTATGAGACACTATCTCCAAAACAAAAAGAAAGAAAGAAAAGAGAAAGAAAGCACACATGCAAACAGTGCCTTAGAAAACGTGAAGAACTCTTGTTCCATGTACTGTACATTGAACTCTGGGGCTTTCTCATCCTTCAGCCTCCATCTCCCTCCTTCCCCCACTCCCCACCCTTTGTAACTATTTTATTGTCTGTTTCCATGAATTCAACTCATTTAGACTCTACACACACAGTGGGAAAGCACAATTAGACATCTCTGTTTCTGGCAATTTTTACTGTTTTAACTTTTTTTTTTTTTTTAATTTAGTCTCTTCAGGTCTTTGTGACCTTTTGTAATACTTGCAACAAGTTTTGTAATTGTTTTTCCTCTTGGGAAATGGGCCACAGGGCCACTTTAAGTTACCTAATAACAGCATGAACTCCAGGGGAGAAGAGAGACACAGAGGAGCATTAACACTATGTTGCAGCCAACAGCCAGGAGCCAAGGAACTGCCAGGAGCAGTGGCAGTTCTGATGTTGGTGAGTTTCAGGTGTGGCAGGGAATCTACGTGAAGGAGACACTGAGGACTGAGTGGGCGTCTAGGAGGTTGGTATGGAAAGGAGGCAGAGTTATTTCAACAGGGCTTAGACTATAGGTGCTGACCCTTCAGAAGCACTTCGACCCTGGTGCAAGGCACACTGACCTAACAGTGATTTTCTTAAGCGGTAAAGCTGAGTCATCGGCTGGTGGACCCAACACTGATGTAAGCTCAGCCCTATCATGAGAGGACACAGTGAGGGGTGTCATCCATGCTCCGTGGAATGGGACCTCACCCAATTCAGGTGCTGAATTTCCTGGCCCCTTAATCTTACACTTACTCATTTTCAGATAGTAATTACTGTTTGTAGTTTATATACCACCCAGTGTGTAGGATTCTGAATGGGCTGAAGGTTAACACCTTTAGCTCATCAATTCCCTTTTCAAATATCTCATGATTCTCTATAGTGTCTATGTGTACCTTAAGAATGACTTCTAGGGAAACAAAAATA
Source organism: Psammomys obesus (assembly GCF_907164565.1). Classification (NCBI taxonomy): domain Eukaryota; kingdom Metazoa; phylum Chordata; class Mammalia; order Rodentia; family Muridae; genus Psammomys; species Psammomys obesus. The sequence goes on along the minus strand of NW_026596356.1, from coordinate 156,082 downwards.
GTGGTCCACAAAAAACAAAACAAAACAAAACAAAAAACTATCTAAGCCCTAATTTTCAATGACCGTGAGTCACAGAACCATGTTTTTGATAAAAGAATAAGTAAATGGAATTTATGTTCTAATGACTTTGTAATAAATATCAGAAATAGCTGTGGAGAGAAACAGATTTTTGCTTTATAATAAGATCATGGGAGACTAAGAGTAATCAAGGGGAGGCAGTTTATCTTACAAGTTTGACAAGTTATGCATTAGCCTTGGAGGGCAGGAGTGTGAGAATCATAAAATTCTAGACACATGACTCTGCTTTCATTTCCTCACTATTAAACAATTAGGAGTGTACAATTTTACGCTCTAAATAGGTCACATATTTTTCTTTGTCATAACAAAAATATGGGGTTGTTTCAGCTCTATATTTCATGCCTATTTATTTTAAAGTCTATCAGACTTTCATCATGTCTGCAGGTCATGGGCAAGGTCGGCTGGAGATCATTTTCTCCTCTAAAGTGTTTGGTTTGGGGAAGGCTGTAACAAGACTAGCAGAGTGTGGATGGGGCAAGGGCTCGGCGAGGAGATCTTAGCAGGGGTCTAGCATTTGCTCCTCATTTGTAGCTAGACCAAGCTTGATTGAGACCCCCTTGAAACTACACAATCAGATTTCATTTCTTTCACTTATTACTGTAACAGAATGAAATCTGGAAAGAGCTTATCTCTTTGTTATTAATTTGTTTAACTACAAAAGTATTTGCTCACAGTCTTTGTCTAATAACTGTCACTTGGCATTTGCAGAGGTGACTCTTCTACTAGGCATTTGTGCATTTAAAATTTTGGTTTCAACAATTTTTTTTTTTTTTGAGAAAGTAAGAGATGGATTCTGGAAACTCAATCCATCAAATTTAAGCTGAAGAAACCAGGAGGAATTAAAACAAGAAAGAAAAGAAAATAATTAGAAAAAGTCTTCTTTTACATGAACACCCTGAATGTTTCCAACCTTAACTGTGCAAGGATCTGAAGTCCCCAAGCTTAGGTAATTCTACTTGGACCCTGTGTAAGGCTGAGTTCTAGAAATCAATACACCAGTTGAACTTGCCTTGTTGATTTTAAACTAAGTTCATTTTAACTAAGGACATTCAGATCTACGTCTACTGAGCTTGTCAATACAGAGACAGAGGCAGAATATGCAAGCGAGAGAAAGCATCTCCCCCATATGGGAGAACACCGCTCGAGAAGATTTAAGGCAGAGGGCCACGGCCGCTGCTGGCAATACTGCCAGGGTTCTTCTGAGATCGGACAGGATTGTTGCGATTGTTTATTGTGTGTTTTACGGGAGGGTGAGTAAGACAAAAGCTATTTCCTCATCCTGTGTGTAACCTTCAATAAACTGGACCTAACTAAAAAAAGTTGTGTGAGAGAAGAATTAGATGCACTTGCAAGGCTGAATTCCGATGCAGGCGCCTTTAGCATGGGCGCACAAACACCACACACTGACACAGGGGCTGCTGTACAGCTTAGTCCCTGAGTCTTATCCCTAAAAAGAAATAGCTAGAACCCCAACAGGTGAGATTTTAGAATGTGAATCCACATCCTGGGATGATTGGCTCCGGTATGTAAGGCAGCACTGGCAATTTTGCTGACCAGAAAACGGCTTCTTATGTAGCCTTATGTAGCCTGACACTTACTAATGAGCTCCCGTTATTCCTTTGATAGATGTCAGCTCAGGTTTTGGTTACTTTTCTTAAGCAAATTTATTTCTAATCCTTGAGAGTTCTCTTTCGAAGGAGTTACAGTCTACAGAGTACTAGAGAATTTCTGTCCCTATAGGAAAGCTTTACCGTGGGAGTGGGAAGAGGGAAGAAAAGAGAAATGGTGGGATGGATATGGTCAAAAGACCATATTTCTCCTCTTGAATGAAAACATCATTATGACACCCATCTCTAGATGCAGAGACTATGTTCCTGAAAGATTTAAGATAAAACATATTTTGAAGGATAGAAGGAAGAAGAGAAACTAGTATGGGGGTCATTGTGAAAGAGAACAGCTATTTTAATGGTCTTATTTATGGACATTTTCTGAGCTGGCTTTGGTGGTGCACACCCTTCACCCTTAATTCCAGCACTCTGGAGGCAGAGGCAGGTAGATCTCTGAGTTTGAGGCCAGCATGATCTAAAAAATGTTTCAAGACAGCCAGGGCTACACAGAGAAACCCTGTCTCAAAAAACAAAACAAAACAACAAAACAGAACACTGTCTGGCTTACCATCAGCAACACACCCATCCTTGTGAGAAGCCAAAGAAAAAGTGTTTTCTGAAGATGAAGCCACCTGGAAAATCACTCTTCAGAGACAATCAAAACAGAAAGACATTGTCCATTCATCTCTGAAAATATCTACGAACACCCAATTTATTCTATCTCAGAGAAAAAGCCATTTCTCTTTAAATTATGATATTTTTGAAATTATAACTACATCATTTTCTCTTCTCTTTGCCTCCAACCCCTCCCACATAACTCTCTTCTCTCTCAAATATATATATATGTGTGTGTGTGTGTGTGTGTTTATACACATATGTGTTGTGTATGAACTTGTTTTTAGGAAGTCACTCCTATCCAGTTGATTTATGCTAGCTTTCATCCAATAACATAAAAATGACACCATTGCTGATGCCCCACATAGCCACGTTATATCTTTTGTGGGAGATCCAACTTTCTGCTATTTTAGTTTGCTTTGTCCTATCACAAACCTACTTATGGAAGGCCACAGTTTTGCCATGTTCCAGCAGGGAAACTTTCTCATGCGGGAAACTGATGCTCTGTACCTGTCACTGTGTCATGAAGAAGTTCTCGCTAGCCTTATATCGTAAATCTTTCCAGCATTCTCTAGCACTGTATCCCACCACATGCTTCCATTTCCTCTGACATGGTGAGTATCAGTCCCACCTGAAAATTCCCATTCTTAAACTCAGACTTTAAAACACGTTTTCCCTAACATGCAGTATAGCCACTACACTGTATGCTAATACTTCTTTTCTTTTTCCAATACAAGAAGAAGCACATTTTCATACTTGAAATTTCTCCTCATTTTCAGGCATAGTATAGTTTGAACTATTGTTGGGAAGCTTGAAGGTTGTTGGGAAGCTATCTGGACACTGCGCAGTTTCTCAGGGTTTTGTGATTTTATGGTATTTCTCTGTGTGCAAATGTGTGTGTGCATGTGTGTTTGCATCTTGTAGTTTTTAATTGGCCCTTTTTTCTGTTCTTTTAGTTTTGTTTTACTTAGTTATTTCTTTATTTGGTTTGGTTTAGTTGCCTGTTTGATTTCTAATGAGGGAGAGAGGGAGGGAGAAAGAAAGGGAGAGAGAGAATGAGAGAGAAGATGTGGATTCAGGTAGTCAGGAGTGTGGGGAAGGATATGGAAGTAGTTGGGAATGGGAAACCATGATCAAAATAAAAAGACAAAAAATTTCTTTGCCCCCAAAACAAGTTAATCTTCCTGCTTTTAAAACTCAGTATTTCCCCTCTTCCCATTTGTCAGGAAAATTTAATTCTTTGTGCCATAAAAGCTAAAACAGGTCATCTTTGGCATTGTGATGATGTGGAAGACTTGTTTCCTATTTCTTAAGTTTGTCTCATATTACCTTGATCAATGGCATCTATCAATATGAATGGCCAGTATAAAATATGCTTAATTCTTTTCTTTTAAAAATTATTTTTAAATTGCATGCATGATGTGTATGTATGGTCAATGTGCACCAATGTGCTTTTGGAAGCCAAGGTTGATTTGGGATGCCTTCCACTAACAACCATCTCCCCAATTCTTTCAATATTTCTTGAAAGAAGGGAATGAATTAATGAATATAAAGTATTCAGCACAGTGCTTTTTTGATAAGCAATGATGATAATGATGGTGATTTAAAACTTCACTGGGACAGGTTCAAGCATGACGGAAACTTGAGCCCTATTCTATCTAGAACTTATCTTTTTATGTTCATTCACTGCCTTCATTATATCAGTCTCTGGATTTCTGGCTTGACTGACATTTCTTCCATGGCATTATCCAGCAACAACTCTGAAGCTCTTGTTTCTGACTTCCTCCTCATCTGCTTCCCTAACTATCAGACCTGGCAGCACTGGCTGTCCCTGCCCCTCAGCCTCCTCTTCCTCCTGGCCATGGGGGCCAATGCCACCCTTCTCATCACCATCAGGATGGAGGCCTCTTTGCACGAGCCCATGTACTACCTGCTCGGCCTTCTCTCCCTGCTGGACCTTGTGCTCTGCCTCACTGTCATACCTAAGGTCCTGGCCATCTTCTGGTTTGACAACAGGTCCATCAGCTTCTCTGCCTGCTTCCTCCAGATGTTCGTCATGAACAGTTTCCTGACAATGGAGTCCTGCACCTTCATGGTCATGGCCTATGACCGCTATGTGGCTATCTGCAAGCCTCTGCAGTACCCATCCATCATCACTGACCAGTTTGTGGTTAGGGCCGCCATCTTCATTATAAGCAGGAATGCCTTTTTTTCTCTACCTGTCCCCATCCTTTCTGCCAGGCTGAAGTACTGTGCTCAGAACATCATCAAGAACTGCATCTGTACCAACCTGTCTGTGTCTAAACTCTCTTGTGATAACATCAGCCTCAATAAACTCTACCAGCTTGTAGCAGGTTGGACCCTGCTTGGCTCTGACCTCATCCTCATAGTTATCTCCTACTCTTTTATCTTCAGTGTTGTGCTCAGGATCAAAGCTGAGGGAGCTGTGGCGAAGGCCCTCAGCACCTGTGGCTCCCACTTCATCCTCATCCTCTTCTTCAGCACAGTCCTGCTGGTGCTGGTCATCACTAACCTGGCCAGGGAGAGGATTCCCCCGGATGTCCCCATCCTGCTCAACATCCTGCATCACCTCATCCCCCCAGCTCTGAACCCCATTGTGTATGGGGTGAGAACCAGGGAGATCAAGCAGGGAATCCGAAACCTGCTTAGGAGGTGGTAAACAGCACCCAGTCACCTTCAGAACTCTTAATAAATAGTCGGAAATAGGAAACCATTCTTATATTGGAAATAAATTAACATTTCAAATTCCTAAATGACTTCGACTCTGATTTTTACAAACATCTTAGGCATCGTGAAAACCATTCACTTAGGAATTCTTTTCTCCACTGCAGCTTTAAAGGAAAAATTGCTATGAACAATGAACACAAGTTTTCATGACATTCAGGAAAATGACTTCCAGGATTTGTAAGGGACACAGAATCATTTCCTGTCTGATTCAGTGTGGCAGAACCCTGCCTGGGTTTTGTGCCATAAAGGGATATTTTGGGCAAAACAGACAGTGGTGTGAGATGTATCACTCTTGGGGTGGAGCTCTTTTATTTAATTAAATTTTTATTTTTTACATCAATTAATTTGCTTTGTATCTCAGCTGTAGCCCCCTCCCTCATTCCCTCCCAATCCCACCCTCCCTCCTTCATCACCTCCCTGCCCCTTTCTAAGTCCACTGATAGGGGAGGTTCTCCTCCCCTTCCATCTGACCCTAGCTCATCAGGTCTCATCAGGACTGGCTGCAATGTCCTCCTCTGTAGCCTAGTAAGGCTGCTCCTCCCTCAGGGGGAGGTGCCAAAGAGCCAGCCACTGAGTTCATGTCAGAGACAGTTCCTGTTCCCCTTACTAGGGAACCCACTTGGATACTGAGCTGCCATGGGTGGAGTTCTTTATCCTGAGCACATCAGCTCTTTTATTTTTGGAAGATGTGCCTTTCGGTGGCTCCTGGATACGTACCTCTCTTTATCTGCTGTACTCCTCCCTCCCAGACCCAGGCCAGTCTCACTTTATACATATCTGATGGAAGAGACTTCATATTTTTAAATTAAAAGTATTTGTTTGTGTTATGTGTATAAGTGTTGTGCCTGCCAGGCCGCCCAGTATCTGGGGAGGCCAAAGAGAGCACTGGATCTCAAATGTAGAAATAGAGACGGTTGTTAGGTCCCACGTGGGTGTTGGGAGCTAATCTTGGGTCCTGTGCAAGAACAGAAGCCACCACTGAGCTAGCACTCGTTACAGATTTAGAACTTTTCATCCAGTTTCTGATGTCAGCTGTGTCTACTCACAACCCATCCCAGGTACAAAAGAGATGATTTGTCTGTCAGTTCCACTACCTGCGGCCTCACCATCTGTCTTGAGCAGTGCTTGATAAAGAGTACCCACAGTTTCCTGCCCTCCCAATGGGTCCAGTGCTGAACTTTCAGATCAGAAAACATATAACCTCATACAGATTGGGCAGGTCATATGTAGGAGTATGTACACATATGCATGCCATAACAATAAAAATGTCTAGTGAATTTGAAAGAGAGCATGCAAAGGTACATGGGTGTTTGCAGGGAAGAAAGAGAAGAGAGAAATACTGTAACTATATTGGAATCTCAAAAAGAAGTAGAAAGAAAAAAGTGATTGACCGTGTGTTGGATATGCTGATTTCTCTGAATTGATCATTATTCACTACACACATAAAGTAAAACACACATTGTTCTTTACAAATACGTACAAATATATTGTGTGTCAATAGAAATATGTGATATTTCTTTCATTAAACTAATATTTACAAAACAGATGTGTTCAATTTGTTGTCTTGTTCTTTCTTTCCACTAAGAAAAATACAAACATTTAAAAGGTCTGGAGGGGACAAGAGCTCCACAGGGAGAACTCAGTGTCCAAGTGGGTTCCCTAGTAAGGGGAACAGGGACTGTCTCTGACATGAACTCAGTGGCTGGCTCTTTGATCACTCACCCCCCCGGGGGGGGGGCAGCCTTACCAGGCCACAGAGGAAGACAATGCAGCCAGTGCTGATGAGACCTGATAGGGTCAGATGGAAGGGGAGAAGGGCTTTTCCTATCAGTGGACTGGGGTAGAGGCATGGGAGGAGATGAGGGAGGAAGGGTGGGTTTGGGAGGGGATGAGGGAGGGGGATACAGCTCTGAGACAAAGTAAATAAACTGTAATTTAAAAATATATTTAAATTTAAAAAACGCAAACCAATTTAAAAATAAGTTTACCATATAAAAACATAAATTTTACTTAAACATCTTATTATTTCAAGGGTGAGTTGCATACAGTCCCTGCTTCACTTCCATGCACTATATGTAAGTAGGAAAGTAGCATCTATGTTACAGTGAATGCTGGTATTCCACACTGAATATTCTGACTGTTTTAAGGGACCGTTTGTCACAGAGGAGCCGTTGATCTGCATTTGATTGCACTTAGAGGTTTTGAAGACACTCTAAGCAGTGAGTCAGGCTGAGACTCATCGTTCTCATTCCAGATAGTGTTGTGTGATCAGTTATTGGGAGAAAGCAGGAACGATGGCATAACTAGAGCTGTCATGTACTTCTCCCATCTCCCAATCCTTCTGTCAAAAGTGGAGAATTATTGGGGTTGGGAAGAATGGTAAGAAGAAAGGGAAATATTCATAAGCAAAGCTGTCCAGATACATTTCAATAGACTATTAAGCCACGTGCCTGTGGGTATTCTCTGCAAAGACAACTAGAAGTAAGAATGTTCACTGTAGAAAGACTTTTTCTCATATACTCCACACTAGCAATGAGCTTTTGTCTGAGTCCTCTATAGCCAATAATTGTAATGAACTAATAATTTTAATTAACGTAAAATTAAAAAGGCATTTATAATTATTAATTATAAACAATTATAATTAATAATATTAATAATTAGAATGTATTCAAATTTATGTTTTTGTGTAGTGAGTACTCAGGAGCACTCACTGGCAGATCTGTCGAGTCTTCACCCCATAAACAAGAGGATTGAGGGCAGGTGGCACAAGGAGATAGAGCGTAGCCAGCAGAACATGGACATGATGGGGAACATGGTGGCCAAAGCGGTGAGTGAGGAAGGAAAACATTCCGGGCACATAGAAGATGAGAATGACACAAACATGAGACCCACACGTGCTGAAGGCCTTGAGTCTGGCTTCACCCCCTGGGACCTTCAGCACAGCCTGGAGGATGAGGGCATAGGAAATGCCAATGGCTAGAACATCAAGCCCAACAACCAGCAGTGCCACTGACAGCCCATAGGCTCGATTCACTGTGGTCTCAGAACAGGCCAGCTTTACCACGGCCATGTGCTCACAATAGGCATGGCTTATAACAGTGGCTCTGCAGAAGACAAGCTTCTGCAACAGGATGGGGAAGGGGATGAGGAGGACCAGTCCGCGCACCAGCACCACCGTCCCAATGCGCCCTATAATCCCTGGATGCAGGATGGTGGAATGGCGCAGTGGGTGGCAGATGGCGACATAGCGGTCCAGGGCCATGGCCACAAGTATGCCTGACTCCATGGAGGAGAAGGAGTGAATGAAGAACATCTGAGTCAGGCAGACAATGTACCCAATCTCATGGGCATGAGCCAGGAGCACTGTGAGGGCTTTGGGTGCAGTGGAGGAGGCCAAGACCAGGTCAATTGCAGCAAGCATGGCCAGGAAAAGGTACATGGGTTGGTGCAAGGATGAGTCAGCCCAGATGATGCAGATAACAGTCACATTGCCCACCAGAGCAAGGAAGTAAAGGACACCCAGGGGCAGCGCTATCCAGTGCTGGCTTTCCCCCAAGCCTGGAATCCCTACTAGGAAGAAAGGGGCCTGAGGTTGCCTCCAGCTGGAATTGCTGAGGGTCATGATCAGCAGAGCAGAGGAAGTAGACTGGAAAGACCCCAGAGTCATGATGTCTCCATTCTTGATGTGCTAAGACATGTGCAGATCCGGGTACCCAGTTCTTCAGAAGAACACGGTGACTGAAGCTGCAACCCGGGGGAATGAAGGCAGCTTCAAGGAAGAGAAGCCTTTCTGGTTGCAGATGCTTTACAGCTGAGTCTTCCACACATCTGAACAGGTCGAGTCCAGCTGTATTGTGGGACAAGAGTAAACACTGAACACAGCTGCCTTGAGCGAGATGGTAACTCCGCCACTAATGGCTTCTATTTCGAAACTGTCAGCTTACAAGTTCTGTCCTTACTGGCTGTGTAGGAAGTGCTGAAGGTGACACTGTCTGTCACTTTAACACTCCTCTCCTGCAGCCTCAGGACACAGTACTCCACAGTTGTTCCTGCCGTGGTCCACATCCCCAGTCTCCACCTCATTACATGTCTGCTCCGGAGTTCCTGAACCCCTCCTTCCTCTTCTCTGTCGACTCACCATGGCAAGACTTTAACTAGTATCTATTTTATATTGTAGTATAAAACTTTGGCAGGCACTCAAAATTTCTAATCCTTTATTTCTCATGTAAGAATAAAATAATATTATCCATGTGACTTGTTGTAAATACCTAGCAAGTAATGCATTCAAAATATAGATTCATATTCTACAAATTGTAGGTACTGTTATTAACACTAATAATAAAAGATGATTAAGATCAAAATTCCAAATATATTTTAAATTTTCTTGGCAGTGAAGATGCTCCTGTGTTTCAAACGTTTCATATGTCTGTCTCTTGCTGTCATATAATAATTCATTACCACTGTCTCTATGCATGTTAAAAACAGGCACAGAAAAAACATGCTGTTTAGCCCGGTCCATGCGATTCACTCCTCCACAGTTACAACAAAAATATGGGGTGACATGTTTGTGACTTTCTATCTCCACTAAGAGGCAGATGCACTCTAAAACAGGATTAATGTCTGCAGGGGCTCAGACACAGATCTATAAGGTCAGGCACAACTGAGTTCTTCCATTTGCGCATCAATACATTATTCTGAATGACTTTTCCATAAATCAGTAGTGACTATAACAATGCCCTGAGACTCTCCATATAACAGCTATAAAGTGCCAATAGCCTATGAGAACATATTTCCCAGTCTGTTTTTCTTCACCATTCACCTTAAAGGAATAGTGATAGTTCTGTTGAGAGCTCCATGGAAATCTATCCAAGCACAAAAATTCACCCATGAGTATTTAGTATCCCACACAAAGAGAAAGTTTATTCTCTTTCTTTGCCATGCCCTTCTGATGCGAGCCTAGCCTGCTTTTCCACCGTTCAGCAGAGAAGCAATAGCACCACTGTGCTTTGCAGAAGTGTGTCCTTGTCTTTTACAGGAGCACTCTCAGGGGTTCTGAGGGGGAATGGTGCTGTTCTTCAGCACCGGCTGCCTCTTTGTGCTCTGTGGCTTGTGTGCCCAGGGTAAAAGCCTGAAGATGCTGTGTAAGTAAGTGGCCCTTTGTGAGCCTTGCAAAAACCAGAAAAGCCTTTGTCTCCAGGAATCTGAAGAGATAAATGCAGGATGTGGAAGACAGTTAGAAAAGGACTGGACTGTGTTTCCTCACATCATGCAGATCCAGCCCAACCCGTCTGTCTTTTTTCAAGTCGTGCTTGAGTTCTGTAGGGCAATGTGACGTGTCTCTTTTTGTTCCCAATTCTCACTGTTGTGTCCCTGATTACCTTGCACTGTAAGACCACCCAACCCCTGAAGAGTGGGGTCGAAGCCTGACTTATGGGAGACTTCCCAGAGCACAGTGTTTAAGTTATGCAATAAATAAGGTCTTAAAAGACCTGACATTGTGGTAACTTGATGAAGAAGAGGCTGGACTTCAGAGACAGGACCATCACGGTAAACAGAAGAGTGTCTACTGAGAGTTGACCACTGAGCCTTGGTGAGCCCATCCTATGTGACACTGTGCTGCTTTATGGGAGAATGGGCTCTGCTGGATCTAGCTGTAAGAGACAGGAACAGTGTTCTAGATGTGTAGAGAGAAGCAGGGGTTTGGTCATTGGAGTCGCTTCTTAGGCTGCCTCTAGAGGGCAGGAAGGCCCCTCTCTGGGCTGTGACCTGACTCTCCTTAATCTCCTGAACAGTGGCCTGGACTCCATGGAAGTGTGGAAAAGGGAAAGAGACAAGAACACAGCCTCAGGTGCAGAAAGAGTGGGTCTGTGATAACTCCCTGATGTAACAGGAAGAGAGCAAAGCACTCAGAGGCATGGCTTCACCTAACACATCTCAGAGAACCTAACAAGTCGGGCAGGACACTCTCTTCTTTGTCTCTGGGCTGTCCTCAAGCATGTGTCTTTGCAAGCTTTGTGTCAGCAGTGAGGGAGACTCAGCAACACAGGGAGAACTTGGAAAGGGTGAATCTTGCCAGGCTCAGGAAGGTTCTGCTAAGCCTTCCCCCTCAGCTCCAAAGCTTCCAGGCACCTGTCCAGCCTCCACAGTGACACAGTGGTCTAGCTTTGGAGGGGTGAGGAGGGAGACTTTGTGCTGCATAGCACTTCCTGAATGTTGAAGAGAAAAGTAACACATCACTCAAGACCTGCACAGCTAAAGCTTCTGAAATTGTAAACACGATTAGTAGCCTCCTCCTGTGCCAGTGTGCTGTGAGGATGAGAAAATGTGAATGTACAGAAAGGCCTGTGAGTGTCTCCAGCTGACCAGGAGGTTTAGTGAGATGGCTAGGTGTCTGTGCACTAGCAGTTAAATCCAGCAATGTGTCTTCCGTGATCTCTGTGTCTATGTGCTTATCTCTCCCTGACAGTGCCTCTGCCAGACCTGGAAAGAACAAACATTCTGACTCAAGGGGAAAACTATTAAGAGGTGCTGGGCTGGAGAGAAAGGTCAGCCAATCAGATGTCTGCAGTGCAGGCACTGTGGGCAGAGACAGAGGATGCTCGACCTCACAGACCAGCCTGAGTCAGCGAGGTCAGGGTCCAAAACCATGAGGAGCAGAGAGAGCGAGGAAGACCCCTGTCATCTACCTCTGGCTTCCTCATGCAGATGCACCATGTGCAGAAGTGCAAACACCCACAAAACCATGTATGTACAGCACATGCACGCACACACATGCATGTCCACACAGGCATGTCCACACAGGCATGCACACCCACCTGCATACATGCAAACGTGCACATAAGCAAATTACCAAGATGTTTCAAACTGGTGTTATTTTCAGAGTTATAGTTCTATTAACCAAGCTGAGAAAGAACCATTGCCACAGAGCTGTGAAAAAAATCAGCCGTCAGTAGGCTGCTCAACACTAAATACTAAATCTGACCACATTTTCCACAGCCCAAGTTCTGTGCTTCATCTGGTTTCTGGTTGTGAAAGTTATGAAAGTTCTTTCCTGATGACTCCTGAAAGGAGCGACCATGACTGTGAACAGGCTCTGGGAAATGGTGTTAATACAAATTGCTAGGTGACGGAGGACTCACAGCACATCTGGTCAAAGCCTAAGTTAGCCGTCAGCCTGGCCGCAGATGCATGGGATGAGTCAGCTTCCTAGAAGGATGGGTGGATGGGCAGGACACAGGGCTAGTGGAGGTACCTGCCCGGAGCTGTGTGGTGAGGCTGTGACCCCTAAGCCTGAACATCCTGAGGGCTGCACTAGGAAATGCATGCTCTGTGAGCCATGAGCCTCAAATTACTCATTCTCACAAACGAGTCATAGGCCCCGATTAAACAGGGTTTTTTTTTTTTTGCATTTATTTGGTGCTTCAATTCCAAGTGTTAGAAGCATAATTATTAGAAGTTTATTGTACCCATTTTCTTGTAGTTAAAGAAAAGGCTCCCTCATTCTAAGTTGTCCTAGCTCCTCAATTCAGCACATTCCCAAAGATTAGTGACTTAAGGACACAGAAATGTGTACCACTTTATCTCAAGTTTAAACAATACTAAACACTCACTCCAGCATACGGGGTTTATTGGGTTAGCCAATGCATCCAAGAAAATTGCGTCCCAGCGGACTTTCTCTGTCTACCAAGCCTCTGCTACACATTACATTTATTGCTCCCATATTTACTGCACAGTAAAGTATCCTCATCTAAATTTGCTCTACAAGAGTCTCTGTGATGAAGTCAGACCCAAGTAAATGCTGATTGCCTCAAATTGGAGCTTCATGGATATCACCATACCCATTGTTTACATGTTTATTTTTGGGGGGAACTAATGCTTCTGCTTATATTCCTTTCCTTTCTGTAGTCACCAACTATTTAATTGACGTTGGGTGGGAGATCACATGAAATGGAAGTTTCTGGTTTCTTTGAAGACTGAGTTTGTTATGTGATATTTTGCCAGGGCTGGCCTGTAAGAGGGTATGTGATGTTTTGCTGTGGGCTCTCACATGTGAGAGGCATGGCTTGGCCAGCTGAGAACATCCATGGTGGACTCTGAGGAGAGGACATATTTAGAGGCTCACGAGCAGCAAGACATCGCTTTTTGGATTAACATTGCTCACTGATCTTCGTGCCTTGACGCTTGACTCCGCAGAGAGAAATGTTCCAGAGAGCTTCTCCAGGCAATCTGACTGAGTCCTGCAGCGTTTATTGACTTCATGTTGATGCTTGGTGTTGGCCTTTGGACTGGACTGCTGGCATTCTAACTACTGAGTCTGATAAAAGCCTAAAGACACATTGGCCCTTATCAGCAGGAAGTGGATAAAAGAGGTCTATAGCTCTTTTCCCTACTAATCTCCTACCTAGGGTTGCCTGGGGCTGGGAGGGAGGCAAAGGTGCTTAAGAACCCTAAATAAAAAAGATTTGATGAAAAATCTAAGCCTACATGTGGTGCCCAATGTTACATCCATTCATTCATCACATAAATAGATATAGCTCTCAACTTTCTATTTTCTAGTTTTATAACGGTACAAAAATGATAAGCATTCATCCCAAGCCATATAGTTTTGAATTTTGATCTTTTCTAAGTCAGTGTGATAGCATTCTCTTGTAAGTGCTGGGCATTGTCACTGAAGTGTGATTTGAGGATAACCATGTGCTCACGAAAGGACAATGCTGAAATCTACAGTGCACTTTGCTAGTAATTCAATAAAACCTTTTGTGACTTGCAACATCTTTAATTTACAAGAGGTTTATTGGCTATCAAATCATCATAAATTGATGGTTTATATACTATTCCAGATGCTCTTCTAAGTGTTATCAAAAGAGAGAATGTGATACAACCACCTTGGGGTAATACATATTAAGTAGAGTGTAACATAAATATTATTGACAGAGTGTTGTAGTTTAAAGCTAAGGTGTGTTAGGCACACAGTGGGAAGTCCTTCCAGGTGTAGGGACTCAGAAAATACCTCCCTGATGCAAATCAACAACCAGAAGAATTGGTTAAAAGTGGAAGTACATGTGTGTCTTCCTCTATTGTTCTTTACCTCAATTGTTGGGTCTCTCAGTACACCTGGAGCCATTATTTTGGCTATACTGACTGAGCAGTAAAGCCCCAGCATCCACCTTTCTCCATCCCACTAGATCTGGGATTACAGATGTACACCTCCACACTTGGCCTTTATATGAGCATAAAGATGCAAACTCAGGTCCTGGAACTTGTTTAGCAAACACTTTACCCACCAAACCCCTTTCTCTGCTCAACTGAATGTATTTCAAAATTTGTACAATTTTCAGTTTAAGATTGTTCACTGTTATGCAACTCCATAAAAAAATCAAGAAGTGGGGCTACAGAGATGGCTCAGTGGTTAAGGGTACTGACTGCTCTTCCAGAGGACAGGATTCAATTCCAAGAACTCACATGGCAGCTCACAACTCTCATTAACTCCACAATCTGACACCCTCACACAGACATACATGCAGGCAAAACACCAATGCACATAAAATAAAGAATATATATATATATGTATATATATTTAAAATCCAAGAAGTGTCTCCATTACACTCCTCACTTAAACACATTTTTCTAAGAGTATTCTTCATCTTTAAATAGTCAAGGTCTTCACTCTAGAAATATTTGCTTTCAGATGTTCAGAATGGCTGATTAAAGTACCCTGTGTCATTTCTATTTACTTAACTTCCTTTTCTTCCCCAGCATTGCTTCCGTGTTGTGCTTGTCTTCTGTGGTTTCTTATCTAACTCCACGAGGAATAAGCTGTATGCTCCCAGTTCAGATGGCTGAAGTGGCCTTAGCCCCTGTGGCCATTGTGGAGAGAAGGGATGGGGTGGAGCTTAGGGCATGAAAATTCCCCTCAGCATCTCTGAGAAGCTGCTCTAAATAGTGCAACCAGCTTTCATAAATAGCAATGTGGAGCTGCTCTGGTAGCTGCTGATGTTGGCTCGGAATGAGGAATATTGCAGAAGAGATGGTGGTGTGTGTGGAGACATGGGTGTCTAATACAGGCAGAAGGACGCCTTCCAGTAGGATTACTGCAAGCCTGATATGCAAAACTTAGATTCTGTCAGCTTCTCAGAGTCAGGAACACTTCCACTTTCTGTTGGGTCTTCCATCTTCCAGTATGAGCTGTATAGTGAACATTTAGAAAACAAATATTATCAAGGTAAAGAGTCTTGAATTATATGTATACTTCATCATTGTCTATATGAGTCAGAATCTAGGAAGGTCTCAGCAAGTTTGTTATCAGCTACAGTGCAGCCTCCATACAAAAGTCTGCTGTCCATACAGGTGTCAGATGACTGAGGCACAGATATCCTGGCTCCTTGGTTGCTCTCCCCACCCTACCTTACATGTCAGTGCCATCTTGCCTCTTAGGCAGGATCAGATCATCTCTTCCATCGCTCAAGCCACCACATTCCTCTGGAGTTTCTAGACAGTATATTAATAGAATTCTTTACCATTGTTTTATTGTTCCAGGAAAATAATTTCATAACCAATTTAAAATGATAAAGATAACTTTGCATAAGAGAATTTATTTCTTTAAGCTTACTATCATCTAGCCAAGGTAAGTTTCTATAGTCTGAACAATAGGAAAGGATAAATATGTTTTTATTTGGATTTATATGTGAGGTTGCATTATTTCTAATTCAATTTCTACCTTTTAGATCTTCCCTGTTTTGCTTTACCTTATTAGCATTAATTTTGGTGCTAATTTCCAGATATTTCTTACACAAAAATAATGTGCCTAGTGCCACATTTGATGACATTTGAAAAATTTGCCATTCCAGAGTAAATAGTCAGTATGTTTGTTAATAAAAAGTAGATATAGATTCTCTGCTTTAAGGAAGGTGTTAGAGAAAAGCAGGATGTGGGTTGGGTGGTGGTTCCTGGGTTGCCGTTTGCTAGAGAGCCTGTCTTTGGAAGACATCTGTGTGATGGTCTGTGCTGGGACAAAGCATGTGTCGATTATCCCTGTCTTTTATGGGTTTCCATTCTGAAGCAAAGTAGATCAACTCACAAAAACTCCTGAAAGGGAGAGATATTTTTACTGTAATTTTCAATGGGAACCAGATAAAATACGTTCCCATATGCCGTCTACAAGTAAGAGATGGCATTGAATTAGCATCAAGATTACCTTGAGGTATTATCAAAGCGAAAGGACAAGTGCCCTTCAGGACTGTCTCACGCTGTGCCCAGTAGCTTTTGGGTGACACGTGGTTTATATTACATTTTTGCTCTAGACTTTACAGCGCTGGGAAGCCTGTGTAGGGTGATCATATAGTGGGCAAAACAGAAAGTAAATGAGTTTCTTTCTACCTCCAAGATGCCTTCGGCTACTCACACTTCCCCCTTGCCTTAGAGAAAGTCACTGCTATTCTACAGATAAGGAAGGGAAGCTGAGCATAGGAGACTTCAGCCCTCATCAGGAGCACTCAGTGTGCAGTTAAATTTCCAAGTGTGGGCTTTCTCAGAGCATTAAAAGTATAGTTTTATTGGGGCATATCCATCTAGTCTCAGAGAATAGCCCTGGTGTGGAAATCAAGTAAACCTTCAGTTCGTTAAATGTTTCGTAGGTCAGTTATTGCTTATGAGGCCAGCAACTAATGGGGAGCTGCTTAATGACTGTGGGAGAATTCACGGGAGTCAGTGACTACTATCCAAAAGCTGCTCCTGAAATCTCTTGTTCTCATTTTACCCATTGTCTGGGACATTAGAGGATGTCTTTGTCATATCTTATCACTGAGTCTGTTTTTTTTATGTCATCAAATGTCTCCAAAGAAGTCACCAGATACAGTCTAGTGATTCGCTGGGGTCTGGCTTCTGACTTTCCTGTGATAACTTCTCTTGGAAGAAGGAAAGTCCAGTGAAGTCTTCATGGCTGGTCAGCTTGAAGGCCTGAATATTTTGTTTCAGGGAAAGGAAAATCTAATAGGGAGAGATTACAGACTTCATGTTTTCACTACTGTGACTAAGAAAAAGTAGCTGTACTAACTTACTAACTATGCCTTTGCCCTTTGCTGTGTGGAATTAAACAACAATGGCATTTCATTTTAAGAATGCTGATAATATGATTTATTTATCAAGTTAGGCATAAAGAATTAAAAAGCAGCATAAACTGTTATTATCCAAATAAAACCAGGAAATACAGCTTTCTGTCAGTTCTTAGAGGCCATTTAGAGGACGGACGTACACGTGGGACAAGGCCAGATAAGCTCTTGTGATTTTAAAATTATTTATTTATTGTATGTGTGGGGCTGAGAAGTGTCCCAGGCAAGCCACGGCACATGTGTGAAAGATAAAGGAGAACCTGTGGGAGTCAGTTCTCTTCTTCCGCCATGTTGGTCCAGGGATTGAACTCAGGTAACCAGTTTGTCAGCAAGCGCTTTTACCTTCTGAGCCAACTCCTAGGCCCCCCTACTACATTTTATTGATTATCTGGGAAATATACTACCTCCTTGTGGATATTCATAGTGTGTGGATGATTTATATTTTATCTAGCCCCAAGGTTTTCTGGTGTCAGCCATGATCAGAAGGCAATACATGGAAGCACAAAGCAACACTTCCTCTATCCTGGTCTCTGACTTCCTCCTCATCTGCTTCCCTAACTATCAGACCTGGCAGCACTGGCTGTCCCTGCCCCTCAGCCTCCTCTTCCTCCTGGCCATGGGGGCCAATGCCACCCTTCTCATCACCATCAGGATGGAGGCCTCTTTGCACGAGCCCATGTACTACCTGCTCGGCCTTCTCTCCCTGCTGGACCTTGTGCTCTGCCTCACTGTCATACCTAAGGTCCTGGCCATCTTCTGGTTTGACAACAGGTCCATCAGCTTCTCTGCCTGCTTCCTCCAGATGTTCGTCATGAACAGTTTCCTGACAATGGAGTCCTGCACCTTCATGGTCATGGCCTATGACCGCTATGTGGCTATCTGCAAGCCTCTGCAGTACCCATCCATCATCACTGACCAGTTTGTGGTTAGGGCTGCCATCTTTGTGGCAGCCCGAAATGGAATTCTTACTATGCCGATCCCCATACTTTCTTCTCAACTGAGATATTGTGCACGAATTATCAAGAACTGCATCTGCACTAACATGTCTGTATCCAAACTCTCTTGTGATGACATCACCTTT
Organism: Psammomys obesus; assembly: GCF_907164565.1. Taxonomy (NCBI): domain Eukaryota; kingdom Metazoa; phylum Chordata; class Mammalia; order Rodentia; family Muridae; genus Psammomys; species Psammomys obesus. The sequence goes on along the minus strand of NW_026596356.1, from coordinate 137,846 downwards.
AACAAACTCTACCAGTTTGTCATAGGCTGGACCCTGCTTGGCTCTGACCTCATCCTCATAGTTATCTCCTACTCTTTTATCTTCAGTGTTGTGCTCAGGATCAAAGCTGAGGGAGCTGTGGCGAAGGCCCTCAGCACCTGTGGCTCCCACTTCATCCTCATCCTCTTCTTCAGCACAGTCCTGCTGGTGCTGGTCATCACTAACCTGGCCAGGGAGAGGATTCCCCCGGATGTCCCCATCCTGCTCAACATCCTGCATCACCTCATCCCCCCAGCTCTGAACCCCATTGTGTATGGGGTGAGAACCAGGGAGATCAAGCAGGGAATCCGAAACCTGCTTAGGCGGTTATAAGAAATAAGATGAGTCATGGCCTGGGGACAGATACTGTTAATCGGAAACAGTGTCTGTGTTGCACAGAACATTTAAACATTGACTGTAAGAATAAGTATGGGTATCTGCTCCTCAAACTTCCACTGACACAATGTGAATGGTTCTCTACAGACCCATCTAGAGATCTGCAGCAGTCACATATGGTTGACATATGTGGCTTGACACACAAACTTGACATAAAGCATACGCAATCGGACTGGTTCTTAAATTGCATTAAAGATTCATACATGCACGCAAGGTGTTTATATTACATCACCCCTTCTAACTGAGCCCCCCATCAGCCTGTTCCCAACGTCATGTCTTTTTTTTCCCCTCAAAGCTCAAGTAATCCGATCAGAAAGAAAAACTTGGGGAATGGGTGGGCTGTCTGAAAAACTGTTTAGTCGATAAGATTGGCGTGGGGCTGGAGGCTGAGTATAGGACTTTGCACAGGGAAGCAAGTGCTCCATCAGCTACATCACATCCTAAGCATACGTCTTGAAAGGCACTCACGTTTCTAAGTCCCTTAAAACCTTCAGTGCACACGTGTAACTTTTAATTGTTAAGTAATCGTGTTGAAATAGGACCTGATGGAGTGAAGCTGAGTTCTATGAGACAGTAAAGCCACCACAGATATGAGGAGAATAAGAGCTGAGAGCTGAGCTGCCTGGGTTAGGCTTGGTTCCTGGCTTCTGTTGCACCCAAACCCTGAGGGTTTTGCATTGTGGCGTAATTTGAAAACTTCCATGGCCTCATCTATGTGAGAAGGACTTGCTATATTTTTCATATAATGTATAGATGTAATTTCAATAGTTTCAGCGCTTTCCTGCTTGTTAAATTGTTTGTGTGTACTTACATGTCAGATCTCCTGATTCTCCCTAATGCTGCTCATTCCTGTTTGCTGCTGTGAATGATGCCCTGACAGATCTTACTAACATTTTATTTGTTTATTGTTTAGTTGAACCAAACATTTATTTTGAAATTATGTCATATAGAAGTAAAGAGTGAATTAACATTACAGAACTAATTTGATTTTATTATTTTACATCAAACTTAACTTTGATTTTATTTCATTTTTTCTTTTTGTTGAAAATAGATTATTTTCACACAGTGGAGTCTGATTAGTCTCCTCTCTCCCCACCTTTCTTGGTTCCTTTCCTCTTCCCCTTCCATCCAGATTTACTCCCTTTCTGCCTCATTTTAAACAATAATCATCTAAGGAATAAAACCAAAACAAAATAACACAATATAAAACAAAAACAATTCAAACAGGAGAAAATAAGTGACTGGAAGAATAAGGGCAGAGGAAGCAGCATAAGAAAAATGTATAGACACAGAGATACATATGTTCTCAGACACAGGAAGCCCGTAAGACCACAAGACAAAGGACCTGTGGAGTTAAAAGCGATGTCACGGCACAACAGGTCGTGCTGGGCACACAGCCTATCTTAAGAGTGTCTTGTCTCCCCAGTGAGACTCCGCTAGATCGCGTTTTCAGTGGTTATCGCTTGGAGAGAGCTCCTGGGTTAGGGGAGGATGCCTGTGTTCCTTGCTCCTCTCACCTTGAGGACTCAGTGTGCTGCAGACTCCTGCGGGCCCTGTGTCTGCAGTGCCTCAGCCTCTGTGAGCTCATCTGAGCATCCAGTGCTGTTCAGTTAGTTTAGTTTCCTTGCTATCCTCCACCCTCGATGGCTTTTACACTTTTTCCATTTCCTCTTCCACAGGGTTCTTTGGGCCCTGAGGAGAAGGATTTGACAGAAACATCGTTTTTTGAACTGTTTTATCAATGTCTGACTTCATGTCATCCTCTCTGACTTTTCCATCAGATTTAAGTCACCATCTGTTCCCTCCCCCCCTTTTTTTTACTTGTTGTCTTGGATATATACATTTTTTTCTCTCTCTACGTTAAGACCAGCTTGTCAGTCACACAGCTGCAAGATCCAGGCATCTGAGTTGGTAGACTTTGCTAAACATGGATTCTAATACCTACAATCCAGGTCATACTCATACTGCAAGTGTTAGTGATGGCTTGATAGGTATTTCCAAGGATTAACTTATCAGAAGCCAGACCTCTTTTGGACAAGTAACTGAGAACTTCCTGTGTGTTATTTCTAAGGGTCACTTGAAATGCCTTTTGACACACTGATCTAGGATAATCTAACTGTTCTAAGGAGATTTGTAAATAAATTTAACATTTATATAATATTTCCTCTCATCTAAAATAGCTTTGATTTTCTTTCTGTTTCATAACATCAAAGTTTGATTCTAACCAAAAGATAGAATGCTTCAAACAATCTTCTATCATCCCTCCCTTCACACTCAGCTGTCGGTTCAGTTTTTTCTGAGATTATATCCCCCACTTACTGATAATCTTGCTTTAAGCGTATTCTCCTTTTAAAAACCTGACTCCACTTTGTTCACTTACAGACCATGCCTACCTTTCAGGCCTCTGTTATCCACGCACAATGCTGTCCTTCACTCACCAATGGAGTTAACTTGCCCCTCAGCCACGGGCCCATCCCTAAGCTCTGCCATGCGAAGTGCATTATTAATCTTCTCAACTTTACATAGTTTAGAGAAGCTGAAATAAAATGTTTTATGTGTTGCGGGTCTTTTCCTGGATAAAAGTGATTAAAACATCACATCTTGTTTCTTATTTCCTTTGACTGTTTCCTAGGGAAAGACTCATTATTTATATAATATATTAAAAAAAAAAAGCACCAAACAAAAGAAAAGAGAACAAAACTCCCATAACGTTCAGCTCAATGCAACCTCATATGTCACAGAACCCGAGACTTCTTCCCTTGGAAGGACACTGAATTTTTTGTAAACTCTGACATCTTTGATCTCAACTTAAGCTCTGGTTTTCTCATCTAAGAGGAAAACATTTACCTTCTTATCATATGATTGAAGGTCCTAGAAGACTTAATTCATGAGGTGATTCTCAACCAGACCTCAAATATGCAATTATCTTCTAAATGCAAACTCCTGGCTTCACTTTCATTTGCTTCTTAGATTCAAGTGCTGCTGATCTTTGTTTTCTAACACACTGCCTCACAGGACATAGGCCTGCCTGCCTGCCTGCCTGCTGTGCCTGCCTGCCTGCCTGCCTGCCTGCTGTGCCTGCCTGCTGTGCCTGCCTGCTGTGCCTGCCTGCCTGCCTGCCTGCTGTGCCTGCCTGCTGTGCCTGCTGTGCCTGCCTGCCTGCCTGCCTGCCTGCTGTGCCTGCTGTGCCTGCCTGCCTGCCTGCCTGCCTGCTGTGCCATTCATGGCCTCTAGTAGAGTTTCTTTCACTGGGTCATCATCATCTTCTTTTTTTTTTTTAAATTTTCTTTCTTTCTTTCTTTCTTTCTTTCTTTCTTTCTTTCTTTCTTACCATTTATTCACTTTGTATCCCCACTGCAGCCCCCTCCCTCTTCTCCTCCCAGTCCCACCCATTTGTGACAGAAGAGACAGGGATTTGGCAGTCCGTGTCCCGGGTATTTAGTGTATGGGTGGGTGTGGAGCAGCAGTAACTGGAGAGGACGGGAACTCCACAAGGAGAGCAACAAAACCAGAAATTGAACACAGGGGTCTTCCCAGAGACTCATACTCCAACCAAGTACCATGCATGGAGTTAACCTAGAACCCCTGCACAGATGTAGCCCATGGCAGTTCAGTGTCCAAGTGGCTTCCATAGTAATGGGAAGAGGGACTGTCTCTGACAGGAACTGATTGGCCTGCTCTTTGATCACCTCCCTCTGAGGGGGAAGCAGCCTTACCAGGCCACAGAAGATGACAATGCAGCCACTCCTGATGTGATCTGATAGACTAGGATCAGAAGGAAGGAGAGGAGGACCTCCCCTATCAGTGGACTTGGGGAGGGGCATTCGTGAAGAAGAGGGTAGGAGGGTGGGATCGGGAGGGAAGGAGGGAGGGGCTTATGGGGGGGGATACAAAGTGAATAAAGTGTAATTAATAAAAATAAAAAATAATAAAAGAAATTATTTAGATTAGTACTGGTAGGAATATAGGCAAGAAGTTGTGTTTTTGTAGCTACAACACTTCCATAACTAGAGCTCATGAGCACCTGATCACTCAAAGCATTTTATGTATTATTATTGTTATTGTTATTATTATTACTTATTATTATTTTGTATTTTGAAATACAAGGAAGGTAATATTGCTGTAATGGGCAATTGTGTGGATCTCAGCCTTGAGCACCAGTAAATGAGAAGCAAGTTAATCATGTATTATGTGTAAAGTATTAATTAGCTGAATAAGATATTAACTTGGACATATATGGGTACCTTTAGAAATACGCACTCCAGGCTTCACAGGCATGAACACAAGCTGTGAAGCATGAACCCTTTGTTACTCTCGGAGCATGGTTAATCTGCCTCTAGCTTCTCAAATGCCTCCACAATATTTATTCCAGAAAAATCAGGGCAGATTTCAAATATTCTTTTGTGATGTCCATGGAGGCTTGTGAGGGAACAAAACAACTCGACGAAGTTTCTATTATTTCTATATAGTACTTCAGCTAGAATGTATGTAATGTACCTTATCTTGTTTTAGTAACAGTGCATATATCCTTGCTTCAGCCAAAACTTATGTTTCATTCTCCCACATCTTCATCTTATTTTGACTCTTACATGTTTCATGAAGTCACAGTCCTAGATGAAATCATGTTTTCCTCTCAGTTACTGCTGCCTCACACCCACCCACACACTAAATACCCGGGACACGGACTGCCAAATCCCTGTGTCTTCTGTCACCTTTGTCTGTCTTCTACTGACCAAGTGTCTCCTACACCTCACTCTCCAGACTTCAGGTCTCAGGGGCGGCTCAGAGCAGGGAAGCAGCCACAGTAAGGCAAAACTGCCCTCATGTTCAAATGCTCAGCATTCCTGTGTGGAAGGCCCAGGACTTGAGTGAGCTTCCTGAGACAGCAGCAGAAGTAGCCAGCAATGGTGAGAAGCCACATGGGCATTAGTTGAATTTTAATGTTCTGTGCTAATTTGTGTTGCCATTTAGCAGCCTGAGTCACTAATTCCACCATGTTTCCCTAAGCACAAGCCACGTGTCACTGTTTACAGATGATCTCTTCAATGTGAGATTCAGTTGCCACATCAGTTATGAGGAGAGGGCTCCTAAATTATGACAAATTAGCTCATTAAGGAAGTGAATTACTCCCTCTTCTCACAGGTATGTGAGCATGAACATCAGCCATATCCTAATTCTACCTTAAGTATCTTAGCTCTAAAAACGTTCTTCTCACTTTACATACCAGGTAAGCACTGTTCTCACTCCTGATCATGACTTCTCCTGTGCATATAGACCCAGAAGAGGTAAAGATAAGTAATATGTTAATTCTACTTTTAATCCTCTTAAGGGCCATTGTACCATTTTCTATAATGGCAGTAGTGGTTTATATTACCAACAGCAATATATATATATTGTCCCTGATATCTGGAATTGTTACCATCATTTCCTATTTTTCCCTTGGTGATGGTTATTCTAACAGGACTGAGATAGACTCTCAACTTAGTTTTCCTTGGATTTCCCTCGTCACTGGGGCTGGAGCGATGGTTCAGCAGTTAAAGGCACACACTGGTCTTGCTGAGGACACAAGTTCGGCTCCAGCATCCATGCCAGGTGGCTTTTAATCCCCTGTAACCCCAGGTTTCGGGACTCCAACACTCTCTTCTGGGATCTGTAAGCACTGTACTCTTGTGCAAATACCCTCCCTTCCCCACATACAAATGATTAAGATAAAATGATGTAAAAACCATGCATGTTCTCTGCCCCTCAGCGATACTCCTTCCCGTTGGAAGCAGTACATTTAAGCTTTTGCTATACCCAGTCATCTCCAGAGAGACCATATACGACTTTAAAGCAGAAATCTATTTGTTTGTTTATTTACATTAGATGTGTCTTTGTATCTTCAGAGAGACAGGATCCCATGGGAGCAACATCTCCAAACCTGAGTCTTTCCAGTCACAGGAGAGTGGTTAATACATAGCTAACATTTTTATAAAAGCCAAACACCAAAGCCACAAGCTCAGGACCAGTGAGAAGTTGACGAGCCACACGTTCTGTCCAAACAATGGTGTGGTCAAATCTGCTCTCAGAGGAAACTTAGTAAGTTCTTCAGGAACTGTGCTTCAGAAAACCAAGTTCCAGTGATCCTTGAAGTTTGCCCTTTGACTTTGTTATGTATTTCAGGATGTTATTACGCCCTGTGAATGTTAGTACATGAAGACACTGAGGACAATTGGTGTCAGAAGAACTTGAGTAGCCAGGTTGTGGGTCAGCTGACCCCATAGGGCATGTCTGTATTCTTGCTCACTGACAGAAACAAAAAGGAAGGAAACCCAAATTGTCTTCTGTCTTTATGTGCTTTGATCCTCCCAAGAAAGGTGGCTACCTTGATTTGATGGTATGTGCATGGTCTTTTAAAAATTCTTTATTATTAGTTACAATTTATTCACCTTGTATCCCAGTTGTAGCTTCCTCCCTTATCTCCTTCTGGTCCCACCTCCCCCCCCTCCTTCTTCCTCTTCTATCTCTCTTCCCTAGTCCACTGATAGGGGAAGTCCTCCTGTCTTCTCTGGGTCCTTTTATATCCCTCCTCTTCTATAAGCCTCCCTGCACTCTGTGAAAAGTTTGGCTGTGAGGTTTGCATCTGCTTCGATCCCCTGCTGGTTGGAGTCTTTTAGGGGACATCTGTGTGTTTCGTCTGGGATGCCCACTGGAACCTCATGGAGCATCAGCAGGTACACAGCTGAAGGCAATAACTCTTCGTTCTTTAATCTCTCCAGAGTGTATTGTTCCGAAGTTAGGGCAAGGTCCCCTAAGTCTCCCCTCTGTCCACTCCTGGTTATTGATGGGAATCTTCTCATTCAGACCAGCATGCCACTGTAGTTGTTGAGAGTCCATGTTGACCAGAAGATGTCCTCTAGCAGCTCTTTTCTCTGTACGGTGGCTCACACCTGTACCTCTCTGTACCTTCTTGTACCCTGTTCCCCGAGTCTTGAAGGGGATGGTATCAAGGTCTTGTTTAGGGATGAGCACTAGCCAACCACCATTCATTCTCTGGACCAGCAGGAGCAAGTCTCTTCTTCCATCACTGGTCATCAGAAAGACGGGCTTCTCCAGGAAAGGTTCATAGTGGTAAGTGTCCGTGGGCTCCTCCAGGAAAGGTTCATAGTGGTAAGTGTCCGTGGGCTCCTCCAGGAAAGGTTCATAGTGGTAAGTGTCTGCGGGTGTAAACATATCTTAGAAGGTAATCAGTGCTGTGGCAGTTTATTCAAACAACAGAACTGAGTCCTCACCTCATTCTATGCCCTTCACCGTCGTGGTCTTCTCAGTGGATTTACAACGTCAGGTATGGATTCTCTGCTGTGGAATGGGCCTCAAAAGCAGAGAGTGGCAAGCTACCCCCAAACAGCAATGACAAGATAGTACAGGCGCTCACACCTTGCTTGTCAGGCTGTCATCACACTTTGCATAGCTTGGCCCTTACCCCAGCCAGCACATGGCACATTCTGTAAGTATGAAAGGTAGAAGGGAGGGAGGAGGCTTCTATTTCAGCCCCAGCTTGTGTCTTTGTATCATGGAGCTGAGTATGTTTCACCAATAAATGATGTTTTACTCTCTGCTTCATTTACAGTTTGCTGTGTGTTAGGCAGTAGGAAAAGAAAAGAGACGTTTAAAGTGATAAACAAAAAAAAAAAATCACTTTTTCTGAGAAGTGGAGCTTTTGATAGAAGTATGATGGGAGCAAGCAAGAGTTCATTATTTGGGGACAGAAGGGTTCATTCTAAGGGAAAGGAACGACGCAAGTGAAGCTCAGAGTGATTTACACAGAGAGAAATGCCCTCTAAGTGTGGCTGCACCTGAGACCAAGCTTCGAGCTTCATCTTAGAACATATAGAAAGGAAGTTATTTTCAGTTATGAGTGCTAATGAAAATTTCTTAAGATATTTTGGTTCTGTTGCTCTCCATGTGGAGCTCCTGTCCCCTCCAGGTCTCTCTATCTCCCCCTTCTTTCATAAGATTCCCTGCACTCTGCCCCTGCACAGATGTAGCCCATGGCAGCTCAGTGTCCATGTGGGCTCTCTAGTAATGGGAACAGGGACTGTCTCTGACATGAACTCAGTAGCCTGCTCTTTGATCACCTCCCCCTGGGGGGGGTACAGCTTTACCAGACCACAGAGAAAGACAATGCAGCTAGTCCTGATGAGACCTGCTAAACTAGGATCAGATGGAAGGGGAGGAAGACCTCCCCCATCAGTGGACTGGGGGAGGGACATGGGTGGAGATGAGGGAGGGAAGGTGGGGTTGAGAGGGGATGAGGGAGGGGGCTACAGAGGGGCTACAAAGTGAATAAAGTGTAATTAATAAAAAGAGAAAATTACTGCAGAAGAAAGTTGTGTGGTCCAAATAGAAGGAAATGGAATACGTTATTCTGTTGATGAACACTGGAACCCTTGAACTGTTGCCTGTTTCTTTTCAGATACTTTCAGCCTTACCTGCCATCATGATATCCTCTCCCAACAACACAGGGACCCAGGTGACAGAATTTCTGCTGATCTGCTTCCCAGGGGTGCAGGACACACAGCACTGGTTATCCGTCATCTTGGCTCCTCTCCTGGTTTTGGCTCGTACAGCCAACTTTGTGTTGTTGTTCACCATCCACCAGGCAGCATCTCTGCATGCGCCCATGCGCTATCTGCTTGCCATCCTCTCTGTGCTTGATGTCATTCTCTGCCTCACGGTCATCCCCAAGGTCAGACCCTCCAGGCCTCTCAGTTTTCACCTTCAGCTATGTAGGTCTTTGTTTTCCTTGTGTGAATCCTCTTATTCCTGAAGAAAAATGCTCAGTGTGTCACTCCACCCTTATGCCTGATCCCTCTCAGCTTCAAGCTGTGTTGCCGCTTATTCTTAATGCCAACTTTTGAAGCATTATCTCCCAGTGTATGCCTCCTTTCCTGATGACTGTTAGTTATATTTTAAAATCCAAACTTCTCCTTAATTATAGGGATACTCTCGTTGTTTCTAAAATTTCCTATTCCCTCTATCCAAGAGATGTAGAATTTACTCACTAAAGTTGAATTGGCTTTGTATGTCATGTGCTTGGGAAACGTGCTGGGAAAGATTCTTTAAAGTATGAAGGGATGGAAGAGCGTCCCAGTGTAGACATTGGATTTACTGTCTTTGATCCTCCTTGGACTCATGTGTCATTAGATGGCAGATGACTCCCCTGGAACTGGGTTAGAATCAAGGAGTTCAACTGAAGAGAGATATGAATAAATGCTTTTACAATAAAAGCTTGATCTAGACTTAGAACAAAGTATAAACTAGAGTGTGTAGATCAGCAGTTCTCAGTCTGGTGGGGGGGGGATGCCTTTGAGGGTTGACTGAACCTCTCACAAAGGTCACATATCAGATATCCTGCACATCACCTGTTTACATTACAATTCATAACAATAGTAAAATTACAGTTTTAAAGTAGCAACAAAAATAATTTCACGGTTGGGGGTTACTGTGACTTGAGGAAGTGTATTAAAAGGATCTCAGCGTCAGGGAGGTTGCCGTGAATCAACGCAGACATGGGAAGTTTTCCCACTTAGAATATATCCTCAAGGTTTTAGGACTTGGGTGGTTTTAACCATTTACCTTGCGGATTTCCTAGGTGTTTTAGGATGATAACGAATGCACAGAAACTTGAGAATGGTAATTCCGGCTGGTCCTGCTTATCTTCTGGTTCAACATGAAACCCGTCAGCTTTGCGGGCTGCTTTCTGCAGATGTTCATCATGAACACCTTCTTACCTATGGAATGCTCTACCTTTCTGGTCATGGCTTATGATCGCTATGTGGCCATCTGCCATCCACTGTGCTACCCATCCATCATCACAGAGCAGTTTGTCATTACTGCAGCCGTTTTTATTGTTTTCCGCAATCTTCTAGCTACACTGCCCGCTCCAGTTCTGGCTGTTAGACTCAATTACTGTGCCAGCAATGTGGAGAACTGCATTTGTGCCAATATTTCTGTAGCAAAGCTTTCTTGTGGGGACATTCACCTAAATAAGCTCTATCAGTTTGTGAGTGTTTGGTGTCTACTAGGTTCTGACCTGGTGCTCATCTTGCTTTCTTACTGCTTTATCTTGAGGGTTGTTATGTGCCAGCAGTCAGGAGGGGCAGTCACCAAGGCCTTGAGTACTTGCGGTTCACATCTCATCCTTATACTTTTCTTCTACACACTTTTGCTAGTCTTCATCTTCACAAACAAGGCAGGAAAGAAGATACCCTCAGAGGTACCGATTCTCCTCAGTGTGCTGCATCATCTCATCCCACCTGCCCTCAACCCCATTGTGTATGGAGTACGAACCCAGAAAATCAAGCAGGGGATCATCAAACTACTCAACCACTAGTTCTGAGATACATGAGCTAAAGAAGGACGTGTGGAAGTGATATTGAAAGTCTGGGAATATTTTATTGTTGGTTTGATGTGGATACTGCAATGACAAAATACAGGGTTTATGCTGCTACTTTCATCTTGAACTTACAATGTCAGAATTACCATCACAATGTTTATTCACACTCTCTTCTATGAGTATACGATAAACCGAAATTTAAAGATCCACTATGTCCTTCATTCTGACTGTCTTTGATCATGGTCCATTCATCAATTATGCAGCCATTAAATATGAATTTATCAGCTTCTGTGTGTTTTTCAATCTTTACATTCTTAGTGTGTCTCAAATTTTTTTAATTTTAATTTTATTTTTATTAATTACAATTTATTCGCTTTGTATCTCAGCTGTAGACTCCTTCCCCTTCCCCTCCCAATCCTGCCCTCCCTTCCTCTTTTTCTCCTATGCCCCACCCCCAGTCCAATGATAGGGGAGGTCCTCCTCCCCTTCCATCTGTCCCTAGCTTATCAGGACCCATCAGGACTGGCTTCATTGTCTTCCTCTGTGGACTGGTAAGGCTGATCCTCCATCAGGAGGTGGTGATCAAAGAGCCAGCCCATGAGGTCATGTTAGAGATAGTCCCTGTTCCTATTACTGGGGAACCCTCTTGGACACTGAGCTGCCATGTGTCTCAAAATTTATAGGATAGTGATTAAGAGACCCTTTCAAAGAGACACGGGACATATGAATAGGATTGGGAAAACCAAGAGGGCTTCTTTCAATACTCTAGGTTAAAAATGATTGATAAGCAGCTTGGACCAGGGGTGTGAGTGAAAATTGAAGTTATGAGTCACAAGTTTTGCAGAGAATCAATAAGTTGAGGAGATATGTGCTTTTAAGCCTGTCAGTATAGCCCTCAGTAGCAAGTATCTGCCTCTGAAAGGCTGAGGACTCATGCTGTGTTTAGATGATCTTGCCACTAGACCACTGATAGGAGTGGTGTCAGTTTCATTCAGGGAAAATTCCATTAAAACCCAACACATATTCATGCCTTATAACCCCCAAATGAAAATGCATGTAAGACCACAATCAGAAAAATTTCCCAAGTCTGGGTCACTTTTCCTGGTATGAAATATCTCATTAATTGTCTGTATAAGGCATAGTGTTATACTTATGGTCCATTTTGTTCACATAGTATAGAGTAAGGAAACAAATCAATATTGAACTTTCTCCTGCGGTCTTCCGGCTCACATTAGATTCACTGTGACTAGAGCGATAACGGAGATGGATGTACAGGGCTGTAGTAGGGAATCGGTTTCTGTAGGTGCAGCTGTATATGACAGCTCTAGTTCTAGAATGTTTGTGGGCCCTCCAAACTGATTTCCAAAGTAGCTGCTCCAGTCTACTCTTCCACTAACAACCTATACGGGTTCCCCTTCCCATAACTGAGCAAGCATTAGTTGTCAATTGTTTTTACGATGTATGAATCCCTAAAAATGTGTCACTTTCGTGAAATGAAATATCTCCTTAATTGTCTGTATGAAGTATAGCTTATATGTTTCATCAAATTTGTTCACATACTATATAATAACAAAACAAATCAACATTGAACTTTTCCTGTGACTTCAAGATAACTGCAGCTGAATAGTTAGCACCTGATTGGAAATATAAGTGCATTTATGTCTCTTTTTTAAGCAGAAGTCATAATTGCACCTAAAATTGTGTCATTATCTTGTTTATATAATATACTCGTTATTATTAAACAGACTATTATAGCTAACAAAATCTCACTCTTACAAATGTTAATATGTTAATATGTCTTAATTGAACATATTTATAACTCAATACCAATGATTCTCTAAAAAAAAATCTTACCTCACTGCAAAACTAGAGTTTTTTTAGATTCCTTCTCACTCCCATCATAATGGCCATTATTAAAAAGAAAATACACAACCTTTTAGCAAACAGAAATTGAAATTTTCTCTAATATCTACTCAAGTCATTCAAACAGCAACATGCTCTTGCTTTCAGTAGTTGGATGCAACTGGGTCCGGAAATGATGTAGATACACGAACACTCTTTTGGCTCACTTTAATTTTGATCTGTGCGTATTTGGAAATGTTCCTATTCCTCTTTCAGTTGTCATTGCAGAAGCAACACAGGAAGTGTCAGTTCTTATGCTTAAAGAGAAATACAGAGGAGGCTCTCAGTGTGAACTATGACTGTTTTAGGAAGCTCAATCATTTTGTAGACACCTAGGGACTGAAAATACATTTTGAAACAACTGATTTTCTTCCTCGTGCATCAGACAAAGATCGTACAAATGACTTACACTCTTTATTTGTTCCAATAAAGAGTTGTGCAGCCACTCCTGTTGAGACCTGATAGACTAGGATCGGAAGGAAGGAGAGGAGGACCTCCCCTATCAGTGGACTTGGGGAGGGGCATTTTGTGGAGAAGGGGGAGTGAGGGTGGGATCGGGAGGGGAGGACGGAGGGGACCACAGGGGATACAAAGTGAATAAAGTGTAATTAATAAAAATTAAAAAAATGTTGTGCAAAGCCTTTAATGAAGACTTTGACTCTCAAGCATCTTAGTTTATTCCTCTTTCAAGATATTGCTTGCACATATGAGTAACTCATTTTATTTTCTAGTGGTCTCTTTGTAAAAGAAAATAAAAACAAGCTCTCAAAGTTCTTTGGATCCTGTTAACAATCTTAGATTATTCCGGAGATCTGGATTTGTTTATGTTTTGCCTAAATGTCATCTGAGTTTCTCAATAATTGGACATTTCCATACATCTTTGTACTTCTAATCTCGAATAAGACTTCTGAATAAAAAAAAAATAATAAAGCTGATTGGAAAAGTTCTGCACAACTAGTAATGGACTGTAGCATATTGTCATTTCTAAGTGTCTTTGTATATATAGACACACATAAACAGGACCCCAACACAGAACACAGGGTATTTGTGAGACTCAGAAATGAGTTTCCAACCTTGGCAATAGTGTGAGGTCATGAAGTACAAAGCCTGATGTGATGACACCTTCTCCTAAACCCAGCAGAATGCATGTTACATGTCATTTCTTCAAAGAGCTCTGCCCTTTGAGAGCTTTGGCTAATAACAAAGAAACTTTGCTTGAAATCACAGGAAGATGGAAGAAAGGTGCTGGCCAGAGTGGACATAAACAAAGCAGAGTTAGTTCTAAGCTCTAGACAGTTTCCACCATTCAGATCTGACTATTAAAATGCTGTACTCTGTTCACAAACTCATTGCACAATTGCATTAGTTTTAACTACGGGATGAGCTTCAGGTGAGGCTACTAATGTCTACAGTAACAATAAGAATAAATGTGCAGATTATCACTGTAGAAGCAGCTTGAGATTAGCAATGCATTCATCCATTTGGATTTTCCTATTTTTGATAAATTAGAACGATAAATATTGGAAACAATTAAAAAGTCGCAGGGACATGGATGTTTGTTTGATTTTTGTTCTTTCAAGACAATGATTCACTGTGTAGATCTGACTGTCCTAGAAATTACTCTGTAGACCGGGCTGACCTCAAACGCAGACATCCACCTGCCTCTCCTTTCCCAGTGCTGGGATTAATGTCAGGTAGAGGGGTATTAAGTATTTTGGAGGAAATGTAGAGTCAGAAACTTTTTTTTTTTTTTTTTTTAGAGTTAGTACTTACTCTCCTCATTGGAATTTTCCAGGTTAGTGTTTCAGCCAATTTTCTAACAACAACATAACCCATCATGCATTAGGGATGCAGAGATGTTTACCACCCCTTCTTCAGCAATCTCTTGATTCCTTGCTTGATCTCCTGGGTTCTCACTCCATAAACAATGGGGTTAAGGGCTGCAGGGATGACATGGTGCAGGACATTGAGCAAGACTGGCACATCTGAAGAGACCTTCCTCTTAGCTACGTGTGTGAGAATAAAGACTAAAAGAATGGTGCTAAAGAACAGGATCAGAATGAAGTGAGAGCCACATGTGCTCAGGGCTTTGGCTACAGCACCCTCTGCCTTGAGTCTCAGCACAGCTCTTAGTATGAGCGTGTAGGAGAGGAAGATGAGGATGAGGTCTGATCCCAGCAGAGTCCAGCCTCCTGCAAACTGATAAAGCCGATTGACAGTGACATCGTCACAAGACAGTCTAGAGACAGACATGTTGGCACAGATGCAGTTCTCAATGACATTTCTCCTACAGTAATGGAGTCGTGCTGAGAGAATGGGGATAGGCAAAGGAATAAAAGTATTCCTGACCAAAATGAATGTGGCAGCCTTGACTACAAATTGGTCAGTGATGATGGATGGATATCTCAATGGGTGACAAATGGCTATATAACGGTCAAAGGCCATGATCATAAATGTGCAAGATTCCATAGCAAGAAAGCTGTTCATGATATACATCTGGAGGAAACAGGCAGAAAAGCTAATGGGCCTGAGATCAAACCAGAAGATGGCTAGTACCTTGGGGATGACACTGAGGCAGAGTACGATGTCCAGCATGGAAAGGAGGCTGAGCAGGTAGTACATGGGCTCATGTAGAGAGGCCTCCATCCGTATGGTGATCAGAAGGATAGCATTAGCCCCCATGGCTAGGAGGAAAAGAAGGCTGAGTGGCAGGGAGAGCCAGAGCTGCCAGCTGGGAGAACTGACAAAACAATTCAGGAGGAAGTCTGAAACTCCAGGAGAGATGCTATCATTCTTGAATGATGCCATATTTATTTTCATATAGTCCTATAAGTTTCTTTTAGCGAGCTGTAAAATTAGGATTTAGATAATTAGGTTTTGACTTTGGATATAAGAGGGTAGAGCAAGCTACTTTATTTAGACATATGTAGCCAGTTATCTAGGTCATCTGAATGTATCTGTTTATCTCTGGTCCCTTCTTACTAGGTATTACTACCACCTTAACCAGTGTGGTGGGCTGAGGTAGTAGGATTTATCTATACATTTGATTCTACCTTCAAAGGAGCTGGTTCATCTTTACAGAAAGTAAAACTGAGAAAAACAATTCAGAAATTGTTATCACATGCAGGTGAAATTACATTTCTTACATATATGTTCCCCCATTTTCTTTTAAATGCTCACATAAACTGCCATCCAGTTTAACTGCTATAGTGTAACACAATAATGTACAGAGCTTGGCACAAAATGGACTCAGATAAATGTCTTTAATTTTCACAGCATTCTAGACTTAACTGTATTTGTTTTACTTTAATTACATTTTTTTTATCTACTCTACAATGAAAAGAGTTAATTCTTTTGTCTCAAAAATCCATTTTTATTTGGTGAGAATGTACCTTATAAAATAGTTTGCTTTTAGGAGTCCTAACTTCTGGACCAAAGGAGAATAAGTAACTGCAATGCTACAGGGGAGCAGTGGGTGTCCTTAAACCCGATGAAAGATTGCAGGGGTGCAAGAGCGACTGAGTTCACCTGTGAAAGCCTTCCATCCCTGCTCATGTTCATCTTCACCTTGAATGACCCAGATACATAGCTCCACGCTCCTTTCTGCTGTGAGACTCTTCTCATGTAGGATTTGCCCTTAGCATTCTTTAGGCTCTAATGTCTCATAATTGAAGACTAAACTGTCTTTACTTGTAACATGGTAAAACTCTGTTTCCCCAGTGGGATTATGGTGATGACAAATGAGTGACCCATGATAAGAATTGGCACATAGAGAGAGTAAGGTTTTGGTAAAGTAGTCAGTATATATAGCTGCCTTCCAAGAGTGAGCACTGATTTTTTTTTTTTTTTTGAGATGGCTAAATCCCACACTGGGAAGAAATATAGAAAAAAATGTAATTAATAGAAAACAACACTTTCACTGACATCAAATATTTTAATGTTCATCTCCCCTCCTCCCAAAATATGAGTGACCTCAAAGATCATTGTAGCTTGGTGAGTTGTGTATTCAGGGATCTTTCAAGTCAGCCCATTGCATTAAGTCTTTCTAGGAGCTATCAGTGTCTGATGGGGTATAGTTGATTCTAAGGTAATGTAAACTGAAGACAGTGCCAGGTGCCTGTAGTTTCAACACTTGGGAGGCAGAGGTAGGAGGGATCCCCCACTTCAAGGCCAGCCTGGACTACATATAGAGACACCCTTATAAAAGAGCGCCATCAGGCTTCAATTATTATGCAATTTATAGTTTTAAAATTGGAATATGTTAGACAAAACTAGTTCTGGAATTGGGGTACAGTAGAAAGGAACCAAAGTTGTAGTGAAACTGGAGAGACAGAACTCTATATTTTCACACTCATCAAAACATCCTTTTTTTTTTTTTTTTTTTGTCAAGACGTTCATATTGTAGCCTGGGTCTATTGATGCCTCTTTTAGTCCCCAAATGCAATTCCAGTTGTTTGCTGGCTTCTTATTGACTGTCTCCATTAGTGATGCTAGCAGCTCAGTGGAGACAGGATGGGCCTCCCTTCCCAGGGCGTCTCTCTTCAGTCCTCCTCACCTTTGTTTCTTCAGGCAGGTCTGCCAGAACAAGTTCTCCAAAAGGATATGTAAATGTGCGGAGGAAAAGTTTTTTAAAATCCTTTATTTTTAAAACTTTGCTAACCATAATGAATATATTAGTGACAATATTTAAGTAATAGGTATATTGATAACAGCCTTGTAAAATACAAAATTAATTTAATCATATTGTCTCATTCATGACTCACAATGTTCTGGGGAAGGTTAGGTGCTCACTTTAATAATCTATCTTTTACCTGGGCAAGAGTCTGAGTATATATATATATATATATATATATATATATATATATATATATAGAGAGAGAGAGAGAGAGAGAGAGAGAGAGAGAGAGATAAAGTATTGAAGAAATGGTAGTCTAGATCTCTTTAGATCCAAGGACAGTGGAAAAAAACACATCTGTCTGCTGTGGTGCTAAGGTGACAAATTTATACACACATGTAGACACATGCATATATAAAATATACTCATTATTTATCATCTATCAATCAATCTCTGTCTGTCTGTCTGCCTGCCTGCCTGTCTCTCTATCTACCACCTATCTATTTATATTCTGGTGTCCATCCTCTTTGCCTTTCAGGATGGGGATTGAGCATTTTAGCTGGAGTCCTCCCTCTTGATTAGTTTCTTTAGGTGTACAGATTTTAGTAGGTTTTATCCTATATTATATGTCTATGTGAGTGAGTATATACCGTGTGCATCTTTCTGCTTCTGGGATAGCTCACCCAGGATGATCCTTTCTAGGTCCCACCATTTACCTGCAAATTTCATGATTTTCTTGTTTTTCATTGCTGAGTAATATTCCATTGTGTAGATATACCACAATTTCTGTATCCATTCTTCAGTATCTATCAACCTACCTCTCTACCAATCTGCATTTTTCTATGGTGGCCTGCTCCAATCTTAAGGATAGGTTGCTAGCATTTGGACTCCTCCTATCCTTTTCATTGATCATAAGTCTCAATTTATTTCTTCATCCATCTTTTTGTATTGGTTTCCCTTGTTTGTTTGTTTTTTTTTTCTTGGTTTCAGGGGCCAAACCTAAAAGTTTAATTAAAAATTACAAAGCTGTTTCCATAGCAAGATCCCCTACTTATTTTTTCATTTCATAACTCCATATCCCAAACCTCAATCTCAGCTTCTCTTTCTCATCAGGTCAGAACTGTGCTTAATGGAGTGAAAATAGTGAAGAACAATGGAGGCTGGCCTTAAGATAACCTATGGAATGTACCTTCTAGTCTGAGTTTGTAACTAAAGAGCTTTCCCTGTGACCTGGCCATTATAAGATTCACCTGTTTTTATCTAGTTCAATGCACCTACTTGTGAATTTGATGCATAAATCATGTACCTGCTAAGCCCACAGTTTGTGACAACTGACCTAATTCCTGTTTTTCTTTTATCCGCAGCAATGCAGTTTCAGTCTAATTAAAAATACCTTTATTATCACTATATTCATCTTTAAGACATCATTATTTGTTGCTTCCTCACCTTCTGACTAATTTCTTGGAAAATTTACATTTATCTCTTAGAAAGCGTAGCCCCTGATCTCACTGTGACCAAGAAAATTCCCTGTGGAATCACAAAGGATTCCTGAAAATAATGAAGGGCTTTTATATTGAAAACAGGAATAATTTCGAGTTTACCTCTGGAGGCTATCATCAAATAGAAGATCTGGTGACTGAAGCATGAGGACTGATGAAGGAGCCTAGAGGAACATGAACACTTTTGTGTCCACAGAGCTTTAATGTAACCCTTTTCATCATTAGATAAAATGTCCGAGGCTGACATGTGATTGCTTTATCTCTCTCCTTCTCACTCATGCTTCCATTTTCCCCCTCCCTCCTCTGCACTGTCTTCAGCTAGAGTTCCCGCTCAGCAAGTCTGGACTGTTAAGCACCTCAGGACACATCTGTTGCATCACTTAGCCTTGGTTGGCAAGTAGAGCTTGCCCATGGCAGTGTTAAGGCGGACACTGGGGTCTAGTGTCTGTGGTTCTAGCCAGGGACATGATGAGGAATCCTAGGAAGCTTACGTCCAAAACCTAAACAAAGACCTAGTGGCCAGAGCCATTCTCTAGGCTGGCAAGACCACTGACCACCACTAGAAAAGCTCTATCCTGAGAGTGAGGGAATCGATACCTCTCCCCTGGCTTCCTGGAGTTCAGACAGGAAGGTGTGGATTCTGTTCTGATGTGCTTTAGACATTATTAGTGCACAGAATAGGAGGTAGCTCCTGGTTTCTTTATATATAATTTCTAGTTTTAGAGGTAACATTAAAGCAATTTGAACTCTTGTTAAAACTAGCTGAATTATCCCCCAACACCAAAACACAGCTTTTGCCCCACCTATGATGGTACATCTACCCAAATTATTTACTACTCAGCAATCCACTTAAAATCTATTCTTCACCGCAGTCTCTGAATTTCTGTAGCCAAAGCCGGGAATAACAGATTCTTCTGCCTGTGCTCTACATGATGCATGTGCTGTGTAGGTTTTCATTTCTGACTCCACTGGAGGAGTCAGAAGAAGAAGAGAAGGAAGAGGAAGAAGAAGAGGAGGAGGAGAAGGGGAAGAAAGGAGAGAGAGAGAGATTGAGAAAGAAAGAGTAAAAGCCAGTTCCTCACATTTGTTTCTTAATGCCAGAAAGCTGGTCTCTACTCTTTGCATAATTCTGATTCAGCAAAAGAAAGCACAGGTCCAGGTCTAAGGAGTCTCTGGTCTCCTGCTGAGTCCTAGTGTAGACACTCTTTGGCACCTCTACTCAGAATCACTTACCAAGAACGTGAAGCATAGGTTCTGGGTCCATGGATGCTACAGTTCTGGCTAGTTCCAGAAGTGGCCTTGGTAGTTATACAGCTAGAGCCTCGGGGATCTTATCCACTGTGATCTTTTCCCCCCCAGATCCCTTGGGGAGAGGCAAGCAGACAGGCAGGAAAAGAATATTATTTTCTTTCTATAGGTAAGGAATTTGCCCTGGTAATTCAGCCCTACATTGGCTGTCTGTCCTGTAGGGACTGTGTCAATCTCGTGGGTATAGGGTTTGTACACACACATCTGTATGTGCTCAGGATTAGCTGCACATGCTCATTTGGTGCCTTCCATGGAGTCCACAAGCTCAGTCTGTGTGGGCTTCCTGAATATGCCTGTCGGATAAACACAGTGCATAAAGCTGAATGAATCAAAGTTAACTTATAATAGTCATTGTCATAGAAATTTTCATAAAAATGCAAGAGAAACAGTTAAAAAAAAAACCTCACTGAGAAGGTTTTAGTACAAGCTGCTTATTACTCAATGGAAATAATTTAATGAAGTAAAAGGCTTTGCTTTTTACCTAACCAATTACTTTACTCAATCTATTTTGGGCTGTATTTTCTAATTATTTGTAAATTTGATAATTTTTGTTAACTATCATATGAAACGTTTTTTAAGATGGGTTTCTCTGTGAAGCCCTGGCTGTCCTAGACCTTGCTCTGGAAACTAGGCTGGCCTCAAACTCAGAGATCAGCCTCACTGTGGCTCCCAAGTGCTGCAGTGACAGGCGTGTGCAAGCCCTGCCTGATTTATGTCCGACATTTTGAGACTTTGCTTTTTTGGAGACCAGATCTTATAAATTTCCACTTTTGTTAAGTATTCTCAGGATTCATTATGAAATGTAAATAAGTTATTTGAGAATAATTTGCTTTTGGAGGATCAAGGCTTGGTTCTTAAGATTTGTTACAAAAGACCAAGAACAATCCTTAATCTATAATTACTTTTCATCTATTCCTGAGAAAAGACTCTTGAATATCTGTTAAGTGCCCTGAGAATTGTCTTCCTTTGTGGCTGCAGTAGGTACCTCTCAGGACTGGGTACTCTGGTCCGTAATCCTTGGTGCCTGCCTCTCTTCTCTCAGCTCATGCAGTTTCCTTACATGCATGCACTCATTGGAGGGAGGGTCTCTGCAGACTTTCACGTCTCTCCATGCACTCCTTTCTCTTACAAAGCTCTGGTCTGTCAAATGTAGCAATTTTAATATTTCCCAACTTTTAAGTACTCTCCTCAACTCAGAGATTCTGCTGAATGTCTCCAATCCTATCTTCCTCTCTGTTTACCAGACTGAGAACTCTTTCAAGGCAGCATATCATTCATTATTCACATTTCATGCTCTTGACTTTACCGGTGTCTTCAAACTCGTTGCTTAACATATTCCATGCAGATAGGTTGTCTGGGTGGACAGCAGACGTTAGTCATTCTGTTTCTTCTTGACTAGACCCTGAAGCCTACTGGGAGATTAGACTGTAATGTCATCCTCTTTTGCACCGAAGTAGCATGGTATTCAGAACTCAATATCTTTCATGACCTCCTTGTCTCAAGTCTCAGAGATTTCTTGGTTTTATTTGATGAAAAGAGAGTATTAAAAATAAAATTGCTTAATCAAAATGACCCTGAGATTTCACCTTACACCCATCAGAATGGCTAAGATAAAAACTCAAGTGACAACACATGCTGGAGTGGTTGTGGAGAAAGGGGAACCCTCCTCCACTGCTGGTGGGAATGTAAACTTGTACAACCATTTTGGAAATCAATCTGGCGCTTTCTCAGACAATTAGGAATAGTGCTTCCTCAAGATCTAGCTATACCACTCCTAGCCATGTATCCAAAAGATGCTCAAGTATACAATAAGGACATTTGCTCAACCATGTTTATAGCAGCTTTATTCATAATAGCCAGAACCTAGAAACAACCCAGATGTCTATCAACAGAATGGATACAGAAACTGTGGTACTTTTACACAATGGAATAATACTCAGGAATTAAAAACAAGTAGATCATGAAATTCGCAGGCAAATGGTAGGACTTAAAAAAGATCATTCTGAGTGAGGAATCTCAGAAGCAGAAAGACACACATGGTATATACTCACTTATAAGTGGATATTAGACATATAATATAGGGTAAACATACTAAAATCTGTACACCTAAAGAAGCTAAACAAAAAGGAGGACCCAGGGTAAGATGATCAATCCTTACCTAGAAAGACAAATAGGATGGACAATAAAAGAAGAGAAAATGAGAAGCAGGACAGAAGCCTACCACAGAGGGCCTCTGAAAGACTCTACCTAGCAGTGTATCAAAACAGATGCTGAGACTCATAACCAAACTTTGGGCAGAGTGCAGGGAATCATATGAAAGAAGAGGGAGTTAATAAGACCTGGGGAGGACAGGAACTCCACAAGGGCCAAATATATCTGTGCGCAGGGGCTTGTCTGAGACTGTTTCTCCAACCAAAGACCATGCATGGATATAATCTAGAACCCCAGCTCAGATGTAGCCAAAGGCAGCTCAGTATCCAACTGGGTACCCTAGTAAGGGGAACAGTGACTGTCTTTGATATGAACAAGTGGCTGGCTCTTTGACTTTCCCAACCCCCATGGGAGGAGCAGCCTAGCTAGGCCACAGAGGAGGACATTACAGCCAGTCCTGGTGAGACCTGATTAGCTAGGGTCCAATGGAAGGTGAGGAAGACCTCCCCTATCAGTGGACTTAGAGAGGAGCCGGGAGGAGATGATGGAGGGAGGGTGGGATTGGGAAGGAATGAGGGAGGGAGCTACAACTGGGATACAAAGTAAATAAACTGTAATTAATAAAAAATAAAAATTTAATTAAAAATAAAATTGCTTGAATCCGTGGTTATTAACTAGTAGTAAATGCCATGTAGCACAGTTTAAAAGGGACTATGATGGGATAATTTTATGTTTCAGAGTAAAGTTTATATCATTTTAAATATTGCAATCAAGAAGAGCTAGTGGACAAAGAGCTACTTGCTGAGAGGTAACAATGAATGACAAGTCATAGAAGAGAAAATGAAGTTAGGGTTTTTGACAAGTGGTAAAGGAGGTGGCTTAGATAGTGTTTGGAGGAGGGGACAGACCAGTCAGGCTGGTCAGCCATTGTTAGCATTTTCTTTCTGTTATGAGCGAATT
This sequence comes from Psammomys obesus, assembly GCF_907164565.1. Lineage (NCBI taxonomy): Eukaryota > Metazoa > Chordata > Mammalia > Rodentia > Muridae > Psammomys > Psammomys obesus. The sequence continues at coordinate 114,619 of NW_026596356.1, read as the reverse complement.
GTGCAGCAAAGCATATTGGACATATAACCGTCCTCGCACGGTTTGAAATAGCTGCTCTGGTGACTATATTGAACTACACTACAGGAAAGTAAAAGGGGCTACAGCAAAAGCTTCCTCCCTCTCCCAGTAGGACACTGCAATAATCCAAATGGAGATGAGATGATTTTGTGACAGAAAACAAGAATGGAAGACATCAAAAGTGGGATTCTAAGGCAGAGAGGATATGACGAAGGGGCAGGTTTCATTATGAGAAAAGTGGGAGACACAGTAATTTTAAAGTTTGTCTCACGTGATTGCAAGCATGGAGTTTCATTAGTTAGGACAAGGAAGTCTCTTGGACTCATACTTCCTAGTCCACAAATGAGCAGAAGGTGTTCATGCTTTTATGCTCTGGTCCATGGCCAGATAGTTTTCTGGCCATATTCTCCTGAATTATCCAATCTCTTCATTCGACCACTCTTGTGCTTAGTTTTCTAGTACCTTCTAACAAAACAATATCTCTTTAATTTAGGGCTTCCAAAATAGCTTATTTATGGGCTTTAACTAATTTTTATTGTATTGTAATGTACTTGATTTTCAAGTTTCTGCCTTAGCCATTAGACTGTGCTCTTCTTGAGTAAAGGGAAACTATTTTTTATCTTAGAGTTTCATTTTCTGGTAATTTGTTGGTCACAAAATGACTTTCAGTAAATAGTTTTGAATGCTTGAAGGTACATGTTGATTTAAATATGAATTGAATATTTTAAAATTAAATATATTAAAATTACCCTATTACAATTATTCTTCCAAAACGTGTGTACTTTCCCATCTTCCTTTTTTCCTTCCTTCCTTCCTTCCTTCCTTCCTTCCTTCCTTCCTTCCTTCCTTCCTTCCTCCTCTTTCTCTCTCTCTTTCTTGGTAGACTCAATGTGAGATTTACTACTTAACATGATTTGATGAAATATAAGAGAGCACAGTGGATGTTCTTGGGAATGTGGGACTGGGGACTTGTCCAGGGGACTATGATTGGACACATATTTGGCCCCACAGCCATCAGGGATGAGTAGTTTTTCAGTTACCATGACTTATCCATATTAAACTTAGTGATCATATATCTTCTGGGAGCAAAGGAACCCTAGCTTGGCTCTCCACCGGGCCTCAACAAAATGTTTAATATTTTTAGCTTGGTACAGATGAACACGATAACCTGGCTAATGTGCAACTTGGCTGTGGTGCTCAGGGTTTTCTCAAAGGTACCACACATACCTGTCTGGAGCCTGTCATCCCAGCATAAGACAACATATTGATGACACAGATGATATAGAGCCTTATTCAAATATGAAAACCATCCTTGTCACAACTATTTATTATGTATTTTTTGTGTGTGAAAATATGGTCAGCTTCCAGGGCTTTGGAGGAAAGTTGTTCATTTAATCTGAGACCATGTGGCCATAAAGTGGGAATTCACCAACATTCAAAGTCAAAGCTAAAGATCTTGGCAGTAGGGATACCTTGGCAGAAGTAGGATTTGGGGAATGGCTTGAAACCGCTAATGCCAGGAGAGGCAGGGGCCCATGGTAATAAGAGGATATTCAGTGGCATGCTGGGGGAAAGAACTCATTTCTTTATTTGAATATTAATTCTTTCCCACTGCCTCTAATTTTCCTTGTGATTTGGGTTTTGATGTTTGACTTACAAAAACATCACACTCACTGATCCGGGGAGAAAGCTGAGCTATTATACATCTAATTCTTTAGTATTTTCTAGAAAAGTGCACTAGAAACCATTGGAAGGAAAGTTTGTAGGTGATATTGTCAGCCATGTCCAGAGAGGACACTAGGGCTGTGTTTCTGTCATTCTCTGCCTTTGAATGTGACTTTGAGCATTTTGCATGAAGCAGTTAATAAGAGAGCTGATTCCTCGGAGAGGCTAATTTTCCTTCTAAAAGTCACCAGTTCTTTGTCTAGGGGTGGGACCCTGTGAACATCCCCACTTCCACGTTAACATGTTCATTGACATTGTTGTTGAGTTGTTCTTATTTGTGTACAAAAAGCCATTGAAACTGAAATTTCAGGTTAAGAGCCATGTGCTGGTTACAGGGTCCCTGGCCTTTGTTTTGTAGTTTTAAAAATCCCTTCACCTTTTTCCTACACCCTTCCCTCTATTCACGTCACTTTCTATTCTTTTCTCCAACTGCTATCTGTCTCCCGGTCCTTCCTGTGAGCATCCAGATTACCTTCTCAGAGCATCACTGGGATCTCTAAAGAACTTCACACAGGTGACCTTTCAGAGTGATCTGAAGATCATTGTTCTCAGTGTGTAGAGTAGACACTCCAGACATAGAGCCTTGATCATAATCCTTCTGAAGTCAAATTAGAATATAAAGAATGTGGACTTGAGGAGAGGCAAGGGAAGAGAAGAGAGAAGGAGGGTGGTTTTCCCACAATTTATTGTTGTTCTGATCCCTTCTGTCCTGCAGAAATGTAATAAAATGTGTTTCTAGTGTTTGCTTCCGACTGGATGTCATTATGTCATTATTTTCTTATTGGACTGTTAAGGAATATCTTGGAGCAAATTTCAGTGGATTTTTGGGTTAAGCATGCGTAGTACTCTCTCCCTTATCTGTTTTGTCCTGACTCCATAGACAACAGGGTTCAAGACAGGAGGAACGACAACATACAGATTGGCTAGAAGTATGTGGATGTAATGAGGGATGTCGTGGCCAAAGCGGTGTGTCATGAATGAGAAGAGAGCTGGCGGGTAAAGGCCAACATGACAGTGACATGGGAGCCGCATGTGCTAAGTGCCTTAAGCCGAGCGTCCCAAGATGGAAGGCGGAAGACTGCTTGGAGAATCCGGATGTAGGAAAATCCAATCACAGACAGGTCAATATATCCCACTGAGAAAGCAACTAGTCCATAAATAACATTGACCCTGATACTGGCACATGCTAGCTTTGCCAAACCCATGTGCTCACAGTAGGTGTGGGGTACAAGCCGAACACCACAGAAAGGCAACCTCAAGATAAGAAATATGAATGGAGTCACAAACACCACAGTCCTGACTATGATGACTACACACAGAATAGCTATCACCTTGTTGGTGAGGATCATGCTGTACCTCAGTGGGTTACAGATAGCGATATAGCGATCTATGGCCATAACCGTCAGCACCACAGATTCCAGGCCGGTGCATATGTGGATGGTATACATCTGAGTAATGCAGGCCCCAAACACAATCTCCCTGAGATTGAACCAGAAAATGCCCAGCATCTTGGGGATGGTGGCTGTGGATAAGCCCAAGTCAGTGCATGCCAACATGGCCAGGAAGTAGAACATGGGTTGGTGGAGGCTGCGTTCGGTATGGATCACAAATAAGATGATGATGTTCCCCAAGACAGCTATTAGATACACTGCAAAGAAGGGAAAGCCGAGCCACAGATGTTCACCTTCCAGCCCTGGGATCCCTATCAGGAGGAAGGAGGGTGGGTGGAACTGTGTCCTGTTGGAATGAAGCATCTTAGTGGGAACTGATCACAGATGCATTCCTTGCAGTTTCCTGGCTTCCACTGAGGTACCCTAGCCCCTTTCATGGTATGCTGTGTAGTTCTTTCAGAACCGGAAGACCCATTCTTTAATTCCATAATACAGCACTTGAGACCTACAAAGGGAATAGGAGATACTGTAGCTTCAAAAACTTTGCCTCACATTCATAGAAAACCATGTAGAAGACTTTCAGATTTACAACAAACATATAATTCTGTCTTTTGTCTCTTTAGCTTTAAAGGAGGAACGTGTGCACATTAACTTAACAACTGTTTATTGACAATTACATGAGCTAACCAGATTATAATATATGTAACTGGTATGGAGTCCTTCCTGCCCTCCATCCCTTCCTTTCTCCTTCCTTCCCTGACCGCACTCTGCCTGTGTGCATGTACAGTCTACATCATGTCAGTGGACTGGGGAGATGGGGAGACGGGGAGACGGGTCGTGGAGGGGAATGGTACATTTCTTGCAAAGCAGAAGAGGAGTTGGTGTATGTACGGGTGGAAAGCCAGTAGGATGGGGCTGAGATAGATGCGTAGTGGTTTGGATTCGGGCTTTGGAATGGAATTAAGAAATTTAGAGACAACTGGAGACTGTCACACAATTCCGTAAAACAATGCTCCCTCTTAAATGTAAAATCCTGTTGCACACTGATATTATGATCATTGCGCAATCAGCACTAGATACAAGTTTATTCAGACTTTGTGATTCATGGTCTTTTAACCTTTATGGTACATTATGTAAATAGACAGTTGCTTCGTGCTATTGTAAAGTGGTAACTAATGTCAGAATCTTTTTTTTTTTTTTTTTAAGATGGAGCGCTATGAAGAGCAGTTACTTGCTTCCACTGTGTCTAGTTTTTGTGATACCGTACGTGACGGTATTTCTAAATTAGCTATTGGCTATCTGGCTGAAAAAACAGTTCAGCGGTGAACTCTTTAATTCCATTCCATAGTCTAAATCCAAATCCGTCATCTTGTTTTGTGGTCTGAGTCATTACTGTTCCATGGTGTGGATGAAGTTTGTAACATGAAGTAATGGGTGTGAGCAAATTAGCCTATTGCTTACCTATAAACCGCAGAGGGTGAATTTTGTGTTAGACTCTAGGCCACAGGTGGTAGCCAGACATTTCTAAAGTATTAGCTCTGGAGAGGCATACATTTTAGTTCAAATTTTAAAGTAATATGATATAAAGTTCAGTTTAAATTTGTCATTAACCTCACTTAAACCCCTATTTTGGCCATGAAATTACTTTCTCCTGCCACCATGACTAACTGGTATTTGGTGTCATCTAAAAAGACAAGTGGAAATGTATAAGAAGAAAAAGCCACCATCTATGGTGGATGACCTGTTGCCATGAAGATTTCTTTTGTGTATACAATATCCTGTTCTTTGTTCATATGCTTCTGACTGCATGTGTTGAAACTGATTTGTTTCACTGTGGATGACTTCACTGACTTGTCACTGTGGATGCTGGTGTCTGATTTTGAGCAACGAACCCGAGTTCTTTTCAAATCGACCCCCACCACCGTGCACCTCCATATCTACTGGCTGACTTGCTGGAGCCCAGCTACTGGCTGACTCGCTGGAGCCCAGCTACTATCTGGAGACCCTTCCATCAGCATTACTGGAATTTACTCACCCACCTCTGACCAGTGTCTGAGCAGTCATCTGTGAAGAGCTGGATGCCACAGACTGCAACCTGAGGGGACAAGTTCTCAGTAGCTAGAGCCAAGGAGTTTAATAAGACCTTTAGTCCTCTGGGGACAGCCTCCTCCCATTGAGCCGTGTCTGAGGCCCTAAATACAGCACAGAAAATTCCCACATCTCTGAGGATCTCTGTGTTCTGCTTCTGGGTACCAATGTCCGGTTATCTGTCCATCACCCAGGGAATACTCTCCCCTGAGCGTGTCCCACAAGGCTAGCTACCCAGAGGCATAATGGCTTCACACTCACCCTTCAAATCTCACTGTGGTGAGAGGTGAAGTCACTTTTGGCAGAGAAGCAGCAAGGCAGGCAGGTAAAGAACACTGAAGAAGAGCCCCACTGTTTTGTTAAAGTCACCTCTGAAATATGCATAAGTTAATAAGCAATGGAGAACGATGATTCTAATTCATTTCCAAACCTGGATATACACACATATGCATATAAATAATATATATTTATAAAATATATGTTATATAATATATACAATATAATTTATGCATAAATTACATTAAATTATATAAAATATGATTATATAAATATATACATTTATATAAAATATAAAATATATTTTACAAATATATCTTAAAATTTTGTGAGCATTTGTTGCCCCTAATTCTAAATACTAATTAATAAAAACAAAAACAAGTATAACTAGAGATGTATTAATTGATGTTCTTCTGCCTGCGCTGTTGGTGTTCTGTTCAGGAAGTCGTCAACTGTGCCAGTGCGTTCAAGGCTTTTCCCTACATGTCAGTGTATCTGGCTTTATGCTGAGGTCTTTCAGCCACTTGGGCTTGAGTTTTCTGCAGGTTGATAGAAATGGATCTATTTGCATTCTTCTACATACCAACATCAAGTTAGACCAGTTCCATTTTTTAAAGTTGATTTCTTATTTCCATTGTATATTTCTGGCTTTCTTTTTGTCAAAAATCAGATGTCCATAGGTGTGTGGATTTACCTCTCAGTCTTTGATTCAATTCCATCAATCAACATATCTATTTCTATGCCAATACCATGCAGTTTTTATTACTGCAGCTCTGTAGTAGAGCTTAAATTAAAAAAAAAATGGTAATATCTCTGGAAGTTCTTTTACTGTATAGGCTTGTTTTAGCTATCTTGGAATTTTGGGTTTCCTTATGAAGTTGAGTATAGCAAAGACTCCTAGTAATGGGGGACACGGAACCTAAACAGGCCATCATCTGTATCCACGCAAGACCGCAAGTGGAGGGATTGGGCAACAATCCAGCCACAAAACCTTCAATTTACACTTTGTCCTGCCTGCAGAGTGTTTGGGGAAGCCTAGCAAAACTGTCATCAGAGAGACCAGAAAGACTTCATCCAGCAGCTGATGGGAGTAGATGCAGAGTCCCAGAGCCAAACATTAGGCAAAGCGTTGGGGAGTCCTCCAGAGGAGGGAGAAGAAGGATCTAAGGAACCAGAGGGGTCAGGGATACCACAAGAACATGGCTTACATACTAACTGACTGGGACTTGCAGGGATCAGGAAGCCTCTGGGGATCTGACAAAGTCCTCTGCATATATAAGGGCGAGTATCTTGGTGTTCTTATGGGATTTCTAACACTGGGAGCAGGAGCTGTCTCTGACTCTTTTGCCTGCTGGTGGAACTGTGTTCCTCCTCCCGGGCTGCCTTACCCAGTCTTGATGTCTTGGTGTATGTCTGGTTTTATTGTAGTTTGTTATGCTGGTTCAGTTGATGCCCCTGGGAGGCCTGCTATTTTCTGAGGGGAAGCAGGTGTGTGTGTGTGAAACGGTGTGAGGGGAAGGGAGGGTGAGGGTAGATCTAGGGGAGAGAACAGGTGGGGGAAGACAGTGGGTTAAGGGGAGGGAGGAGAAACCTGTAGTTGGAGTGTAATATATGAGAGAAGAATAAACAAACAAACAAACAACAAAAACTTGAGCCAGGTGGTGGCAGTGGCACACGCCTTTAATCTCACTACTCAGGAGGCAGAGGTAGGAGGATCTCTTTGAGTTTGGGACCAGTCTGGGATACAGAGCAAGTTCCAGGACAGCCAGGACTGCACAGAGAAACTCTGCCTCAAAAAAGCCCCAAACCACAGGAGTCTAACGCAGAGGGTCCCTGAAAGACTCTACCCAGCAGTGTATCAAAGCAGATACTGAGACTCATAACCAAACCTTGGGCAGAGTGCAGGGAATCATATGAAAGAAGAGGATGTTAGTAAGACCTGGAGAGGACAGGAGCTCCACAAGGACCAAATATATCTGAGCACAGGGGTCTTTTCTGAGACTGTTTCTCCAACCAAGGACCATGTATAGATATAACCTAGAACCTCTGCTCAGATGTAGTCCATGATAGCTCAGTATCCAAGTGGGTACCCTAATAAGGGGAACAAGGACTATTTCTGACAGGAACTCAATAGTAGGCTCTTTGACCTCCCCACCCCCCAAGGGAGGAACAGTCCTGCTAGGCCACAGAAGAGGACTTTGCAGCCAGTCCTGAAGATACCTGATAAAACAGGGCCAGATGAAAGGGGAGGAGGTCCTCCCCAATCAGTGGACTTGGAAAGGGGCAGGGAGGAGATGAGGGAGAGAGGGTGGAATTGGGAGGGAATGAGGGAGTGGGATACAGTGGTGGGATCTAGAAAAGATCATTCTGAGTGAAGTATCCCAGAAGGAGAAAGACAAACTTGGTATATACTCGCTTATATAGACCTACAAGATATGATAAACATAATGAAATCTACACACCTAAAGAAGATAATCAAGAAAGTGGACACAGGCGAAGGTGATTAATCCTCGTTTAGAAAGACAAATGGGATGTGCATTGAACGTATGACAGGAGTCTACCACAAAAGGCATCTGAAAGACTCTACCTAGCAGTGTTTCAAAGCAGACACTAAGACTCATAACCAAACCCTCGGCAGAGTGCAGGGAATCATATGAAAGAAGGGAAGTTAGTATGATATGGAAAGGATAGGAGCTCTACAAGGATCAAATATATCCGGGCACAGGGTCTTTTCTGAGACTGACACTCAACCAAGGACCATCTATGGATATAACCTAGAACTTCTGCTGGGATGTGGCCCGTGGTAGTTCAGTAACCAAGTAGTTTTCCAAAGTAAGGGGAACACGGACTATTTCTAACAGGATCTCAAGGGCAGGCTGTTTGACCCCCCCCCCCCAAGGGGAGGAGCAGTCTGTTAGGCCACAGAGGAGGAGTTTGCAGCCAGCCCTGAAGATACCTGATAAAACAGGGTCAAATGAAAGGGGAGGAGGTCCTCCCCTATCAGTGGACTTGGAAAGGGGTAGGGAGGAGACCAGGGAGGGAGTGTGGGGTTGGGGAGGGAATGAGGGAGCGGGATACAGCTGGGACACAGAGTTAACAAAATGTAAGTAAAAAGAAAAATAAAATTAAAAAAATATTAAAAAAATAAAAAAATGTAACCAATAATAAAAATTAAAAAAATTTTTAAAAATTAAAAAAAATCATAAAAAGCCCCAAACCAAACAAAAAACAAACAAAAGGAAAGAACAACAACAAAATCTTATTCCAAGTATTCAAGTAATGTTTCTCTGTGTGTATGCCTAGTTGTACCATAGTTATTTGTTTTGTATGAGATGGTTAAAACAGCCAAAGAGCAAAAGGATTATTTTTTCTTTTCTATGAAGTATGTATGTATGTATGTATTTTCATCTTGTTTGATGTGTGTATGAAACAAAGACCAACAGAAAGCTGAGGTTTTGTTTTTCTTAGCTGTGTTCTAAAAAAGTTGATTGGGAAATAAACAATAGTCACAATTATTAATTTTAATACCTTGGTGTTGGAAATAATGCTTTGGGGTCAGGCAATTTAACTTTAAATCCATTTCCTATAATTTAATAAAGAAAAGCCAGTCTCACATCTATGGGCCTCATCAATTTTTACCGTTTTCTCATGGATGGTAAAAGTGACAATATGCAGTCCACATGACTTTTCAGAATTCAGTAAGTTAGTGCATTCAGGTCGAGTAGCGGAGTCTTGCACAGGAGATATAAACTATTCATAAAATGTAAAGTATCCTCATTACTCATTTGAAATAGAATTACTTGTGTTCAATGACTAAACGAATAATTGAATTATAAAAAAAAATAATGCAGTTTTGTTTCTTCCCTCAGTAGATAGCTCATGAAAAGCTTGCTAGTTCATTTGCTCAAGGTGTGTATTCCTTCTGACCACTAGATGTCAGCAATATGCAGATTCCAACGCTAGGATCCTCGACGCGATCTATCTTTATGGAGCTCACGTTATATAGGTAAGACAGTACAATAATTTCATTCTTGACAAATATAAGATAAATCAACAAAAAATTGCTTGCAATCTGAACTGTGTGGATACTTAATGGTCGCATAAACTACATTTTTTTCTTTTGCACAAATAACAAAAGCTTCTCAAGCTGTCACCCTACCTCCAATATTTTAGATACGTATTTATTTGCAAGTTGCAAGGCTGAGAACAACTGTTCAGCGATTCCTGACTTTTTTAGGATGAAAAGTATAGGACAGAAGGTTGGTGAGTTTTTAAAAATGGTGGATACAGCTTACTTGTGTTGAAACAAAGTTTCAAATTATAAAGGTAAGGTGTTTGATTCAGCAGTTTTGAATAGAGTATGCTAATTTTCCTAGCAGAGGTTTCCTTTCTTAAATGCATATACTACACTGATAATATTTACCCCTCCATAACCCTCATATAGCTCTTCCTCTCTCATCCCTCTTTCCCCCTTATAATCATCCTTTTATCTTTATGATTACCACCCCCATATTTGACATGAGATAATACTTAATACTTGTCTTTCTGAGCCTCACATTTCACATGAGTTAATAATTCTGATAATGACGGAGTGATCTTCTCTCTCTTGCTACATAAAATGATGCTAAAGATGGGTCTATCTTATATATATTTTGGACATAAGTATCTGTTTATTTAGACCTCAGTCATTTTATTTGTAACATAAAGGTGATAGATCAGATTTCAATGCATTTTTTTTTTCTGCTGGAAATTTGTAACAAATAACTTCCAGGTGCATGAGGCAGAGGCTGTAAAACTCAGGTGCAATTCATGTACACAAACCAGAAAATTCTGCAGGTTGCTACACCAGGCAGGAATGGGCCTTAGCTTGTGTCACTCAGAACAAGAGCTGCCCAGGTTCACAGAGATAAATAAATGCTACCCTTTACTGTCTTTTTTGAGTTTATATACCCATATTTCCTAATCATCTAATAATATGACTAATTTTGTATTGGTAGATCTAGACGATATTTCTGAAACATAAGACACGCAGGAAGGAGAAAAGCACCCAAACAAAGCATATAAGTCTTCATGCTCTCCACAGCCCTGTACCAATCCTACCGAGCCTCATTCTCCTGTGTAGAGGAAGGTTCTCAGGATAATAGTTAAGGAAAGGGAGGTTTTCAGCTCTCTGCCTCTTCTCTGCTGTCTCTTCTGTATCCTGCCTGAATTCTGATGTCTCTAACATTTTATTTTCCAGTCTTCATATGAAGCTGAATAGCACTATGGCTTAGGTTCTTAAAAATGGTCCTTTCAAGCCTCTGGGCTTCCAGCTTCACTGATCCCACAGACAGAAACATTATAGTGAGTCTAGACATGTCCCAGGATTCCTAAACATAATTTTCAGAACACTTTAAATTGCATAAACTTGTGTCCAAGGATATACCATTCTATTCCTCCCCACAGCATAGTAGAGAAACACAGTACAGGTATGATGCTTTAGCTCAGAGGAGGAGATGTGGTGGGAAAGGTGAGGAAGGGGAATACACTGAGGAAGATGATAATGACGAGGCTGTTGTGGATATAAACATGTTTTTGTTTTGGTCCCAGGTGTGGGATGTGGGACTGGTTCAGATGGTCCACAGTAGCAGATGGTTTGTCTCATGCGGGCTCTGAGAGGAGCTCTTGGCAGCTGCAGATAGTTTGAATCTGAGGACTCTGGAGGAAGAGCTCAGAGAGCTCAGAGAGTGGAGGAAGAGAAAAAACAAGGCTGTTCCTGCTTCCCCCTTGCGGCTCCTGGTTGCTGTATGAGACAAGAAGCTGGAGATATCCTGAAATAGGATTGGACTGGCTCCAAGGAACCTGATGACCCTAACCAGCAGGAAGCAGCTAAGGAAAAAATGTGCTCCTTCTCCCACTAATCCTTTCTCATTCCTACATGGTGCTGGGGTGTTGGAAAGGATTGCGGTGCAGCGGGGAGAAAAAGATATAAGAAGAGATATAAGATATAAGACATAAGATATATAAGATATAAGAAGAGTTAAAAAAAAAAAACTAATGCCAACCCTCCTCTTTGAATGTCTAACATATACTTTGATGCCCATGACATAATATAGTGAGTGACTAACTTCTTGAAGATTTTGGAGTTTGCATCAATTTTATTTATTTTTGGTTCTGTTTTTTAGACAGGGTTTCTCTGTATATCCCTGGCTGTCCTGGAACTCATCCTGACTAGGCTGGGATTGAACTTGGGGATTCACATGCCTCTACTTCCCAAGTGCTGAGATTAAAGGTACGTGCCACCAAGCCCAGCATCAATTTTGATTTTTAAATATTTACCACTCCATCTTTTGTGGTTTCTTCTTTAAAATGTGCTGAATATTTTATTCCTGTTATGTCTTCTGTTCACATGGAGAATTTTCCACAATAGCCATACTTTCAGTTTTGAAGGAGTGAGTATATAATAAGCATGAACAAAAGGATAAGACAGAAAGCAGCAGAAAAAGACTAGAACACCATATCAAATACTTTCACCATCTAGTATAAACTGGCTGGAGAAGCTGTGGTAATCAAATACCTGAACCTCTGATGGATAAAGAGGGTCCTGGGCATAGGGTCTTTTTCTGGCTGATGATTCCAGTGAGCTGTTCCCACCACAGACACTCTAAGGTAATCATGCCTACATCTGAATTGGGGCACAACCCTGCCTCTAAAGCCAGGTTCTTAGTGAGCATAAAGAGCACATGTTAGGTTACTGCTATAATGCACATTGTAATTTTTATATTCCAGGGTAAGATATTTACTATGTTCCTGGAGTCACATTGTAAATGAATTTTACATTGTATTACTTGGCTATTGAACATAACAAACCTCTGACACTCTGTGGCTTAAAATATTGGTTTTTCTTTTAGCTCAAAGTTTTTTTCATAGAATGAAGAATTGCTTCAGTACTTCTTTGTTTTATTTTTATGAGCCTTTCCTTTGAGATAAACCACAATTTAGTTTGATGGTCTCACAGCAACTTATGATTCAAAACTGAGAGCTAACATCCATTCTTTTACTTATAGCCTCTTATCATTCAGTAAGCCAACTGGACTCACTCATGATGGTTCCAGGTTTTTAAGTAATTTGGTCTTAATTTACACTCTCTAAGGCTTTGCTTGCATCACATTTACTAATTTCATAAGAAGTTATATTCCTACCCAAACTCAGAAACTTGGAAAAATAACTTTACTTCTTTTTTTATTTTTAAAATATATTTAATTTTTTACTAATCACAGTTATTTCACTTTGTATCCCAGCTGTAGCCCCCTCCTCCACTCCATCCCAATCCCATTCTCCCTCCCTCTTTTTCTCCTATGCCCCTCCTCCAGTCTAATGATAGGGGAGGTCCTCCTCCCCTTCCATCTAACTCTAGTCTATCAGGTCTCATTATGGCTTCATTGTCTTCCTTTGTGGACTGGTAAGACTGCGCCTCCATCAGGGGAAGGTGAGCAAAGAGCCAGCCCATGAGTTCATATCAGAGACAGCCCCTTTTCCTATTACTGGGGACACTGAGTTGCCATGGGCTACTTCTGTGAAAGGGTTCTAGGTTATCTCCATGCATGGTCCTTGGTTGGAGTATCAGCCTCAGAAAAGACCCCTGTGCCCAGATTTTTTGGTTCTGTTGCTCTCCTTGTGGAGCTCCTGTTTCCTCCAGGTCTTTCTATCTCCCCCTTCTTTCATAAAATTTCCTGCACTCTGCCCAAAGTTAGGCTATGAGTCTCAGCATATGTTTTGTTATCCTGCTGTGTAGAGTCTTTCAGAGGCCCTCTGTGGTAGGCTCCTGTCCTGTTCACTGTGTTCTCCCTCTTCCAATGTCCATCCCATTTGCCTTTCTGAATGAGGATTGACCATCTTACCCCGGGTCCTCCTTCTTGACTAGCTTCCTTAGGTGTACAGATTTTATTATGATTATCCTACATTATATGTCTAATATCCACTTATAAGTGAGTATATACCGTGTGTATCTTTCTGCTTCTGGGATACCTCACTCAGGATGATCTGTTCTAGTTCCCACCATTTTCCTGCAAATTTCATGATTTCCTTGTTTTTAAGTTGTGGAGTAGTATTCCATTGTGTAAATGTACCACAATTTCTGTATCCATTCCTCAGCTGAGGGACATCTGGGTTGTTTCCAATTTCTGGCTATTACAAATAAAGCTGCTATGAACATGACTGAGCAAATGTCCTTGTTGTGTACTTGAGCATATTTTGGATATATCACTAGGAGTGGTATCTTGAGGTACCACTGGCTCTTGAGGAAGTGTGATTCCTACTTGCCTGAGAAAGCGCCAGATTGATTTCAAAAGAGGTTGTACAAGTTTACATTCCCACCAGCAATGGAGGAGGGTTCCTCTTTCTCCACATCCTCTCCAGCATGTGTTGTCACTTGAGTTTTTCTGAAATCAAATTTGCCCTCTTTTTCTTTCAACAGATTTAGTGTGTCTGGATTTATGTTGAGGTCTTTGATCCACTTGAACTTCACTTTTGTGTAGGGTGATAAGTATGGATCTATTTGCATTTTTCTACATGTAGACATTCAGTTAGACCAGCACCATTTGTTGAAGATTCTATCTCTTTGCCATTGCAAGTTTTTGTCTTCTTTGTCAAAACTCAGGTGTACATAGGTGTGTGGATATATTTCTGGGTCTTCAATTTGATTCCATTGATCCTCCAGTCTGTTTCTTTACCAGTACCATATCATTTTTATTACTGTTTCTCTATAGTACAGCTTGAGATCAGGGATAAAGATACCCCCAGAAGATCTTTTATTTTACAGGATGGTTTTAGGTATTCTAGTTTGTTGTTTGTTTGATTTGTTTTTCCATATGGAGTTGAAAATTGTTCTTTTATGGTCTGTAAAGAATTGTGTTGGTATTTTGATGGGAATTGCATTGAATCTGAAGATTGCTTTTAGCAGGATGGCCATTTTTACTATATTAATCCTATTGATCCATGAGCATGAGAGATCTTTCCATCTTCTGATATCTTCTTCAATTTCTTTCTTCAGAGATTTGGAATTTTTTTCATGCAAGTCTTTCACTTGTTTGGTTAGAGTTACACCAAGATACTTTATGTTATTTGTGGTTATTGTTTCCCTGATTTCTTGCACAGCCCCCCCCTTTTTTCTTCTGTGTACATGAAGCCTACTGATTTTTTTTTAAGTTTAATTTTGTATCTAGTCACTTTGCTTAAGGTATTTATCAGCTGAAGCAGTTCTCTGGTAGAAATTTTGGGAACACTAAATCTGTTAGAAGAAAAGGTGGAGAAGAACCTTAAACTCATTGGCACAGGAGACAATTTCCTGGACAGAACACCAGGAATTCAGGCTCTAAAATCAACAATAATTGATTTATTTTATTTAAATGGGACCTCACAAAACTGAAAAGCTTCTGTAAAGCAAAGAGCATGGTCAACAGAACAGAATGACAACCTCTAGACTGGAAAAACATCTTCACTAACATCTTCACTTACATCTGACATAGGGCTAACATCTAGAATATATAAAGACTCAAGAAATTAAGCACCAACAAACCAAATAATCTAATTAAAAAATGCAGTATGGAGCTAAAAAGAGAATTCTCAACAAAGGAATATCAAATGGCAGAGAAACACTTAAAGAAATGCTCAACATCCTTAATCATCAGGGAAATGCAAATCAATACAACTCTGAGATTCCATCAGAAAAGCTAAGATCAAAAACTCAAGTGACAATACATGCTGGAGAGGATGTGGAGAAAAGTGAACCCTCCTCCATTGCTGGTGGGAATGTAAACTTGTACAACCACTTTGGAAATCAATCTGGCCCTTTTACAGACAATTAGGAATAGTACTTCCTCTAGATACAGCTATACCATTCCTGGGCATATATCCAAAAGATGCTCAATCATACAATAAGGAAAATTGGTCAGCTATGTTCATAGCAGCTTTATTCGCAATAAAGATTCGCAATATCCAGAATCTGCAAACAAGCTGGATGTACTTCATTCGAAGAATGGATACAGAAATTGTGGTATATTTACACAGTGGAATATCATTCAGCTATTAAAAACAAGGAAATCATAAAATTTTCAGGCAAATGGATAGAACCAGAAAAGATCATCCTGAGTGATGTATCCCAGAAGCAGAGAGACATGTAAGGTATATGCTCACTTATAAGTGAATATTAGCTATATAATACAGGATAACTATACTAAAATCTGCAGTCCTAAAGAAGCTAAACAACAAGGAGGACCCTGGGGAAGATGCTTAATTTTCATTCAGAAGGGAAAAGAGGGTAGATGCTGGAGGAAGTGGTAGAAGAGAAGGAACAGGACTGGGACATAAAAGACTCCATCCAGCAGGGGATCAAAGTAGATGCCGAGACTGAAAGCCAAACTTTGGACAGAGCATAGGGAGTCTTATGGAAGCAGGGGGATATAAAAGGACTCAGAGGGGACAGGAGCCACATAAGAAGACCAACAAAGCCAAAAACAAAAACAAAAAACAGGGTCCATTGGGGACTGCAGAGACTCACGCATCAACCAAAGACCATGCATAGAGAGGACCCCTGCTCAGATGTAGCCCACAGACAGCTCAGTCTCCATGTGGGTTCCCTAGTGAGAGAGGAAGAGACAGTCTCTGACATGAACTCAGCTGCCTGTTCCTTGATCGCTTCTCCCTGGTAGGGTGACCTAGCCAGCCCACAGAGAAAGAGGATCCAGGTGGTCCTAATGGAATCTGATATGCTCAGGTAAAACTCAGCCTAGGGAAGAGGAATAGGTAAGGAAAAGGGAGGGAGGGTGGAACTGGGAGGAGATGAGGGAGGGGGCTACAACTGGAATACAAAGTGAATAAACTGTAAATAATAATAATAATAATAATAATAATAATAATAATAAATTTGACTCTATCTTTGCTTGAACAAAATTTTGCTTAAGGTTTTTAGAGAAACTTGTCACTGTATTTTGACTGCCAGTTTTAAAAATCAGGGATGTAGAGCTTATCTACTTTAGCTGTTTCCTTTTTTAAAATTCTTTATTAATTACACTTTATTTACTTTGTATCCCCCCTGTGGTTCCCTCCCTCCTCCCGGCCCAATCCCTCCCTTCCTTCACCCTCTGCATGCTTACCCCTCCCCAAGTCCACTGATAAGGGAAGTCTTCTTTTCCTTCCTTCTGATCCTAGTCAATTAGGTCCCATCAGGAGTGGCTGCATAGTATCCAAGTGGGTTCCATTGTGATAGGAACAGGGACTGTCTCTGACATGAACTGATTGACCTGCTCTTTAATTACCTCCCCCTGAGGGGGGAGCAGCCTTCCCAGGCCACAGAAGAAGACAAGGCAGCTGTTTCTTACATTCACCTTTTTATAGTGCAAAACTTTGTGATTTTTTACACAGACTTATTCCTGCTCCTGCCTCCTTCCCTTTTATCTTTTGAAGTTTATGAATATCTTTGTAAGTAATTTTTTTCCGGTTTTCCTGTTAAAAGTCATCGAGTTCAAACCTCAGCACACAAACAAGTTCTTGCTCTCTGTCATGTGGCTAAATTGC
Source organism: Psammomys obesus (assembly GCF_907164565.1). Lineage (NCBI taxonomy): Eukaryota > Metazoa > Chordata > Mammalia > Rodentia > Muridae > Psammomys > Psammomys obesus. The sequence continues at coordinate 97,568 of NW_026596356.1, read as the reverse complement.
ACCTGAATTTCTGCTTCACAGTTAGTTCCCCCTCTATATTTACATGACCATCACCTAAATCTATGTCTATCATGACCACATGACCTGTATTTTAACACCTCTATGAAAGAAATATTATTACCTGCAAGAGATCTAGAACTAGACAGTTCTAACAGTAAGTTTTTCTTTCATCAAATTACAGACCTCTTCCTTGAAATGTGCTGTTGAATGATGTGCTCTGCCAAGTTTCAATAGAGGATACAACATGCCTTTAATAGCCTCTGTCAATAATATACACACATATATATTATAGATATATATCTTTAGTATAGCAGTTACTAGGGAGGCTGAGACATAAATATTTCAGGCCAGCGGTAAGCCTGGGCTACACAGTAAGACCCTGATATTCAATTTTAGTAAATTCAACTAATTTATTACCTTTTGTTAATAACTTAAGTTCTTTTATACCCTATCCTTTCGTTCCTTGAACAAATCATCTCTCACTCAATCTTTTTAACAAAAAGACTCTTCACCCGCTGCTGGATCTGCTTGGTTCTGATCCCATAAATGACTGGGTTGAGAGCAGGAGGGATGACCACATAGAGATTAGCCAGAAATATGTGGATGTACTGAGGGATGTCATGACCAAAGCGATGAGTAAGGAAGGAGAAAAGGGCTGGGCCGAAGAAAGCTAAGATGACACAGATATGGGAGCTACACGTGTTAAGAGCCTTCAGGCGAGCATCTTGAGAAGGGAGGCGGAAGACGGCATACAAGATCCGAGCATAGGAAACTATAATAAGAAGCACATCCAGAAGCAAAATGGAAATATTTCCAAGACCAAAGTAGACATTGGCTCTGATGCTGGCACAGGCCAGTCGTGCCACGCCCATGTGCTCACAGTAGGTATGTGGGATGATTCTATGTCCACAGTAAGGCAGCCTCAGGAGGAGAAAGATGATGGGAACAATCATGCACAGGCTTCTTATAACCACCACAACAGCAATCATACTGATGATTCTGTTGGTGAGGATTGTGGTGTACCTGAGAGGGTTGCAAATAGCCACATAGCGATCAAAGCCCATGGCAAGGAGTACAATGCTCTCCATGACTGTGAAAAAATGGATAAAAAAGACTTGAGCAACACAGCACCCAAAGCACAGCTCCCGGAGTCTGAACCAGAAAATGCCCAACATCTTCGGGATCGTAGCAGTAGAGAGACTTAGGTCAATCATAGACAGCATAGCCAGAAAGTAGAACATGGGTTGGTGAAGGCTCCTGTCAGTCCATATAACAAACAGAATGATAAGGTTTCCAATAAGAGCAATCATATACACGACGCAGAAAGGAAAGCCCAGCCAGAACTGTGCTGCTTCCAGTCCTGGAATCCCCAGCAACAGGAAGGACAGAGGGTGGGTCTCAGAGACGTTGGGTGAGGGCATTCTTCTGCAGGCTGATGCCAGGCATGGTTTAAAGATGCTTACCAGTTTCCGTAAGATGATAGCGGTTCATCCAGACTTGATTGAGATCTACAAAAAAAATTAAAGAGTCTTCAGTGTGTTGATGCTAAAAACACATTTCTCCTGTGGCCTTTAGTTTTTGCCCCTTGTTCGGCTTTGAGTAAATAATCCTAGTAACACTGCTTACCTTCACGGCAAGCATGAGAAGCTGAGCTGCCAGATGTGAGCTGCTCCTAAAACTGGTGTTTAGAACGAGTAAGAACTTGAAACCCCCTTCTTTTTAAGAGCTAGATATTAGTATGAGAAAATAAAGCTGGTAAGTACTACAGTGACAATTGACATCACTAGTTTATATCTACGACGGAAAAACATTGCACCTACCATTATTATCTGTGTTATATCATATAGTTATAATTTGCTGACAAGAATTCTAATGCAGCTGGTTTCATGGAGAAGTGTTTAGTAAATTAATGAACTTTCCAATTCCCCATGCCAATAAGCAGGGGGCAGCGTGTCAAGATTTCGAAACAAGTTGAAATTAATGATGTGACCTAGTCTAGGTCTATCTTTGTAATTTTGCTAGAAGCAGTACAAAGAGAGAGGAAGAAATGAGTCTGAGGAAGATTAGATTATACAACATTTCCTCAAAGGGAAAAAAAATCTGCATGATTTAGTCTACTATGTTTTGAGGTTTTTGTAAAGCCATGATAATTATAACAGAAGGTTTAGCGCCCCCAAAGTGAATAACTTAAAAAGGAGAAAAGGACAGGAAAGCCAAATTGATACTCTATAAGGAGACTACCATGTCTCATAAGATCTGGGTGTTTAAACACAAAGTAGCCTCGGTTAGATTGTTTAGCAAAAGGAAATGGTGGTCCATGCAGCATCTCCCCCTGTGACGTTCCTTTGTAAGAGCCTGCTGACTTCTAGGTGAAAATATGTAGCATCAAATCATGGAGCTTTGGTGCAGAGTTTTAGGGCTCAGTTCTCACCTCTATCTTTAATTCTGACATCTTCATTCTCAGGTCTCCTGAACTATCCTCAGTTTCTTACAGGGTAAGGGTGCTGATTTCAATTTCAGGAAGACACACTTAAGAAAGCCTGTGAGGTTTCCAAGTGTGAGGTGCAATGCACTCTCCTCTTGACATTGTGTGACAATGTGCATGGAGGCACATTACGGTGGAGGGAAGCGCACGAAGGCATTTTTATTGTGGCCTCGTTACGTAAGCAGAGGTGCTTGCGCACTTCGTGGCTGTCATGACGTTGTAGTCACCGCTTTCCAGGTTAACTGACGTGACTTGATAAAAACAATCTCCACGCAAGGTCATGCGCTCAGTAAATTTTTGTTAAGTATGCATTTTTAATTAATTCTTTGAGAAGTCCACATAATGTTTTTTAAATCTTTTGAAAATCTATTTATTTATTTCATTTACATGGTTTAAAACTTTTTATATTAATTACAGTTTATTCACCTTGTATCCCAGCTGTAGCTCCCTCCTTCATTCCCTCCCAATCCCACCCTCCCTCCCTCATCTCCTCTCCTAGTCCACTGATAGGGAAGGTCCTCCTTCCCTTCCATCCTACCATAGTTTATCAGGTGTCATCAGGACTGACTGCATTGTCTTCCTCTGCTGCTCCCCCCTCAGAGGGAGGTGATCAAAGAGCCAGCCACTGAGTTCATGTCAGAGATAGTTCCTGTTCCCATTACTAGGGAACACACTTGGACACTGAGCTACCTTGTGCTACATCTGGGCAGGGGTTCTAGGTTATCTCCATGAATTATCCTTGGTTGGAGTATCAGTGTCAGAAACGACCCCTCGGCCCAGATTTCTTGGTTCTGTTGCTCTCCTTGTGGTGCTCTTCTCCCCTCCTGGGTATTTCTATCTCTCACTTCTTTCATAAGATTCCCTGCACTCTGCCCAAAGTTGGCTATGAGTCTCAGTATCTGCTTTGATACCTTCTGAGTAGAGTCTTTCAGAGGACCTTTGTGGGTAAGCTCCTGTCCTGTTCCCTGTTTTCTCCCTCTTCTGATGTCAGTCCCATTTGTCTTTCTGAGTGAGGATTGATCATCTTACCCAGGGTCCTCCTTCTTGCTTAGCTTCTGGAGAGGGTGTGGAGAAAGGAAAACCAAAGTACAACCACTTTGGGAATCAATCTGGTACTTTCTCTGACAATTAGTAATAGTGCTTCCTCAAGATCCAGTTATACCACTCCTAGGCATATATCCAAAAGATGCTCAAGTATACAATAAGGACACTTGCTCAACCATGTTCATAGCAGCTCTATTCATAATAGCCAGAATCTGGAAACAACCCAGTTGTTCCTCAATTGAGGAATGGATACAGAAATTGTGTGTGATACTACTCAGCAATTAAAAACAAGGAAATCATGAAATTTGTAGGCAAATGGTGGGAACTAGAAAAGATCGTCCTGAGTGAGGTATCCCAGAAGCAAAAAGACACACACGGTATATACTCACTTATAAGTGGATATTAGACATATAAGATAGGATAAACCATATGATTTTTTAAAAATTTTGATTCTATAGCCTGCCTGGCTGCACCCTACAGTAAGACATTTCATTTTCAATCCCCACTTTGAACAAATACATGAAGATTACCTCCTGGAAGCCCAGAGTAATAACAGCTTCACACTCTGCAAATCAAGGTTCTTTATTCTGTGCTTGCAAACTTAGTTCCTTAGAGTACTTGTTGCTCCTGCTATATCCGAGTTTTTTACCCCATGCCTCATCTTCTTATCTCGTACTTAACGATAAATTCCAATATCCAGCTTTGAGTTTAGTTTAATCCTTCTGAAATATGAAGAATAAGGAGATGCCCAACAACTAGCACTCAATTGTGACTCTTCTACTATGTCAAAGTACTGAATTCACTCAATATATAAAGAGCTAAAATGTATTGTTCTGACCTCTAAATATTATGAATTTTTCTCTGTGGTTGCTTTTGTCACCAAAAAGACAGCAACTATAGGAAAACTAATTAAGATCACAGGATATTTGGTGATATTAGGCTATGACACAGGATTAGATTCTGCTTCTGTTCTTAGCTTATTGAGTGTATGCAAGCTACACCACATCCTGGGTTTCCACTTCATGTAGATAAATGCAAATTGATGTTTATCGTTGAGTTGAATAAGTGAAGTTATATATATTTGAAATATTGTAGATGACAAATAATTTTCTTTCCAACGTATTCCAAGGTCTTCCCCCTTAAACTTACCCTGTGCCATTGATGCATGACATTGTGTTTACCACTCTGGCATTACATGTCTTATGCATTTTCACCCATGAAGAACTGTTTCTTTGCTTGGGTACTCTTTTCTAATCATATTTTTATTACTTAAAAGTTCCATGAATATTAATTTTAACTCAATTCCTTAGACTCTAAATTCTAAGCATATATTGCAAAGACTTACCAAGATTCCTTTCTTTTTCAGTGAGTCATGCAACAGTTGTATAGTCAGCTCTAAAATACAGAAACACGGCTTAAAAGGAGCCTTTAATAAGCCTCAGGAGACAGTAACAAAGTGTGTGTGTGTGTGTGTGTGTGTGTGCATGTGTGTGTGTGAGTGTGCGTATGTGCGCGTGTGCGTGTGTTCAAGCTCGGGGGCAGGTGGTCACTAATAATGTCTCCAGATGCCACAGTCCCTCTAGCAAAGTGAACAGCAATTCTTAGTCTTTGCATCAGGTGAGGAGCCACCCTGGCTAATCTCACTGAACAATTTCCCTGTATTTCGTTAGCTGCCCCTCCTTTTTTTTTTTTTTAAAGAAACATAATTTTATTTTATTATTTTTCATATAATTTACTTTAACTTTATTTTATATGCATTAGTGTGAAGGAGTCAGATCCCTTGGAATTGGAGGTACAGACAGTTGAGAGCTTCTATGTGGGTGCTGGGATTGAACCTGGGTCTTTTGGAAGAGCAGACAGGGCTTTTAACCACTGAGCCACCTCTCCAGCCCCAATTGCCCATTTTTGTTGTTATTTCATGTATCATTTCCAGCGATTCCCATTTTGTCTTTTGTTTTCTTTCTCCTTTCCCAGCCCCTTCTCCCCGAGCCTGCGCAGTGCTTGCTCGCCCTGCTTTGGACTCTATTGGGAGCTTATACATGCATTGATATTTTTATTTTTAGAAAATATATATGCCATAAAACTTAGCATTTTAAAATCTGCTGTTCAGTGGTGCATAGGGCAATCGGAAGGCTGTTTTATTATCACTTCTATGTGGTTCCAATTTTTTCATCTTTCTAAAAGCAAAACACTGATGTTTTAATTAAGCAGTTACTTCTCATCCCTCCTTCCACTCCCTGGGAAACATTACTTTCTGTCTTTATGATTTTTAAATTGGTTCATTTTGGATAGTTCATATAATAGGGCCACATGATATAATCTGCTCAACTATTTTCTCTGTTTGTTTGAATGTCTTTCTTTATATCAGCATTACACTTTTGAATACTATAGCTTGTGTTTGGATTTGATCTTTCTTGATGTATCTTTATTCTCAGTATTTATTGGCTTCCATACTCTTTCCAGTATATCATGCATTTGACCCAAATTAATCTTTCATAGTGTCTTCATTCTTTCTTCCTTCTTACCCACTGCTGTTAGGCTACTTCCTAAGTCTCACTTCCATTTTCCTCTCTCTCTCTTTTTCTCTCTCTTCTATAAAATCTTGAATCCACAATTGAGAGTAAAATGTTATTTTTTTCTTTCAGTTTTTTTTTTTTTCACAAAATACGATGATGTTAAATTTCATCCATTTTCTAGGATATGATATAACTGTGTTCTTTCTTATCCTATCACACCCCAATAGATACACACAACACATTATTTTAATCTACTCAGTGGATGATGGACTCTTACTCGTCATGGCAGCACTGTAAATACTGCTGTCTTTTCTCCCGTGTACGCTTGTTTTAGTTGACTAGATCAGGAAGATGTACCACGGAGCGTGATCAGTATGTTCCTTTTACCTTATTGGGTTTTTTTTTTTTTTTTACAACAAATACTCCAACAGGGCATGGGAGTGAAGTCTGCTGTGGTCCACCATAGCTGAGGTATCCACATTTATTTCATGTTCCTGTTGTTGTGGTAGAGAGGCTTCTGGGAGCAGCTTTCTGACCCTCTCTTAGTTGTGCCTACGTGGATCACTGTAACTACCTTGGGGTTTTTAGTAACGGACTGTAGAAATGATCCCTGAAAGCATAGCTTTGCTTGGGCTTTTTAATAGTCCTATTCTTTGTGTTAAAGCACTTGCTGAAGATTGTATGAATATAGGTAGTGCTATGTCAGAGATGGGGCTACAGGGGGATTTAAGTTGCCAGGTGGGTGCTTGGAAGCAAACTCAAATATTCTGTAAGAGCTATAACTGCCCAGCAGTCTTCCCATCCTGTAAGAAGGTTATTGGCACTGGTTTTGCCAATCAGTTTTTTTTATGACCTCAGAAGAATAGGTGAGAAAGCAAAAACAGACAAAAGGCTTTGTGAAAGGAATAACAGGGAGCTACTACCACATAGATAATAAAGGCTAATATCTAAAAGAAATAAGACAACGATAGACATATTAATATCTAAAAGAGGTAAAACTATGTTAAGATATCAGACAGCCTGATAAAAAATATGCAAAGGACAGTGGGGCATTTCTCAAAGAAAGATATTTATTATACCAATGGGTATAGAAACTTCATTTTTCTCTGTTGCTGTTTATTTGAGAATCTCATGAAATGCATTTTGATCATATTCATTCCTCTCCCTTCTCTTCCAAATCTCCCAGACCTACCCCGAATTCATCAAGAACAGTCGATAATACCCATGTATTCATGGATCTGTGGCCTTCTACTGGAGCATTCCCAACCCACCAGGAACATGTTCCATCACGTGTGGGCTCATAGACGGACTGAAAGAAGCTGTCTTTAGCAAAATGAGCCAAGTACAGAAAGTCACCATAAATGTCCCAGTTATTAAAAATCATGACATCATGAAATTTGCAAACAAATGAATGGAACGAGGAAAGATCATCCTGAGCAGGGTAACCCAGACCAGAAAGACGAACATGCTATGTACTCACTTACAAGTGGGTTTTAGCTGTGTAGTACAGGGTAAACATATACAGTCCACAGACCCAAAGAAGCCAGCTAACAAGGATGGCCCAGGGACACTTGACTCTCACTGAGGAGAGGAAATAGAATAGACATCGGGGTGGGTGGGTGGAGGGAGGGAACTGGGTAGAGGAGGGGGTGAGGAGGGGAGCTTGAGGGATCAAGTGGCAGGGAGGACAGAGGGAGAAAGTATGGGAAGAGAGAACTGGAACTGATGTGTGGGGGCATCTCTGGGATGAGCTAGAAACCCAGGACAATGGAAACTCCACAGAATCTATGAGGGTGGCCATCGCTAAGACTCTCAGAAATGAGGGGTATGGGGCCTGAGACCAGAAGTGACTTCCAGTGGAGGGACTGGGATGCCAACCCATTCCGCAAATCCTAGACCCGTAAGTTTTTCTACTAACAAGATATGTAGAGATAAAGCAGAAATTATGGGAATGAGCGTTAATGACTGTCCCAGCTTGAGACCCATCCCCTGAGAGAAAAGCCACCCTGACACTATTAATGACATTCTGCTATACTTCCAGACAGGTGCCTAGCATAACTCTCATATAAGAGGCTTCACACAGCAAATGATGGAAACAGATGCAGAGAACCACAGCCAAACATTAGGCTGAGCTTGGGGAATTCCATGGAAGAGGGGATGAAGGGTTGAAAGAGCCAGAGATGTCCGGGACACCACAGGAAAACATAAAGAACCAGTTAACCTGGGCACATGGGGGCCAGAGAGACGGAGCCACCAAGTGGAAAGCACACAGGGGCCGACCTAGGCCCTCTGCGTACATTAATATCGTGCAGCCCTGTCTCCGCGTGAGATCCCCAAGAGCGGACGCAGGGCTGTCTCTGACTCTGTTGCCCACTTTTATGTCCCTCTCTCCTAAGCTGGCTGCCACAATAGGAAAAGATTCACTTAGTCTTACTACAGCTTGATATGCCAAGATGTGTCGATATCCATGGGAGGCCTCCCTTTTTCTGAGCCTCTTCAGAGGAGAAAGGAAGAACAGGAGGACGGCAGGCAGAAGTAAGGTGAGAAGGAGGCATTGGGAAGACAAGAGGAAGGTGAAGCTGCGAATGTGATGTAAGATAAATAAATTAACAATAAAAAGTTAGAGCCAATCTGGGGGTGGTGGTGCATGCCTTTAGTCTCAGCACTCAGGCGGCAGAGGCAGGCAGATCTCTGTGGATTCAAGGCCAGCCTGGTTCACAGAGTGAGTTCCAGCACAGCCAGGGCTGCACAGAGAAACCCCCTATCTCAAACAACAACAAAGTTAGAGCCTTCAGTCTTTAATATTTGATACTGCTAATTTCTTCCATCATTGTTTAAGGATTCTGCTTGCTAAGAGTTCAATTTTGGTATGTTTCAGTGTCTTTTTAATTCGCTCTGTTGGGGATCATGTTTGTGCTATAATCCACTACTGTCTTTCTATTTTTCTTATGCTCATTTTTGCTTTTTCCTGATTACTTTAAATGGCTATTTCTCTCACTTTTGGTGTTTCTTTTGACTGCTGGTTTGTGTAAAGGGAGTCTTTTGATACAGCTGTTGATGCATCCCAGCAGTTTTCACAGAACAAACACTTCTTCAATGTCTATAGATGTCTGTCATCAGTGAGACACACTGAGGTAAACCAGGTTTTGTCATAGAAATACAAAGTTGGAAAACCGGAATTTATCCATAAGCAAAACAAACTACAGAGGGGTAAAAGGGCTCTGTGAAGAGGGGAACGGCTGAGGACGGGCAGGAGATAACAGCAAGTGTCACAGAGATACAGTAGGAGTATAAAAGTTTAATTTGGAAATCATAAGTCAAACACATTCTACCAGTGAAAATAAAGGCAGAGGTAATTAGCAAGAAGGAAAAGAGCAGTAATGGGCCCTTGCCTCTGCATCTTGAGTATACAAAAAGTGACTGAGAGGAGGAGTTCTCTAGAGACCGCGCACTGCACTCTATCAAGGCTCCCACGGTACCGTGGCTGCACTCTTAGGGGGAATGCGCCTACGGAATAAATATAAGTTCCTTCTGCTCAGCAAGCACATAGTATGCCCAAGAATTATCCTCACAGATACTTCATGGAGATTTAGAAACCAAGGTAAGCCATATTGTAGACTAAGAAAAAACATTAAGGGTCATGAAGAAAGGGCTTCTTCCCAGCTAGAATGAAGATATGGGTGGACGATGGATGTGCGAGCCCCGATGTGGAAAAATACATGCTCATGCAGCCTCCAAAGCCTGTGCCTTCACCGCATAAACTTTTTGGTATGACCATACAAATTCTCACATGTAAAACTTAGGAAAATCTGAAGATGGCTTTGCAACCAATATAATTGCTTACACGTGTTTGAACTGCAAGAAAAGGTAGAATGTACTTCTCTGTCTTCAAGGTACATCAAGGGGATCCAAAACCATGTTTTTGAATCATTGAATTTATGTATAAGTGAATCATGAAGTGTGGCTCTTTAGACATCTATGAAACAGGATCCAGGAGACAGAGAGGGTGCAAGTTCTATGATAGACACTTGGCCATGGGATTGTAGGATTGGGTACAGAAAATACAGTTTATGTACTTACCTTTTCTGTGCTTCTAAGTGGACACATGGATGTGTAAGAACATGATGTCCTCTGAAAGGTGCATAAGGTTTGTAGGCCCAGTGTTGTTCTGTTTCTGCTCTGTAAAGCCACTGCCATTGATCAGAACACTAGTCAGTTACGACTCATCAATGTACCGAGTCTTACTAAGGTCAAGAAAGGACCACAGATTCCTTTATTAGTCAGTGTGCTTCCATTTTCCCCATATTGATCTTACTCTTTATCTATTTCAGAAACACAGATTTTATTCATTACCTGGAGTGCTTTTCAATGTGAGGAATACTTCAGAGTAGAAAGCTCAGCTGACAAAGGCTTGCCTTCTAAGCCCGAGGAGCTGACTGTGATCCTCCACAGCCAGCGTAAACAGCTGGACCTTTCGGCACACAGCTATAATACCAGAGCAGGGGAGTGGAGACAGGTGGGCACCTGGGGATTGTTGCCCAACCAGTTGAGCTTGCTAGGCGAGCTCTAGGCTAATGAGAGAATTTGTGCTAAAATAAATTTAAGATAAAATAAACAGTAGAGATAGCACCTAAGGGAACAGCCCTGGAGCTTATCTATGCTTATGCCTCAGATGTGTGCCCACATTCCATCTCTTCATTCTCTCTGGGCAGAAGCCCTTTCTCCACCCCCAACCCCTTAATATTTTCTCTTAGTCTAAATAGGACATGACTTGCCTTGGTTTCTAAGTTTGTATGAAATACCAGTGAAGATCACCCTGGGGCACACTTTTGCTGAGCAGAAGGGATTTAGCACACATCCATGCTCACCCTCACACACATTTGTGCACGCTTGTGTGTACACAGAGACATGTGCCCCATCACCAAAGTTCCGGTCCTCTTCTGAGACTTTTTCTTCACCACAAAATGGTATGACTTAAGAGCGTGTATGGCCAGCTTTACCTAAAATTGTCTTCAGATTGCCTGATGACACCAGGACTTGTAGAATCCCCGTGAACACACGATGGAATGAATTGTGAAACTGTTTCCCCAATTGTATTACTGTGGATGCTCTCAGCAAATGAAAAAACAAAAAAGGACTATAACTTTATGTCAGTTAGCTTCACGTACCAAATTTAAGAACTTTAGTTTTCTTTTTGTTAGTATCAGCAGCCCAGAAGACACACGCATGTTCCCGCACACACACACATACACATGGAAATAGTTTTCCTCAATTTCTAAAGTTGTCAAATTTCTTTTCCACTGTGTCTCAGAGATTTTGAATGGGCACCTCTAGAAATGCATGTGTGTCAGTATGTATTTAAAGTGAGAGATACTGGTATCCTTACTGTTTTTAAGTCCCAAGATAAAACTATTTTTTAATTTATTTGAAAAAGTTTCATATATTTATGTCACATTCCTTCCTTCCTCTCATCTCTCCAAGACTTTGCTTACTCACCCATATCAACCGTATCCCAAGGCAGATTACATTCATAAACATATTTGATAGACACCTTGAATTTTTCAAGAGTCTTGTTAAAATTGAATATATTCTTGTGTACAATTATACATAATACAACCAGTTTCTTTCACATTATTAGCACAATAATTTTGTGAATAGGTGTGAAGCAACGAGCTTCATGCTGGTATCCTTCATTTTAGCTTACCACTTGTTCAGAATTTACTGTAATAGCAATATCCATTAATCTGGCCCTGGGATAGACCGAAAAAGACTAAGCAGAGACAGCTTGCGTTCTTCCGGCTCTTCTCACCTCTGCACAGTGCAGAAGCACACTGGGGACTGTGTCACTCTCTTCCAATATCTGGTCCTATCTGGGAGTTCCTTTACTGGAGCACCTATTTACTTACTGAACAAATGAAACCATTCTCTATCTTAACACAGTCTTTCCACTTATGTTCTTACCATAGCTACGAGAGAGAGCAAAACGGTCTTTGCCAAGGATTACTTTTCCTTCTCATTGTCCTTATCTACTTTCCAAACCTGGTGAGACTTTGTAATGGAGTTATAATAAACACGAGTGACTTTTTCCTATACTATAAATTGAAACAATTACAACTTATCTCTTCATATACCTATGAAAACATAGAGAACTTCTACATGACACAACCTTTTCATGCAACCAAAAAAAAAAAGGAAGGTAAGTCTTAGACCCAGACCAGCTCTGTGCATAACCCCACACACAGCACCATTGTACAGAACACATTTGGGGGTGTTAGCTTCTCAGACAGGGAAAGGTCAAGATAACAAATACCTGAGTAATTCTCACGCTTTCTAGGCAGAAGCACGTGCAACTCTACCTTTAAGGCGACCGTGGAGCCTCATCCATCCATCGCCTGCATCCGTGGCCACCCTGCAGTCTGCATTTCTTCCCACCCCTCCTCTCTGTATCAGTCTTTATTACTACATGAGTTCAGTGCAGTCATAGTGGCCCAATAGCTGATGTCGTGTGAAGTTCAGGAGGCTTGTACACAAAACAAAGAGAGTATTTCGCTCGTTCTCCAAATATGAACAGAAGATTAAAAGGTTATTTTTATATTTGGTCAGGAATGAAGACAAAAGTCTGAGTAGACAGACAGTCACACTAATTGGACTATAGCGTATCATCTGCATCATGCACAGCATCTATGAATGAGAATGTCTCTGTCTAATGACACACGAGTCCATCCTTCTTCCTTCCTCCTGCTGGGCATCCCAGGGCTAGAAGATGCACACATCTGGATTGGATTTCTCTTTTGTTTTCTCTATCTCATTGCAATCCTGGGGAACACTACTGTTTTATTTGTGATCCAAACTGAACGTAGTCTTCATGAGCCCATGTACTACTTCCTAGCTATGTTGGATTCCATTGACCTGGGTCTGACCACGGCCACCATCCCCAAAATGTTGGGCATCTTCTGGTTCAATCTCAGGGAAATATCTTTTGGAGGATGCCTTTCTCAGATGTTCTTCATCCACTTCTTCACTGTCATGGAAAGCATTATGTTGTTGGCCATGGGCTTTGACCGTTACATTGCCATTTGCAAGCCTCTTCAATATACTGTCATCCTCACCAACAAAGTTATTGGTGTCATCGCAGGTGTCGCTGTCCTGCGAAGCCTATACATGGTTGCTCCGCTGGTGTTTCTCCTCCTGAGGCTGCCTTACTGTGGACACCACATCATCCCTCACACCTACTGTGAACACATGGGCATTGCCCGTCTAGCTTGTGCCAGCATCAAAGTCAACATCATGTTTGGTCTTAGCAACATTGTTCTCTTATTACTGGATGTGGTTCTTATTATTCTATCCTACGTCAGGATCCTCCATGCAGTGTTCTGTCTGCCCTCCCAGGAGGCCAGACTCAAGGCTCTGAATACCTGTGGCTCTCATATAGGTGTTATCCTAACCTTTTTCACCCCAGCATTTTTCTCTTTCTTGACACATCGTTTTGGCCATAATGTGCCCCGATATATCCACATTTTCTTGGCCAATCTCTATGTGGTTGTTCCCCCAGCTCTAAATCCTGTGATCTATGGGGTAAGGACCAAGCAGATTCGTGAGCGAGTGCTGAGGATTTTGTTTCAGAAAGATCACTAGCCAAGAGCAGTTTGGAGAGTTTGTTCCACAATTTGTCTCATGTCATTGAAAATAGTTATTTTGTGTCTAGTCCATTGAAAACTGGAAAAGAGACAAAAATACTGTGCCCAAAAATGGAGAAAAAAAGGAAAAAAAGAGAAGAAGAAGAAGAAGAAGAAGAAGAAGAAGAAGAAGAAGAAGAAGAAGAAGAA
>NW_026596356.1:76366-83687 GCF_907164565.1 Psammomys obesus | reverse complement strand
AAGAAGAAGAAGAAGAAGAAGAAGAAGAAGAAGAAGAAGAAGAAGAAATGTCATTTAAGAAATGAATCAAACATCTTATTTTTCAAGGTAGTTCTTATGAAAATCTATTTTTGTAGGCATTTCATTTATATTGTCAGATCTTGCAGATGGCCCTGTATGTAGGACAGTTTCCTCTTTTGAAGTGAATTTATTGATGTTCAGGAATGTTAAGTAATCTATTTGAATTTAATCCTTAGCAGGAAGTACTAATTTAGGCCAAATAAGATTTCTCCCAATTGTGACCCTTTCCTTTCTCCAGGGTTTTCCAGAATTTAATACAATGCAGAATATTCCTCCTCATTGAAAAGCCATTATGAATAGATTAAGTGGCTTCTAGGATGACGGTAATGGTGATAATGACATTAAAAACTTACCCCAATATAACATAACATCAGTTTAGTATAAATACGCCATATACACAGACACATTTATAAGACTACTCATTCATTCATTGTATTTACTAGGAGACTACTTAGCTGTTAAGGGAATTTTCTCATGCACATAGAGAAGCAAGCACAGGAAGATCATTAAAAGCGAATGTAATAGAAAAGGTTGACAGTGTAGCTTTGATAAAGCATGGAATACACAATCATAAATAAATATTTATTTTAAACAAACAATAATTATGATGGATTTGATAGAAGAGATATGATCCATGATAACACACACACATATAATGTACAATATTTACATGTGCACAGATACTGCATGCAAGTGTATATATTTAAACAGTTTTCATATTCCACGTGTGATTCTTTTCTTGAATAGTAGAATGATGAAGACAGTGTGTTAGGGAATCACTTTCATGGGGAAATAAGAAATGATAACTTTAAAAGTGCTGTATATAAACGTTTATTTCTGAAGACTTAGAAGGTTTCAGGATGGATAGGGGAAGGGCGCATGAAGTCCTAAGCTGGAGCTACTGGAAAACGCTTGCTCCTGGAGGGGGGGAGGGCGCAGTTTCTTCAGCGATGCCGATTCTGACATGCTACCCATGCTCCAGCAGATGGCCCTGCATCCACGCGCATGCAAGCAGCATGGAGAGGACTCAGTGCACTTCAGGAGAGGGAACGTGAAGTAGAGAGCAAGAACTGGTGACAGGGTGGGAGAGGAATTAGACGGGTGGAATGGTGCATGGATTTGACCAAAATACCTCATATGCATATATAAAATTCTCCAACAATACAAATAAATTTGAATAAAACACTAGGTAGAAAAATTTTAAAGTTACTTCTGTGTTTCTATACTTCATACACACAAAAATAATTTAGAAAGTATAATTTAGAAATACAAATAAATATTTAAAGTTGTTTTGGAGAAAGTTGAGTTTAGGAAAAAGATCTTGAAAAATGATGCATTGTCATAATCAGGACAGAATTACATAGCAGATGCTTTCTTGATTTTACAGTAGTTGTGTTTGTGGACACAAGATCTGCATAAGACTAGGCTCACAAACATCCTGACATGGGAAAGTGGCCTGAGGTCCCACCTTTCTCTGAGAACATACAGACATATAATGTAGCTAGGAGGAACTAAGAAGCTAGGACTCATGAGACCTGACTCCTCTATCAACAAGCCTTTAATGGTCACTAGGGGAAGGAGACACTTTTTTTTTTTTCATGATGTAACTACTGGTAAGGAGTCCAGGCTCTTGCAAAGTTATCCCTCACCCTGGATCCTGTGACAAACGTTAATAAAATGTTGTGTATCACAAAAGAAAAAGGAAAGGAAAGTAATAAAAATATGAAAATACTAAAATTAAAGCTGAGAAGGGAATCAATGATAGTGGATATTTTGATTTTTATTTCTCTGAAGGATGTCATGGGAATTTTGAATGAGATTGCACTAAATCTTTAAATCACTTTTAGTAGGATCACTACAGGACTGAAAAAAATAGTTCTCAAAAGAAGAAATAAAAATGGCTAATAAATATGATTAAAAGTGTACAACATCCTTAGCAACTAGGAAAAGTCAAATTAAAAGTACTACTTTGAGATTTTTGTCTTACTCAGGTCATTATGGCCAAGGTTTAAATAAGAATTAAAAAGACAGCAAATCCTATGTTATATGTCTAATATCCACTTATGAGTGAGTATATACCATGTGTCTTTCTGCTTCTGGGTTACC
The DNA here is from genome assembly GCF_907164565.1 of Psammomys obesus. Classification (NCBI taxonomy): domain Eukaryota; kingdom Metazoa; phylum Chordata; class Mammalia; order Rodentia; family Muridae; genus Psammomys; species Psammomys obesus. The sequence continues at coordinate 81,521 of NW_026596356.1, read as the reverse complement.
TCACTCAATATGATCTTTTCTAGTTCCCACCATTTGTCTGCAAATTTCATGATTTCCGTGTTTTTAATTGCTGAGTAGTATTCCACTGTGTAAATGTAACACAATTTGTGTATCCATTCCTCTGTTGAGGGGCATCTGGATTGTTTCCAGCCTCTGTCTATTATGAATAAAGCCGCTACGAACATAGTTGAGCAAGTGTCCTTGTGGTATGTGGACCATATTTGGCGGTGCTATAGCTGGATCTTGAGGTAGCACTATTGCTAATTTTCGGAGAAAGCAAGCTAAACAACAAGGAAGGCCCTAGGCAAGATGCTTAACCCTCATTCAGAAGGGCAAATACAATAGAAATCAGAAGCAGGAGAAAACAGGGAACAGACAGGGTGGCCTCAGAGGCCACAGACGGGCTCTGAAAGACTCTGTTGATCAAGGTATTGAAGCAGAGGCTGAGACTCAAAGCCAAACTTTGGGCAGAGTTCAGGGAATCTTACGAAAGAAGGGGAAGATAGAAATACCTGGAGAGGACAGGAGCTCCACAAGGAGAGCAACAGAGCCAATAAAACTGAGCCCTGGGGGCCCTACAGAGACTGATGCCCCAACCAAGGACAATGCATGGAGAAGAACTAAAACCCTGGCTCAGATGTAGCCCATAGACTCAGTCTCCAAGTGGGTTCACTAGTAAGGACAGCAGGGGCTGTCTCTGGCATGAGCTCAGTGGCTGGCTCTCTGATCACCTTCCCCTAGGGGAAGTGAAGCTTTGCCAGGCCACAGAGGAAGACAATGCAGCCAGTCCTGAGGAGACCTGATAGGTTAGGGTCAAATAGAAGGGAAGGAGGACCTCCCCTATCAAGAGAGAGGGAGGGTGGGGTTGGGAGGAGATAAGGGAGGGGGCCACAGCCAGCCGGGATACAAATTGAATAAATTGTAATAAATGGAAAAAAAAAAAGAAGACAACAAATCCTAGTGACAATCCAAGGAAAGGGAACCCTCATTCACTTTTGGTGAAACTGTAAACTGGTCCATTCACTATAGTGTGGAAAATTCTCAAAAGATCTAAAAATAGATATACCATGTGACTTAGCTATATCAGTTTTTGCAATAAACTCTAAGGACTCTGTCACCCCCTCTAACTCCTTCCATGTTGCTCCAATTCCTCTAAAAATTATTATTTATTTTTAGTTACAATTGTTATACACAAATGCACAGATACACAAGCACACACACACACCACATACTGTATTTATGTTTGCCCATATGTGTGTGTGTTTAGACCATTTGAGATTGGATAATTTATCAAGGAGCCTGTACCTAGAGGAAACTGATTCACCCTGTCTCAGCAGCCATTTATTGCATGTAGCTTTTCATTTGAAGTCAAATATCAGCTGAGTGGGACTGCTGTATATGCCTGGAGGGTGCATGTTCAAGCCCCAAATCACCTCCAGATTATCAGAGACAGGTTACCCAAAACTGCATTTCGAAACAGAGTAACAGCAATGAGAGCTCAGACAAACGGGCGTGTGTGCACCATGTTGACTGAGGGGCCAGCAAGCCAAACAGATGTTTCTCACTGGAGTCTTTGACAGGGTGGAAGCCTGCATAATTGTTTCATTAAAATTAGCACCTAATAAATGGAAAAATTATTCTGATTCTGAAGCTTTAATTGTCATAAGGTGTCTGAACAAACACCATTTAAATGGGAAAAATATCAGAGAGCTGGACCAAATTGTACTAGTAGTTCATTCGTTACAAAAGATGTTTGCAGGGAGTCTTTGCTCCAGAAGTGGCCTTACCATTGTTGTTTTGGGGGAAAACGCCATCCATTTTCAGAGCTTCCAAAATAGATCTCAGTACTTCAAAAGCTAAGAATGAAAATGAAATTTCTCTGTCAAAATAATGGCTTTTGCCAAACTTCTGGAAAAGATTGTACATTGAAGTGGAAATTTCATCATTTTTTTTGTCAAGTCAGAAGAACTTTAACTCTGTAGTGGGACAACCATAATTATTGAAGAAAATTATAAGCCACTGATGTACTCTGGCTTATAAATCAAATGTGAAGTGTTTGGAGCCACAAGGGGAAGGAGATAAGATTCTTCCAACTCTGATTTCTGTTCTGTAGAACAGAACTGGGCATCAAATTTCTACTTACAGAACAGAGAGTTTAGGAATCTGATCAAAAACAGATAGTTAGGCGTTTAAGTCTGTCTGGTTATTTTTTTCTTCACAATCTTTTGTCTCATCCCCACTTCATGAAACCTTAGTGGCTCCCGTAACCTGTATCAACAACAACAACAACAGGCAAGATTTCCTGACACTTACCACTTTGTTTTCATCTTTGATTGACTTAGTTTGCTCTGTACTTAAGGATCTTGATTCTTCGTCTCTTTCGTCTGAACCAGATATAATGTCCGGGCCATATCAGAAACCATTGTTTATTACCATGCAAGTATGGTCAGGAGAATAGTGCGATATTGGCACACAGAGAGAAAACTACAAGTGGGTATAGAAGCAGACTTTCCTCTGTAATGACACTTGCTCGGTAGCAAAAGCATCACACAGTGTGTGGTGTGGGAGCGGTAGACTTTTGAAAGAAATGATTTGACTCAACTGAAAAATTCATAAGGAAAATTGATCCTTATTTTACACCATACGTAAAAATCAATCCTGGATGAAACATTAGCCCAAAGGTAAAGGTAAGAATCCACAGAACATTTTCATGGCACTGGGTCAGGGAAAGAATTCTTCAAGAGGACCCCAAGAATATTAATCCTAGTAGGAAACAGTGATAGGACTTTGTTAACAGTTAAATTTTTAATTACTTGAATTTAACCATTAAATTAATGAAAAATAATCTGCATGCATGGTGAAGTTAGAACAAATTGCTGAGAAAGACTAATAGGCAGCCCATAAAAATAGTTTTATAATTGCCTAAGACAAATGACTTGATTCTAAAGATTAGACAAGAAATTTAAGTGGTATCAAAGTTAATAAAGAAAGGGAGATGATCAATAGCAAGTGATTTCACATTAGCAACTAGGGAAATAAGTATCACAACCACAGCACTCTGTATCTGTACTTAATATAATGGCACCAAGTGAGAGAACACCCATCCTCCAAGCTACCCACAAAACGGTTGCTATTTCTACAGGTGCACATCAATGGTAAATATAAACAATTGACAAAGCTATAATTAGGAAACAATGTTGGAAAACTGTTACTTTCCATCTGTGCTAAAATTATATTTATCACATAGCAATCATGTTCTAGGGAGTTACAAATTGAGACGAAATATCTCTCAAGCAACATGTAAAGAAATATTAAACACATTATGTTTGTAACAGTAAAAACTGGATAGAAGTCAAATGTCTGCCTACAATGGACAACTTAGCATATTTACTTCATGCAATACAGGCAAGAAATTACAGGTATTCGAAACCATATGAATAAATCTCACAAACTTACTTTGAGTAAAAGCACATCTCAGTATATATGTAAAATGTATCTCATATAAGATGTGTAAGCTTATCTCAAGGAATTGGATAAAAGATCACCTTGGGGTGATTAACTGGTCAGCGCAAGAAGACCTATTGTGCACTGGGAGCAGTTCAGCATACTTTGTGCTGAGGGAGGTCACAAGTTCAGGAGTCTGTAAAGTGTGCCCACCAACGTGTCAATGTTCTTTGTGGTATGCTTCAAACTATAAATCCTTTGGACCATACCAAATTAGCATGTTGATGTTACTTTGTAGCTCCAAATCTAGCAATTCCATAAGATAAATACTGTCTTACTCACTGGAGGGGGGACCTGATGTCTCATTCACCACCCCAATGATATGAATTTAGGCAGAAGGTTGGGGAGTGTTGAGAATAGAAAGGGCTCCAAAAGGGAGAGAGAACAAGGAGAAAGTGGTAGATGCCATTCAGGAGGAGCTGCAATGGAAAGTGAGCTTCGTGGAGATGGCTCACCATTATTGCCTGGCCGTGACGGTGTACCTTGGAGAAGCACAGTCCAAGGGCCTTCATTTCTGATGGCTTCTTGCTGCTGTTGGCCTTCTCATGTTTGTCATTCTATAGTCTATATTCTCATCTATCTGGCATGGTGTGATTGAGTGTGGGGAAACATTCACTGCCTGTAGTCTGGAGTGATTGTTCCTTGGGCAATAGCCTACTCTATTAGGAGCTGTTCCTGCAATTTTCCTGAAAACGAACTTTTATAAAATAATGCTGTATAGATGAACTAATGATTTTTATAGAATTCTTGATTTGATTTAAGTCATTTTAGGAAGTTAGCATAGGTGCTAGAAAGTTTAAGGAGGTAGCTTAAGTTATCTTACCAGAAAGTTATAATAAAGACAGAATTAAGACTATAATGTGCCCCCTCCCTTCTAGAGCAGTGAGGGCTGCATAGGTTAGAAAAGGAGTCCAGTGAGCTTTCATGCATTACAAGCCTGTAATTATACTAGGGAGAGAAAGATGGGCTTGGGACAGTTAATGATCAAGGTGAACATTTCACCTTAAGTTGGGTCTAAATTTCTGGGTCTTGTGAGCTAGGGATGTGGTCGCAGGTTTTGGTGTGTGCATAAAAAGGCAGAATTATGGACAAAATGTAATGATTCTGTTATGAATGGAGATTAAATGGTTAGCCAGTCTAGCTGTGTAAGGCTTCAACAACAAGACAGAAGAGGGATGGATGGTCTCCTTTTTGGTAAATACAGACTGTCGTCAGTTGAGCATAGAACTTGCTACTATAGACTTAGCTTGCTTAAACTTTGTTAGTCAATGACAAAAGAATTATTGCTTTTGGGTTATGATGAACTTGTGGAGAGAAAGGTAGATGGGGAAATGTTTAGTTAAGTTTGAGTTTTGGAAGAAAAATATATAATGAATAATCCTGTTGTGATTTCCTCTCATGTAATTGATTTAATTTGTTTTTGAAAAAATATGTTTTGTGGTGATTGTTTTAAAAAAAAAAACATGTAACTTGTGGTTATGTGGTAATTTTTTCTAACATAGAGAAATTTGTATTGGGTAGTATAATAGGGCAAAAGGAAAAACATAAATTTGTTGAAGCTTATGGAACTTGCTCACTGGATCTTGTCATTCTTCATCCACCTAGTGTGTGTGTGTGTGTGTGTGTGTGTGTGTGTGTGTGTGTGTGTGTG
>NW_026596356.1:32367-76356 GCF_907164565.1 Psammomys obesus | reverse complement strand
GTGTGTGTGTGTGTGTGTGTGTGTGTGTGTGTGTGTGTGTGTGTGTGGTCTTTTTCTCTTTATTTCCCTTTTTATTGTCATTGGCTACTATTAGTAGAAGAGTACTCCAGAAGCCATCAGCTGTGGCCCTCCACCAGTTACAATCAGTTCTGGCCTACACTTGCCACCATCAGTAAGAGAATCAAGTTTTTACCCTCAGAGAAAAGTCTGCTGGGTGATCAGTCCCAGGATCTATGCTCTGGTGTTGAAACTGGCTTTTGGCAAGAATTTATGTTTTGCTTGAGGATGTCTGGTAAGTTCAAGACACTGAAGGGAATCAGAACTTTTCTTTTTTTTATTATTTTCTTAATTTTATTTTTCTTATTAGTTACATTTTGTTAACTCTGTATCTTAGCTGTATCCTGCTCCCTCATTTCCTCCCCAATCCCACCCATAACTTTTCAAGAACTACATTTGAAAGTTTATTATTTATATATTTATAAAAATTATTAAGAAAACGATGCTGTGTTATGCTGTATTCAAGATTTGGAAAACAAAAAAATGTGCATTGTTAAGCAACTATTCTGTGAGTAAAAAGATAGGGTGAGGTATACACAAATTAAAAATGTGAAAATTGTGTTTATTACTGAGATCCCTCTCATAAGTCACAAGAAGAAAAACAAGGTGGAAATGTTTGGGCATTACAAGATGCTTAACTTATTGTCAAAGACTGAATAACTAAATTCACAATTCTGGGAGTAATTAGTCTAGGGAGTTTTAGGTTTGACTTTTCCTTTGAGAATATTATTTAAATGTATGGGAATCTATCCATTCCTGAGAACCTTAAGTTCTCCACCATATCGATGCATCCATGAAGCTGTCAGTCTTCCTGACCCTTCTCTTGCCCTGTTATCTTTCCCGATTTCTTTTATTCTTCCTCATCATCTCTCCCTTCCTCCGCCCTCAACATTTTTATATTTACTTTATCTATCAGCACTAAACACACACACATGCACTCTCTTTCTCTTCTATAGAGAGTGAACTAATTTATTTTGAACATTCTACTTGCTAGGGAACTCACTTGGAGGTTGAGCTGCCATGGGCTAGATCTGCACAGGGGTTCTAGGTTATCTCCATGAATGGCCCTTGGCTGGAGTATCAGTCTCAGAAAAGACCACTGTGTCCAGAATTTTTGGTTCTGTTGCTCTCCTTGTGGAGCTTTGTCCCCTCCAGCTCTTTACATCTCTCCCTTCTTTGATGAGATACCCTGCACTCTGCCCAAAGTTTGACTGAGTCTCAGCCTCTGCTTTGATACCCTGCAGGGTAGAATCTTTCAGAGTCCCCGTGTGGTAGGGTCCTGTCCTGTTTCCTGTTTTCTTCCTCTTCTGATGTCCATCCCATTTGCCTTCCTGAATGAGGATTGATCATCTTACCCAGGGTCCTCCTTCTTGCTTAGCTTTTTAGGTGTAGAGATTTTAGTATGTTTATCCTATATTGTATGTCTAATATCCACTTATAGGTAAGTATATACCATGTGTGTCTTTCTGCTTCTGGGATACCTGACTTAGGATGATCTTTTCTAGTTTTCACCATTTGCCTGAGAATTTCATGATTTCCTTGTTTTTAATTGCTGAGTAGTATTCCATTGTGTAAAAGTACCACAATTTGTGTATCCATTCTTCTGTTGAGGGGCATCTGGGTTGTTTCCAGGTTCTGGCTTTTTACGAATAAAGTCACTACGAACATAGTTGAGCAAGTGCCCTTGTGGTATGTGGACCATATTTGGGGGTGGTATAGCTGGATCTTGAGGAAGCACTATTCCTAATTTTCGGAGAAAGCACCAGATTGATTTCCAAAGAGGTTGTACAAGTTTACATTCCCACCAGCAATGGAGGAGGGTTCCCCTTTCTCCACATCCTCTCCAGCATGTGTTGTCACTGAGTTCTTGATCTTAGCCATTCTGATGGGTGTAAGGTGAAATATCGGGGTTCTTTTGATTTGCATTTTCCTGATGACTAAGGATGTTGAGCATTTCATTATGTGTTTCTCTGCCATTCGATATTCCTCTATTGAGAATTCTCTGTTTAGCTCTGTACCCCATTTTTTAATTGGATTACTTGATTTGTTGCTGATTAACTTCTTGAGTTCTTTATATATTCTGGATATTAGCCCTTTGTCAGATATAGAATTGGTGAAGATCCTTTCCCAATCTGTAGGCTCTCATTTGGTTCAATGGAATCAAACAGAACACCCAGAAATAAACCCACACACTTATGGACACCTGATTTTTGGCAAAGATGCTAAAATCATACAATGGAAAGAAGACAGCATCTTCAATAAATGGTGCTGGTCAAACTGAATATCTACTTGTAGAAAAATGCAAATAGATCCATACTTATCACCCTGCACAAAACTAAAGTCGAAATGGATCAAAGACCACAATATAAAACCAGACACACTAAACCGGTTAGAAGAAAAAGTGAGGAAGAGCCTTGAACTCATTGGCACAGGAGACAACTTCCTGAACAGAACACCAACAGTACAGGCTCTAAGAGCAACAATCAATAAATGGGACCTCATGAAACTGAAAAGCTTCTGTAAAGCAAAGAACATTGTTGTCAGAACAAAACGACAGTCACTGAAATTTTATCTTAGCCATTCTGCTGGGTGTAATGTGAAATATCAGGGTTGTTTTGATTTGCATTTCCCTGATGACTAAGGTAGTTGAGTATTAATTCTTAAGTGTTTCTCTGCCCTTCAATATTCCTCTATGAAGAATTTTCTGTTTAGCTCTGTACCCCATTTTTTAATTGAATTACTTGGTTTATTGATGTTTAACTTATTGAGTTCTTTATACATTCTGGATATTAGTCCTCTGTCAGATACAGGGTTGGTGAAGATTCTTTCCAAGTCTATAGGTTGTAGTTTTGTTCTGATGACAGTGTCCTTTTCCTTACAGAAGCTTTTCAGTTTCATGACATCTGGTTTATTGATTGTTGATCTTAAAGCCTGTACTATTGGTGTCCTATTCAGAAAATTGTCTCCTCTGCCAATGAGTCCATGGATCAAAGACCTCAGAAAAAAACCAGACACACTATATCTGTTAGAAGTAAAAATGTGGATTTCATATTTGTAATTGTTGGATGTCAGGCAAAAAAGTTTTGCCTGACTGAACAGCTTCTGTAAAGCAAAGGACACTGTCATCAAAACAAAACGCCTGCCTACAGATTGGGAAAGAATCTTCACTAACCCTTTATCTGACAGAGGACTAATATCGAGTATATACAAAGAACTAAAGAAGCTGAAAAGCAGCAAACCAAGTAATCCAATTAAAAAATGGGGAACAGAGCTAAACAGAGAATTCTCGACAGAGGAATATCGAATGGCAGAGAAACACTTAAAGAAATGCTCATCCTCATTAGCCATCAGGGAAATGCAAATCAAAACGACCCTGAGATATCACCTTACACCCATCAGAATGGCCAAAATGAAAAACTCAAGGGACAACACATGCTGGAGAGGTTGTGGAGAAAGGGGAACCCTCCTCCACTGCTGGTGGGAATGTAAACTGGTACAACCACTCTGGAAATCTATCTGGCGCTTTCTAAGACAATTAGGAATAGTGCTTCCTCAAGACCCAGCTATACCACTGCTAGGTATATACCCAAAGTTTGCTCAAGTACACAAAAGGGATATTTGCTCAACCATGTTTATAGCAGCTTTATTTGTAATAGCCAGAACCTGGAAACAACCCAGATGTCCATCAACGGAGGAATGGATACAGAAATTGTGGTATTTTTACACAATGGAATACTACTCAGCAATCAAAAAGGAGGAAATCATGAAATTTGCAGGCAAATGGTAGGACCTAGAAAAGATCATCCTGAGTGAAATATCCCAGAAGGAGAAAGACAAACACGGCATATACTCACTTATATAGACCTATAAGATGTGATAAACGTAATGAAATCTGTACACCTAAAAAAGATAATCAAGAGAGTGGACATGGGGTAAGATGATCAATCCTTGTTTAGAATGACAGATGGGATGTGCATTGAACATATGACAGGAGTCTACTGAGCGCATTGGAAAGACTCTAACTAGCAGTGTTTTCAAAGCAAAGACTCATGACCAAACCTTTGGCAGAGTACAGGGAATCATAAAAAAGAAGGGGAGTTAGTCTGACGGGGAAAGGATAGGAGCTCCACAAGGTCTAAATATATCTGGGCACAGGGTCTTTTCTGAGACTGACATGCAACCAAGGACCATGTATGAATGTAACCTAGAACCTCTGCTCAGATGTAGCCTGTGGTAGCTCAGTAACCAATTGGTTTCCCATAGTGAGGGGAACAAGGACTATTTCTAACAGGAACTCAATGACTGGCTCGTTGGCCTCCCCACCCCCCAAGGGAGGAGCAGTCCTGTTAAGCCACAGAGGAGAGCTTTGCAGCCAGTCCTGAAGATACCTGATAAAACAGGATCAGATGAATGGGGAGGAGGTCCCCCCTATCAGTGGACTTGGCAAGGGGCACGGTGGAGAGGAGGGAGGGAGGGAGGGACTGGGAGGGAATGAGGGATCGGGACACGGCTGGGGTACAGAGTTAATAAAATTAACTGATAAGAAAAAAATAAAATACAAAAAAAAAAGAAAAACAAAAACAATAAAAGCTCCAAGAGGAGGTACAAAAACTGAAAAAAAAAAGTTTTCAAAAAAACTAACATAAAGAAAATCATAAATTGATAGAAATGGAATCCAAAGAGCATAACAACAGAAAATATATTTTAATTTCAAATATTGCCATTAGAAATTCATACTGTATTTTTATTAAAAAGTGTTTCAAATAGGATGCAATTTTTTATTCATTTTGGCTATAAAATAATAATAAAGTACAATTTTGTGAAAGTGTAATTAAAGCTCAAGAAAGCAGATATCAAGACATGAAATGTGTTTTGTGTTGTATTAATACAGAATGTGCTATAATCACAACAAATAGGCTTTCAGGAAAAAGAATATATATATTAAGAACAGTATTCATAGAAAAGGCTATATTACATTAATCTATAGGCACAAGCTAAAGGAAGTAGGAGATACTGTCAAAGAGACAGACTAATTAAATTTAAAAGAGCTGAAAGTACCAATTCTTAGAAGTTCGTAAAATTAATAAGACCTTCATATGTTTCTGATGGAAGTTCAAATTTGATGAGCGTATTTTGTAAAATTGTCAGGACTAATTAATGTATATATTTAAAGACATCGGCGCTAACCCCGTGTTGCTGGATAACAAATAAGGGATCTCATTACTGCGGGGAGAGTGCGAGAAACACTCTTCACTCGGGAAGAGCGTTTCTCCCACTCTCAGCATTCCTTGGTGCCTATATTTCTTTGTTTAGAGGTGGGCCTTGGTGAGATCACCCCTCCCATATTGGCACGTCTATTGGTCAAGTACTTTTTTGGTCAAGGTCTTATTTATCTGGCCCTATTGTGGGTGAAGTGATTTGGGGTGAATTTTCCCTGTCATTTCCAGCAGATACAATTGCACAGCAGACTTCCTGCATATTTTATGACTCATAAACTGGATTTCTACACATACATCCAAAAGAAATAATCAGAAGAAGTGTTCAAAATTATATGTATATTCTTTCTTATTCCTGATAAAGTTACAAAAAGAAAAATTATGTAGCTGAGGTTTAACAGTGTTCATTTTCTACTACAGAGATCCACAACTGGGAAAAATGTCGAAAATAAATTATGGTAAGTGGCCCAGCCTCAACTGGTACATCGACAACACAACTCGTATACCTCAGTCTCAGGGAACACAGAGAAGGAGCGGACACAAAGACTGTGGGTGCCAGAGGACTAGGATACTAGCTCCATGACACTGTCTTCTAGACATGACAGAAATACTACACACGTAGAATGTTAATACTTTTGCCTAAACAAGACATGCGTAATGGCCACACTGGTCTGCAGGTTAACAGGAATGAAAGAAATCTGAAAAGGTCCCATGCCTGGATGAATTGCTACAGGCAATCAAGGGCTGTTGAGACAGGGACAACCAGTCTACTCCAAGAATGAGCTCTCCCCGATGGGTTATCTAGTCTCAAGCAATCAGCCATAAATCCTAAGACACATACACATACAAGAACACCAAACATCCTCAGTAGATTGGATGCATATAAAATTATTTGTGATGTATCATGGCTCACAGTTCAGTCAGTACATATAAGGCGTTGGGTTAGCTCCCAGCCATGTCAGTAATGAGCTAAATAGCTTAAGTAAGTGAATGTCTGATGAGAGTGAAGAATTTCCTTCTGGTGTGTTTGGCCAGCAAGTTTCAGGATTATTGGCTTTTGCTCCCACTTAACTTTTAAATTTTATTGAGGTTGTACTTCCTTAAGTGACTATATTTAAATTTAACCCTGAAAAAAATATTTGCTTCTTATAGCATGTATATTACATGTTCCCATAAAATATGAAAATATGATAAATTATAAAAACAGACATCAGAGAAAATATGATTTAATATATACCAAAGTGTTTTAACATGTTTCAAAATATGATTTTGAATGCACCTAGTTATGTTGTCTTTGGTTGATAATCACTGAGATGCCTACCCTTTGCTGAAAGAAAATAGAGGAAGAATGGATCTTGGGAAGAGGGGAGGTTGGGTACTGGAAGGCAGAAGTTGGGATACATTGTATGAGAGAATTAAACAAAAACAATAGGCACACAAAGAATCAGTTAAGAAGGGTATTTATAAATGGAATGTACTTGACATGAAGTAATTAGGCCACTAGGTAAAGCATAGCCTTAGGGGAAAAAATGAAACTCTCTTTCCTATCAATAAACTGATTTTCCTTTAGAGTTTTATTATGAATTAAATGCCATCTCTCTGTCACTTTTTAATTCTCTTGGAGTAGATGATCACCTTCCTTGCTGCTTTAGCATTTGATAAAGCTGTTGCATCCCTCCCTTAAATTGCTGTGTCCTTAAATGACTAAACTTCCATTTACTTACCTTCTGATAAGGCATTCAAGTAAATATAATTGACCTCTATTCTTTCTAGTTTCAATGGACTGCTTGTCTCTTCCCTGACCTGTGTAAAGGCCAGTAGCTTAACCATACAACTCAAAAAAGTTTTATTTATAATTGCCGCCATTAAAACTTTTTGATGGGAATAATGGTGACCAGGAAGAGAAATGAAAGATTCCATTAGTTGAGCAGATAAAATACTTAATTTAGAAAATGAAAAAAAAGAATAAATGATCAAATTGAGCTGCCAGTTTACCAGTTAATTGACCTGAAACTTGAAGATCCACACCCACTATGAGGTGGCTCCTAAGACATTTATTCTTTTGAGTAAGAAACATGTGTCCATTCTATAAACTGTAATGACACGGCAAGCCCTTTGAGCTTTGTATAGAGAGGAATTACATATTTCTTTAAATAATTCATGCAATAAATGTTATCTTCAGGATTTCCCAGTTTAGGAAATATTCAAAGAAACCATTTTATTGTTATCTATAGAAATGGTGAAAACATGAACAAAACAGTTAAGGAATCCTTCAAAAAGATACAGGGATACTTACATGGATCTGTTGGAGGGAAGCTGTAATACTATACCAATAAGTTGACTAAAGCTCAAGGTAAGAATCATCGTTCTACTTTCTCTATGTATGAGATTAACTGGACTTAACTATAACAAAATGAATCTTTGCTTTGAAATCCCATGTTGTACCTAACAAACACAATCTTATCAGACAAAGAAATTTTATAAATTGGCAGTGGAGAAAAAAGACGGGAAAAGCATTGAGATATGAACCCAGATACAAATTTTCCTCAACATCCTTTAAAATGTACATTCTTGAAGAAGTAATAGAAAACACTCATGGTTTCTTCCTTGTTATAGTTTTATTCATCATTTCCTCTATTTACTTTGAAAAGGTCAAGAAATTTTCCTAGGTCACCTCGAACCTTTTTCATCATGAAAGAATTTAATGATGCTATCTCTGATCTGTTTGGTCTTCATTCCATAAACAATGGGATTTAGAGTTGGAGGAAGAAGAAGATAAAGATTAGCCACAATGATGTGGAGAGAAGGGGGTGGTGTGACCCCCAAAACGATGGGTAAAGAAAGTGAAGAATGCTGGAACATAAGAGATGATGATGGCAGATGTGGGCAGTGCAGGTGCTGAAGGCCTTCTGCCGGGCGTCTGCTGAGGACAGGCTGACCACTGCCCGGAGGATCATGGTGTAGGAGACTGAGATGCACAATAAATGTCAAACACTCCAATCAGAAGCGCGACCATGAGACCATAGATGACGTTGATTCTGATACTGGCCCAGGACAGCTTTACCACGGACATGTGCTCACAGTATGTATGGGAGATGACATTGCTTCGGCAGAAGGGCAAACACTTCACCAAGAATGGAAAAGGAATCATCAGCAACACACCTCTCAAGAGAGCGGCAAGCCCAGCTTTGGCAATGACAGGGCTGGTGAGTATGCTAGCATAGCGTAGTGGGTAGCAAATGGCCACATAGCGGTCCAAGGCCATGAGGACGAGCACTCCAGACTCCACGCCTGTGAATCCGTGCACAAAGAACATCTGAACTAGGCAAACATTGAAATTAATTTCCTTGAGTTTGAACCATAAAATAAAGAGGGCATTGGGGAGAGTGGTTGGGCAGGTCAGCAGGTCAGTGAGAGAAAGCACGGCCAGAAAAGACACATTGGGCGATGGAGTGATGCCTCGTAGTAAATTAGGTACACAAGGCCAAGATTGCCTACTAGAGAGATGAGGTAGATTGTACAGAGTGGAAGGGGGATCCATATGTGAAATGCTGCCAGACCAGGAATACCATGAAGAATGAAAGACTGAGGGCTGTATATGAGCTGTTGAAAACCAGCATAGCTAACTTAGTGGACACACATTATTTTTCCAGAAGTTTCTATCCTGAGGAAAAAGAATTAAACATAAAAATTTGATTAATAGCTTCACAGATGAAAACTTTCTACTATAATAAAATTACATTTATAAGTAGTATCAGCTACTTTGAGTACTAGCAACATTTAAAGGGCACAGTTATTGGATAATACTAATATTCTGGGCAATAATTTAATGGCTTAAAAAACTCTCTAAATGTAATTTTAAAGCCTAAGCCTTACAGTTGTAATATTTTTACCATTAAATAGAAGCTGAAACTGGGAGACTAAGATGTTTAATAGGCTTTATTCTCTTTCTCCTTCTCTCTGTCTCTGTCTGTCTGCCTCTCTCTCTCTCTTTCTTTCTCTCTCTCTCTCTTTCACACACACACACATACACACACACATGCACAGAGAGAGAGAGAGAGAGAGAGAGAGAGAGAGAGTCAGCCACTGGTAAGCTAATGTACTCCTGTAAAGAATTACTTACTTTAGTACTGTAATTAACTCTAACTAAATTTCAGTGATTCATCAATTCATTTTTTTTAAGATGTGAGTAGATGAGAAGACCAAGGGGATGAGTGGACATTGGAAGGAGACAAGGGAGGATAATGAGACAATGTGATTAAAACACATTATGTAAGTATATGTTAATCATACGTTAGAATCTATTGTGTGTGATTTATGTATGCTAATAAAAGCATCATCCATGTAAGAGGCTCATACTCATTAGTCTCCCCACTGTGTAACTTGCCTTGGAAGAAAACACAGCCTAGAGTAGTAAATTATTACATGTGAAGAACACTTGTAATCTTTTCATATTAAATTAATTAATTTTGTGTGTCAGCATGTAATGGGAAGGTTAGGGGACAATATGAAGAGAAGACAATATTTCTAAACTTATTTTACAAAGCCATCATCATCCTGATATCAATGGCAGATATTCTAGACAAAGGAGAGAAAGAGAAAGAAGTAAAAACTGAAGGAAAGGAAAGAGAGAGAGAGAGAAGAAACAAGAAAGAAGAGAAAAACAAGAAGGGAGAAAACTGGTTGATATCTTTGATGAATCTAAGTGTAAAAACCCTCAACAAAGTACTAGCAACTTCAGATTAAAAATATCATTCATTATGATCAAGTAGTGTTGAATAAGAGAACATAAAAGTCAACAAATACAGTATTTTAAGTACAATGGAATTACATCACTTCCCCCTCCATTTCCTCCCTGTAAGCCAATATACCCACTCTCAAATCTCTATCATGCCCCACACTATCAAGTTTTTAGCACCTAATCTTCTAAAATTATCTCTCTCTCTCTCTCTCTCTATATATATATATATATATATATGTATGTTTGTACACATGTATATATATTTATATAGATATATAAATTCCATCTGCTAAGTTTATTTTTGTTGTTGATGTGTGTCTGGTTTTGTCTTATCTCTGAAAGAAAATTTCATGATTTTAATTTAATTGCTGAGTAGTATTCCATTGTGTAAATGTACCACAATTTCTGTATCCATTCCTCAGTTGAGTGACATCTGGGTTGTTTCCAGGTTCTGGCCATTATGAATAAAGCTGCTATGAGCATGGTTGAGCAAATGTCCAATGTTGTGTACTTGAGCATATTTTGGGTATATGCCTAGGAGTGGGATAGAACTTGAGGAAGTGCTATTCCTAGTTGTCTGAGAAAGGCCAGATAGATTTCCAAAGTGATTGTACAAGCTTACACTCCCACCAGCAATGAAGAAGGGTTCTCCTTTATTGACATCCTTTCCAGCATGTATTCTCACTTGAGTTTTTGATCTTGGTCATTCTGATAAGTGTTAGGTGAAATCTCAGGGTTGTTTTGATTTGCAATTCCCTGATGACTAGGGATGTTGAGCATTTCTTTAAGTGATTCGACACTCCTCTATTGAGAATTCTCTGTTTAGCTCTGTACCTCATTTTTTAATTGGGTTACTTGATTTTTTGAAGTTTAACTTCTTGAGTTCTTTATATATTCTGGATATTAGTCAATTTGTAGGCAAATGGTGGGAACTAGAAAAGATCATCCTGAGTGAGGTATCCCAGAAGAAGAAAGACACACATGGTATATACTCACTTATAAGTGGATATTAGACATATAAATAGGATAAACGTACTAAAATCTGTACACCTAAGAAACCTAAGCAAGGAGAACCCTGGGTAAGATGATCAATCTTCATGCAGAATGGCAAAGTTGATGGACATCGGAAGAGGGAGAAAACAGGCAACAGGAGAGGAGCCTACCACAGAGGGCCTCTGAAAAACTCTACCCAGCAGGGTATCAAAGTTGATGTTGAGACTCATAGCCAACCTTTGGGCAGAGTGCAGGGAATCTTATGAAACAAAGGAGAGACAGAAAGACCTGGAGAGGACAGGAGCTCCACAAAGAGAACAACAGAATCAAGAAATCTGGGCACAGAGGTCTTTTCTGAAACTAATACTCCAACCAAGTACTATGCATGGTGATAACCTAGAACCCCTGCACAAGTTGGTTCTCTAGTTATGGGAATAGGAACTGTCTCTGACATGAACTCAGTGTCTGGCTCTTTGACCACCTCCCCCTATGGGAAGAGCAGCCTTACCAGGCCACAGAGGAAAACAATGCAGCCAGTCCCTATGAGACTTGATAGGCTCAGAGGGAAGTAGAGGAGGATCTCCTCTATCAGTGGACTTGGGGAGGGGAATGAGATGAGATAAGGGAGGGAGGGTGGGATTGGTAGGGGATGAGGGAGGGGGCTACAGTGGGGTTACAATGTGAATAAACTGTAATTTATAAAAATATAAATAAGTTTTTAAAAAACTGGAAGAAAAACTTAAAAAAAGAAAGAAACTGCTGTCATTACTATCTTCAGAATAAGACACTTTTGTTGGCGCAGAAAATCAGCTGTTTGTATGGAGCACCAGGCATTAAGTCAACGACCATAGCCTGAAACCAACATACTTCATCCTCAGTGGGGTTGGTGGGTGACATTTTAAACTGTCAAGCTGTCTTACATAGCCACTCCACTGCGCAACAGTGTAAGAGTGTAACCAGATTTCTCTATATTCTGGTGACCACTCTCAACTTCCCTGAGATAAATAAAAAGAGGTTCCTTTTCTCCTGTGTTCTTTCATGTTTTACAATTAGATCATGGGGCACTAACAGGATATGCTCTGTGGTTTATAGTTTTATTTACATTCCAAGTGACAAGATTTCATCTCTTTTTTTCTGCATGAATATTGTTCTTTATGTAGATGAACCTTCTTTTCTTTATTGATTCACCATTTATTTGACACTTAAGCTTGTTTCTGTTTCTTGTTCTTATGAGATGCTACAATGAATAAAGGGTTTCAGAAGGCTTTAAAAAACATATTATTCATTTCTGTTAGACATACACCCAGTAATAGAGTTCTCGAAGTAAATGGTATATTAATTACTTTTCTTGTTGCAATGATAAAGTACCTGACAAGAGCAACAAATTCTCCCTATTTTCTTCTTCCTTTTTACTTTTAATGTGGTGGTAGTAAGCATGAAAAATGATATGTGATACAGTGAAGAATAGAATGTGGCAAAAATGTAGAGAAAGGGACAGAGTACACATCTGTGGTCTCTTTATCAACGCTTGACTCTATCAATGTGAACAGTCACAGTCATATTGTGGATTATAGACACTTACCTTCAGTAAAATCTAAAAATAATGCTGTCTGATCACAGAGATGGCCATGCAGGACTTAATAGGAAATTGGCATTACTGTGGCTAATGACTTGTGCCAGCCTACACTTGATGGTAGTTATACAATTGCATTGCCTGGCACTGATATGTTTCAGTAAACACTGAATATGACCTCCTCCCATGATGCTCCTCCTCTTCATTCTCACTATCTTCCTCTTCCTCTTGCTTTCTCCCCTTCTCTTTCTGCTCCCTCTTCCTTTTCCCTCTTCCTTGGATATTTTAAGACATGGTCTACTCTAAAAGGTTGAAAGATGACTTTAAGCATTTGCCCCTAGTTTAGCAAAAATCTTTACATATTTACTACCTGAAATGACAAAATCATTTTAAATTTGTTTCCCAAATACATTCAGTGTCAATCTCTGTACCAGGAAAGGCTTAAAAGAAAATCTAACAAATAAAATATATGGAAGGATATACTTTCAAGTTACCAATCACAGCAAATATGTGTTTTGCAGATATGTGTGAATTTATGTATTCATTAAATAAGTGATAAGCTTAGAATAAATATAGGCTGGCTAGAACCACATTCTGTGTGACTTTTTATGATATATATGATTCTGTATCTTACCTTTTTTTGTCTCTTTCACTTTTTAAATTTAATTTTATTTTATTAATTACACTTTATTCACTTTGTATCCCCCCATAAGCCCCTCCTTCCTCCCCTTTCAGTCCCACGCTCCCTCCCCTTTTTTCACGCATGCCCCTCCCCAAGTCCACTGATAGGGGAGGTCCTCCTCTCCTTCCTTCTGATCTTAGTCTATCAGATCACATCAGGAGTTGGTGCATTGTGATCTTCTGTGGCCTGGTAAGGCTGCTCCCCCCTCAGGGGGAGGTGATCAAAGAGCAGGCCAATCAGATTATGTCAGAGGCAGTCTCTTCCCATTACTATGTAACCAGTTGGACACTAAGCTGCCATGAACTACATCTGTGCAGGGGTTCTAGGTTATCTCCATGCCTGGTACTTGGTTGGAGTAAGAGTCTCTGGGAAGACCCTTGTGTTCAAATTTTCTGGTTCTGTTGCTCTCCTTGTGGGGTTCCTGTCCTCTCCAGATCTTACTATTTCTCACTTCTTACATAAGATTCTATGCACTCTGCCCAACACTTGGCCATAAGTCTCAGTGTCTGCTTTGATAGTCTGCAGGGCAGAGCCTTTCAGAGGCCCGCTGTGGTAGGTTCCTAGGCTATTTCCTGTTTTCTTCTTCTTCTGATGTCCATCCTCTTTGCCTTTTGGGATGGGAATTGAGCGTTATAGTCAGGATCCTCCCTCTTGATTAGTTTCTTTAGATGTACAGATTTTAGTAGGTTTATCCTATGTTACATGTCTATATGAGTGCGTATATACTGTGTGTGTCTTTCTGCTTCTGGGACAGCTCACTCATACACTCTGGAAATCAATTTGGCACTTTCTCAGACAACTAGGAATAGTGCTTCCTCAAGATGCCACTTGTAGGCATATAACCAAAAGGGGCTCAAGTACACAATAAAGACATTTGCTCAACAATGTTTGTAGCAGCTTTATTTGTAATAGCCAGAAGCTGGAAACAGCCCAGATGCCCCTCAACTGAAGAATGGATGCAGAAATTGTGGTACATCTACACAATGGAGTATTACTCTGCAATGAAAAATAAGGAAAACATGAAATTGGCAGGTAAATGGTAGGACCTGGAAAGGATCATCTTGTCTCTTTCACTTTTTAAAAAAAACTATAAAATATGAGTACATGTATGTGTCTGTGTATATTCATATGCATTCATATGCATATAAATATGTCTATGTAGGTGATAACATATAATAAGATTGACCTGTGATAAGAGAAATGAAATATAATTTGATGACTATAAGAGTTATTTATCAGGAGCTATACATAGAAGAACACACATAACTTTAAGTTAATTTTTTTAAATATATATATATTTTATTTCTTTTTTTTCCATTTTTTTAACTTTTATTAATTACACTTTATTCATTTTGTATCCCCCATAAGCCCCTCCCTCCTACCCTCCCGGTCCCACCCTCCCCCCCTTTCTGCATGCATGCCCCTCCCCAAGTCCACTGATAGAGGAGGTCCTCCTCTCCTTCTTTCTGATCTTAGTCTATCAGTTCTCATCAGAAGTGGCTGCATTTAAGTTAATTTTTAATTTTTTTTTATACAATATATTTAAATCATGTGTTTTCCTACAAGAAACTCATCCTGGTGTGGCACCAGATGATCTTTCGGCTTGGAGATCTTTTTACCTGCCCCCCATCTGCCTGGCCCACCTGGGTCACAGACACATAGCCAAGTGGAGGTGAGCTGGGCACCGGACTAAAGCCACATTGTCCCCATCCTGAAGAGGTCTGTGTGGCCAGGACCAGCTTTCAGCTTGGAGATCTTTTCTTCTGCTCCTCATCTGCCTGGCCCACCTGGGTCACAGACACCAAATGCAGAAGAGATGAACTCAGTGGAGGTGAGCTGGAGAGGAATCCAAGACCCACTGTCCATCATCCTGAGCAGGGCTGTGTGGTGTCAGACCAACCCTCAGTCTTGGTGAACTTTCTGCCTGCTCCCCATCTGTCTGGCTCACCTGGGACAGACAGTGAACCCAGCAGAAGGACGGTGAGTCTGGTGAACACCAAGTCAACCAGATGGTTAGAGGCCTGCATAGGAACAGAAAAAACAAAACTCATGGCCGTATGGCACCACCAGAAACCAGCTGTCCTACCACAGTAAGTCCTGGAGATACTGTCACACCTGAAGTGCAAGAAGAAGATTTTAAAGCTGTAGTTATGAAAATGATAGAGGCCTTAAATGAAAAAAGCCCTCAAAGTAGCACAGGAAAATAGTGGGAGACTCCAACACCCCACTCTCTTTAATGGACAGATCATCAAAACAGACCCTAAATGGGGAAATGAAGAAACTCAGAAATGTCACAAATCAAAAATCAAATGGACCTAACAGACATCTTCAGAACATTTCTCCCAAACACAAAACATATCTTCTTCTCAGCAACTCACAGAACCTTCTCCAATATTGATATTCAGTCACAAAGCAAACCTCAACAGCTATAAGAAGATTGAAACAACCCTCTGCATCTTATCAAAGTACCACGGATTAAGGCTGGAACTCAACAAAAACAGAAACAACAGAAAGCCTACAAACTCATGGAAACGGAACAACTCCCTACTCAATGATCACTGGGCCAGAGAAGAAATAAAGAAATTAAAGATTTTCCAGTATTCAATGAAAATGAAGGCACAACATACCCAAGCTTATGGGACACAATGAAAACAGTGCTAAAAGAAAATTCATAGCACTAAGCACCTTTATATAGAAATTTAAGAGATCCATATTAGCAACTTAGCAGCACACCTCAAAGATCTAGAACAGAAGGAAGCACATACATCAAAGAGGACTAGACAACAGGAAATAATCAATCTCAGGCCTGAAATCAATAAATTGGAAAAAAAATGAATGATAAAAAGAATCAGTGAAACAAAGAGCTTGTTTTTTGAGAAAAATCAACAAAAAAGACAAATCCTTAGCCAAACTAACCAAAAGGCAGAGGGAGTGTATCCAAATTAACAAAATCAGAAATGAAAAGGGGGGCATAACAACAGATACTGAGGAAATCCCAAAAATGATTAGGCCTGTATTCCACAAAATTGTGAAACCTAAAGGAAATGAACAATTTTTCTGGATAGATTTCACTTAACAAAGTTAAATCAAGATCAGGTAAACAGTTTAAATTGTCCTATAACCCCTAAGGAAATAGAAGTAGTCATCAAAGGACTCTGAACCAAAAATAAGCCAGGGCCAGATGGTTTTAGAACAGAATTCTACCAGACATTCAAAAAAGAGCTAATATCAACACTCTCAAACTATTCTACAAAATAGAAACTGAAGGAACATTGCCAAACTTGTTCTATGAAGCCACAGTCACCTTGATTTGTGCACCACACAAATACTACACAAATACTAAAAAAAAAGAGAGAATTTCTGAATATTTGGGCAAAATACTCAATAAAATACTTGCAAACTGAATCCACGGAGGCATCAATTACGTCATTCCCCATGATCAAATAGGCTTTATCCCAGGGATGCAATGGCAGTTCAACATAAGAAAATCTGTCAGCATAATCCAACATATAAACAAACTCAAAGAAAAAAAAAATCACATGATCACATCATTAGATGCAGAAAAAGTCTTTGACAAAATCCAACACTCCTTCATGATGAAAGTCTTGGAAGGATAAGGAATACAGGGCTCATACCTAAATATAATAAAGGCTATATATAGTAAGCCAATTGCCAATGTCAAATTAAATGGAAAGAAATTCAAAGCAATCCCACTAAAATAAGAGACAGGACAAGGCTGCCCACTCTCTCCACACCTCTTCAAAATAGTAATTGAAGTTCTAGCCAGAACAACAAGACAACTGAAGGAGATCAGGAGGATGCAAATTGGGGAGGCAGAAGTCAAAGTATCACTATTTGCAGATGATATGATACTGTACATAAATGACCCCAAAGATTTTTTTAGAGAACTCCTTCAGCTGATAAACACCTTCAGCAAAGTGACTGGATACAAGATTAATTCAAAAGAATCAGTAGCCTTCCTGAACACAAAGGACAAATGGGATGAAAAAGAAATTAGGGAAACTACAACCTTCATAATAGCCACAAATAATATTTTTGGTTGTGATCCTAGCCTTTAACGGCTGAGCCATCTCTCCATCCTGCCACAAATAATATAAAAGCATCTTGGTTGTAATTCTGACCAAGCAAGTGAAAGACCTGTATGACAAGAACTTCAAGTCTCTGAAGAAAGAAATTGAAGAAGATATTAGAAGATGACACTATGAAGGAGGCTCTTCTGAAGTTGAAGACAGGAGCATGACAGTGGTGTTCTCCGAGAGATGCTACCCAGGAGTTCCTCAAATAAGATGATGAGACTCACAGCCAACAATGGGTGATGCGTAGGGCATCTTGCCAAAAAGTGATAAGAAAAAGAAGAGGACCTAGGGCTGACAGGAGCTGCACAAGAAGACCAACAGAACCAACTAAACAGGGCCTAGAGGAGCCTGCTGAGATTGAATCATTAACCAGGAACCACTCATGAACTGGACCCAGGCCCTCTAGATGAGCAGATGAGCAGCTTAAGCCTCATGTAGGTCCTCTAGTAAGGGAAAGGGGGCTTGCACTGGAAAAAGCCTCACTTGCCAGCATTTTTATTACATTCCCCTGGAGAGACTGCCTTGCCAGGCCATAGAGGAAGGAGACATGCCCAGTCCTGAGCTAGGCTGGTTGGGAAAGGAAGCTTTCCTTTTCTTTTTCTTTATTTTTCTTTTTAAAATATATTTATTTATTACAATTTATTCACTTTGTATCCCCACTGCAGCCCCCTCCATTATCTCTTCCCAGTCCCACCCTCCCTCACTCTTCTCCCGCTATGCCCTTTCCCTAGTCCCCTGATAGGGGAAGTCCTCCTCCCCTTCTATCTGACCCCAGGTTATCAGGTCTCATCAAGGCTGGCTGCATCATCTTCCTCTGTGGCTTGGCAAGGCAGCACCCTGAGGAGGACGTGATCAAAGAGCCAGTAACTGAGTTCATGTCAGAGAAACTCCTTGTACCCTTTGCTAGGGAACCCACTTGGAAACTGAGCAGCCAATGGGCTTCCTTTGAACAGGGGGTCTAGGTCCTCTCCATGCATGGTCCTCAGCTAGAGTATGGGTCTCTGCAGGCAACCCCCCCCCCACACACCTATGGAAACTTATTTTTTGACAAAGAAGCCAAAACTATGTAATGGAAAAAAAGACAGCATCTTCAACAAATGGTGCTGGTCTAACTAGATGCCTACATGTAGAAAAATGCAAGTAGATCAATATTTATCACCCTGCACGAAGTGAAAGTTCAAGTGGATCAAAGACTTCAACATAAAACCAGACACACTAAATCTAAATATATTAGAAGAAAAAGTATGGAAGAGCCTTGAACTCATTAGCACAAGAGACAACTTCCGGAACAGAAAACCAGCAGCACAGGCTCTAAGATCAACAATCAATAAATGGGATCTCATGAAACTGAAAAGCTTCTGTAAAGAAAAAGGACATTGTCATCAGAACAAAATGACATCTTACAGACTGGGGAAGGATATTCACCAACCCTATATCTGACAGAGTGCTAATATCTAGAATATGTAAAGAACTTAAGAAGTTAAATACCAACAAACCAAGTAATCCAATTTTAAACAGAGAATTCTCTGTAGAGGAATATAGAATGGCAGAGAAACACTTAAAGAAATGTTCAACATCCTTAGTCATCAGGGAAATGCAAATCAAAATAACCCTGAGATTTCACCTTACACCCATCAGAATGGCTAAGATCAAAAACTCAAGGGATGATGCATGCTGGAGAGGATGTGGAGAAAGTAGAACCCTCTTCCATTGCTGGAAGTAATGTAACCTTGTACAACCACTTTGGAAATCAATCTGGTGCTTCCTCAGAAATTTAGGAATAGTGCTACTTCAAGATCCAGCTATACTACTCCTAGGCATATACCCCAAAATGTCCTACCATTCAATAAGGACATTTGCTCAACCATGTTCATAGCAGCTCTATTCATAATAGAATCTGGAAACAACCTAGATGTTTCTCAACACAGGAATGGATACAGAAATTGTGGTACGTTTACACAATAGAATACTATTCAGCAATCAAAAACAAGGGAAACTTGAAATTTGCAAGCAAATGGTTGGAACTAGAAAAGATCATTCTGAGTGAGGTATCCCAGAAGCAGAAAGACACATATGATTTATACTCACTTATAAGTGGATAATAGCTTTATAATATAGAATAAACATACTAAAATCTATAGTCCTAAAGAAGGTAAACAGCAAGGAGGACCCTAGGAAAGATTCTTAATCCTCATTCAGAAGGACAAACACGATAGACATTGGAAGTAGGAGAAGACAAATAACAGGACAGAAGCCTTCCACAGAGGACCCCTGAAAGACTCTACCCTCCAGGGTATCGAAGGAGATAATGAGATTCATAGCCAAACTTTGCACAGAGCTTCCCTTTTCTGAGAAAAAGGGAAGCGGGGAAGGGGAAGGAGGAAAGGTGGCACTGGGAGAGGACGAGGGATGGGCTACAACATGGATGGAAAATGAATTTTAAAAAATTTGGAAAAGATAGAAAGTCATCCCAGGTCCTCCCAAACACTGCCCTCCCAAAATAACAAACAAACAAAAGAGAAAAATCAAAACAGACAAAACCCTGATATGACAAAAATACCCAAACAAAACAACCAAAATCCATGCATTCTGTTTTATGTTTGTCTCTATTACTAGGCTTGGGAACTGCCTGTCTTGTTTGTGGTTTAACAATCCTAGTAACACTCCATCGAGAAAACTGATTTCTTCTCTTCCTGTAGGTATCAGTTGCAAGTAGCATCTCAGTTTTGGATAGGAGTGCGTGTATGCTTCTTCTTGGTGTTGGGATTTGATTTGATTTGAGCTTGTGCTGTCCCTAAAATCATTTTGAAAGATTGTTTTTCTTTAGTTTCACCAGTGTTTAAAGAACTTTTAAGTGCAGAAATTATCATGAGTCCACAAGGATTTGTCCTCTCTAGGTCTCCTGGGAGAGTGAAATGAAAGAGCCAATCAGGCACAGAAACTCAAGGGTGCACATTCCTCAAAATGTCCAGCCATGCTAGCTACAGGTGGACCCTGATTGTTATAGAACTCCTGATGCTCAGCCATGCACAGTAGTCTCGTCTTTCTTTACTCTCAGGTGAGTTGGGATGACTTCCAAATACTCTTACTTTTGAAAATTAAAATAAATATAGTGGTTTGGGTGTGACTGTTGATGAGGACAATGATACATCACTCTTAGTTGGGGGAATAAAAAGAAAAATATGACTTTCCTAAACTGTGATATAAATTTTAATGTACCTGTAATTTCACACATACACACACACACACACACACACACACAGAGAGAGAGAGAGAGAGAGAGAGAGAGAGAGAGAGAGAGAGAGCAAAGTTTGGGCCATTTTACATTACTAGAGGAGGAAAACATTTTTGCCTTAATTAATATTTATGCTAAGAATTGCTTCCAGTGGAATGGTCTTGAAGGAAAAACAGGAATTTGGTGCAGACACAAAAACTGGCCATCTTAATAACAGTCTGTGTGGAGGGCTGGATCCTTTTAACTTCTCTTGTTTGTTCTGTCTCTCTTCCCTAAGATACAATAAAAAATGAGATAATTTCTTTCTTGCACCTAAGCATCAGATACTTCCAATCTCATGATAGCATGCAGCTGTTTTCTCACAATTGGGGTGTGTTGACCAAGGTGATGGAGAGGGATGACCTTACAATGGGAAACTCATTCTCTGCCACTACTTTGCTTTTGTGAGCTAAGGAGATTCTGAGTCATCCTGCACCAACGTTCCCTTTCTTATACAATGACACAGTGAGGATAATATTATCTATACTGTCTAGATTTGGATAAAGAAATCAGCCTGCACTGGAAAACTAGCACATGGAACATAAGGGATTTAAATATTTGGTTCATTAATATATCCTGAGAAGCTCAAATGCTTCAAAGCATGTTGAAGACAATGAAAGTGTGGAAGGGTAAAACATTTGTTTTTAATGTATTGCTGATTATTATAAAAGATTATTTGTGTTGATGATAGTATTCCATGAACTGATTGAAGGATTACTTCTCATCCAGATGTTCTAACATGTCTGTGATACAGAGCAGAACTTTTAGAACTTTTTTCATTCATTCATGACCCCCTTTTCTCCTGGAAAGTTTTCACATAACCCAAGTACATAAGGATATAAAACAGAAATGCAAACCAAACAGTGAAAAATAAATCAGAAAGAAAATTATTTTAAAACAGATCTTTGGTGTGCCATATTATTTTTTTGGGAACAAAAGAAAATTTGTATTAATGAGATATATGTGCCTATTTATTATTAAATAAATTAAAACCTGGCTGAATATTTTATACTGTAAGACGCAGGGTATCCTCAATATTTTCAGAGTTCTTGGATATTTTGTTCTATAATTGTCAGGTCTGAGAAGGTTGCTTCACCTAACTATGTGGCACAAAACAGAAAGGGGTTGTTTATGTTGGTTTTAGTGGTTTTCTTAATGAAACTCATCAGTAATCTTTCAAACATTATAATACAATGCAATCCAAAGATAATTACATGCTAAGTAGTGGTGGCAGGGAAACACGAAAACTTTTTTGTTTTGTTTCGTTTTGTAATAAAACCATTATTTTTCCATAAAGGCCAAAGGACCTTGCATGAACAATGAAGCATACGACAGTCCATAACAAACGAGGTAGGCAGAGTGGAGCAGGATTAAAGGTAAGGATGGAGAGCGCTCGACGGAGAACCGGAAGGAGGATAAGTCACACACCCGGGTCCAGCCAAGTGTGTCTGCTGTGGTCCCTGGCAGAGAGGGTTTCTGCAGGTCTGTAAGAATCTCACAGGAACGGGGTGACCTAGAAGGAAAGACTGATGTATGTCCTGATGAACTGGAAGGAATAACTGACTGGTTTGTCTGTCAGTTGTTATATAATTTGTCATTTTTGATATTACTGATTCTTGGGACATGATGATGGTTCCCGTGGCCGTTTATTAGTTTAAATTTGTAAGTCAGCAATGGAGACCCCACAGCTCATGCTTCTGCGTGTTTTCTTTCCCGTAGTGAGGCTTGGGCGCCCTCTGGCTGTATTAGAGGAAGCAGAAACATCCAAGGTGTCCCTCTATGAAGAACGTTTATCCTATGGAAATTGAGAGGCTACTTGCCTGGCCACTTCATTGTAGCAGGGGCGTTTAAAGAAATCCGAACGTGAAATGGCCCATCATTTTCATTCCAGATTAAAATGTTTTACGTAGAAAACCAGCAATAAATACTGACCCTTGAAGGCATTGGTTAAGTCGGATTTTAAAAACTGAAACTTCAACTCCCCTTTATAATGGATGCTTCAGAATTTTACAATATTATTTCCCTGAAGACCCAGAATGAGTCTGTCATTTGAGCAGGATGAAAATAATCCGCTTATATTGGCATGTATCCGTTAAGAGACTTCTGATCTGAGAGGATGCTCTAGACCACGATAGAATCTAACGGTAATGGTAGTAACAGCAATAGTTTTTGATGTTGATATTTAATCAGTATTCACTGGACATAATGTTAGCACAATAGAAACATCTACACAAAGATCAGATTTATAAAATCTTCTCACCAGTACATGCATGTACAAATAATAATCCACACTGTAAGAAAATAATTAGAAAATTATTCAATTATTACAAAGTTTAATTCATATGCTGTGCTATAAATCCTTTTGTTCCCAGATATATTTAAATATTATTGAAAAAATAATAGGGGACAGGGATGAGAGGAAGAGGGAAGGAGAGTGGGACTCAGGGAGTTGAGGGAGGGGGCTTCAATCAGATATATAATGAATAAATTGTGAAGAAAAATTGAGGAATAGAAGCAGAGGCTGAGACTCATAGCCAAACTTTGGGCACAATGCAGGTAATCCTGTGAAAGAAGGGGGATATAGAAAGCTCCTGAAGGGGACAGGAGCTCCACAAGGAAGCCAGCAGAGCCAAAAACAAAAACAAAACAAACAAACAAAAAAAAAAAAAACAACAATTGAGCCCTGGGGGACCTGCAGAGTCTGATACCCCAACCAAGGACAATGCATGGAGAGGACCTAAAATCCAGACCCATAGACTCAGTCTCCAAGCGGGTTCTCTAATAAGAGGAGCAGGGGCTTTCTCTGCAATGAAGTCAGTGACAGACTTTCTCATCACCTCCCCTGGGGAAGCAGCCTTGCCAGGCCACAGAGGAAGACAATGCAGCCAGTCCTGATGAGACCTAATAGGCTAGGGTCAGATGGAAGGGGAGGAGGACCTCCCCATCAGTGGACTAGGGGAGGGGCATAGGGGGAGAAGAGGAAGGGAGGGTGGGATAGGGAAGAGGGAAGGGGACACAGCCAGGACACAAATTGAATAAGCTGTAATAAGTGATAAAAATAAAATAAAATAAAAATAAACCAATAAGAAACAAAGTTTTAAAAATAAAAAATAAAAGGTCTAGCAAAATATAAGTATATATCATTTATATTGAACATCAGTTGTGTTTGAAATTTCACTCTGCACCCTAATCATTATTTTGGTGTTTATAACTTTTGAGTATTCACCAAATTTGGGAATTCCCAAGATATTTTCTATTTTATTACTCATATATCAAATTAAATATTTTTAGATATTTTCCAGACTAATGAAGCTATTTAGCACAACTGATTGTTACAAATTATTAGCACAATATTTTAAATCATCCTGTTTGATAGTCCTAAGAACACCATAAACATGGTGCAATAATTATCTCAGTGCAAACACACCATTCTGGGGCATGAATGGCTGAGAAACTGGCTTGTGTCTTGTGTTTGTGTTGTTAAAAATAGAGTTAGGACATGAAGCTAGAGAAAAGGATTTCAAGGAAGTCTAATCACATCTAGTTTCAGAAATCTCATTGAACTTCATAGTAATTTTTTTTTTTTTTTTTGCATTTACTTCCCTAACCCTTTACTAACCTTTGGTTTACATTCTGTCCCAGGACATTGGCACTGTTAAAGAATGTAAAATGTTCTCATCCTGCCAGCCAATATGTCTGGAGCCAACAGCTCCAGCCTGACCCCAGATTTCTTTACCCTGAATGGTGTTCCCGGGCTGGAAGCTGCACATGTCTGGATCTCTCTGCCATTCTGCCTCATGTACCTGATTGCTGTCGTGGGGAACTGCGGGCTCATCTACCTCATTGGCCATGAGGAGGCTCTGCACCGGCCCATGTACTACTTCCTGGCCTTGCTGTCCTTCACTGATGTAAGCTGGTGCACCAGCACTGTGCCCAACATGCTGTGCATATTCTGGCTCAACCTCAAGGAGATTGGGTTTAATTCCTGCCTGGCCCAGATGTTCTTTGTCCACATGTTGACTGGAATGGAGTCTGGGGTGCTCATGCTCATGGCCCTGGACCGCTATGTGGCCATCTGCTATCCTCTACGTTACACCACCATCCTCACCAACCCTGTGATTGCCAAGGCTGGCCTTGCTACTTTCTTGAGGAGTGTGATGCTCATCTTCCCATTCACTCTGCTCACCAAGCACCTGCCCTTTTGCAGAGGAAGCCTTATCCCCCATACTTACTGTGATCACATGTCTGTGGCCAAGATATCCTGCGGCAATGTCAAGGTCAACACAGTCTACGGTCTAGTAGTTGCCCTTGTGGTTTGTGCGTTCAACATATTTTGTATCACTGTGTCTTACACTATGATACTGCGCACAGTGGTGAGTCTGTCCTCTGCTGATGCTCGTCACAAGGCCTTCAGCACCTGCACATCTCACATCTGTGCTATTGTGGTCACTTACGTGCCTGCCTTTTTCACGTTCTTCGCTCATCGTTTTGGAGGACACACTATTCCCCACCACATCCACATCATCGTGGCCAACCTCTACCTGCTACTGCCGCCGACCATGAACCCAATTGTTTATGGAGTCAAAACCAAGCAGATCCGGGAAAGCGTGATCAAGTTTTTTATTGGAGAGAAAAGTGGCATTACTGAAATGAAAGGATTAAAAAACAAGTAAATTTATTGGAGTATGAAAAATAGTGAATAATTTCGCAAAATATTCACGTGAATGGTATCAGCTCCTCTAGCTGTGTCCATTTCAGTAGCCTGGGATAATAGAAAACAGTGAAGAAGAAATTCATACAAATGTGAATAAGATGGTTTAAAGTCAATCTTATCTGTAAAATTTATGAAAATTTGGGATATGACATATTTGTGTATTGCAGAGCTTGTTTTCATAGTATTTATAGCCCCATGTTTGCACTGTGCCCGAAGAGGAGAGTGTCATAGCACGGCTCAGTCACACGTCCATCCAGGCCACCAATGATAACCAATTACTGCTACGACAACAACGGGGCCACGTGTCATAAATGCTTTCAAACTTACAGTTTTATACACTAGAAATCTCTCATTTGAATTGTTAATTTTATTAAATACAGCCTGTATTTCACACACAAAATGTCTACAAGTTCTTTTTTCCTGTGTTATTACTCTGGAACCTGTATTTAAAATAGGTCTAAAACATATTTTGTTATCTTATAGGCTATGCAGACAAATCATGAATGTATACAAATGGTTAAGAAGCAGCATATGGAAATTAATTGGAAAAAACAAACCATATACAAGGTATATCTTGTATATCTTTGATATACAAAGATATACCATATACAAGGCTGAAAAGGAAGGGGCCTTGGGTTTGTCTTAGTTAGGGTTTTATTGTGAACAGACTGCTTCGTGAAGCAAGTCTTTTCAAGGAAAACACTGGTTGTGTCTGGGTTAGAGTTCATAGTTTTAGGCCATTGTCATCGTGTCAGGAAGCAGGATGGCATGGAGGCAAACATGGTGCTGGACACTGGCTGAGAGTTCTGCAACCAGGTTGGCCAGCAACAGGAAGAGAGGAATACTGGTCCTGGCTTGAGCTTCGGGAACCTCAAAACTCATCCTCCAAAAGACACACTTCCTCCACAAGGCCACACCTCCAATGCCACTCCCTGTGAGTCTACAGGCTGTATTTTCATTCCAGCCACCACAGATGTTGTTCTTGACCAGATGTTGAGTACTTCTGCCTTTGATAACTGGCATCTCAGACCCTTAGACAGCTGCTGCTCATTGATAACACCTGCCTCTTAAGGCCTGACTCCTTCTCCTGCTTCCTCCTCAGCTTTCTTTTCTCTTCTCACTTGTTCAGCATCCAAACTCACGAAATTTATGTGTGAAGTGGAGCTTTCCCATGTCTTCTTTTGTACTGTTTTCTTTTGAAATTTTGACCATCTTCATCAAAAAAAAGAAAGATTTAACAATTGCATCACCACAATAGGCATTAACCACACACTTTATTAACCGTAAACACTGTGTGCTCATTTGTCTTGAAAGTAACTATGAAGATGGCACTTTAAATAATATGTGCTTAGTTAGGCACACTAAGGCACCGAAAGGTTGATAAGCTAATGACGGTCATGCTACTATCAATAAACAGAACTAAGGTCTATATGGAAGCTCTCTGGTTCTAGTGCCTTGCATTTCATCCATTATAATATACTATACCAAAAAAAAGAATAAATGAAGACAGAATAAAAAAATAAAATAAAATAAAAATAATATACTATACCAGTATCCCCACAACACAAACTGCAGAGTCTATAGCATCATTCTAGTGGCAGCCAAAGAGTCAGAATTTCTGATTTCAATTTAGCACTTGTATTGCTCTTCAGACGATCCTTTGCCAATCTTTAAGGCTTCTGCGTCTTCCCTACTCCTATGTTCCCATCAATAGCCTCCTAGCATCTGAAAACTCCAGTAATTGTTACCTCTTTGGGAACTGCATGCATGTGGCGTAGGCAAAGAAAAAAAACAAACCTTTTCAAAAAAGGAAACACATACCAATTGATATGGTGTTTTGAAAAATTGAGGTTCAGTAACTTAGAGATGTGGATACCATGGAATATTTAGTAGCAATTCTTTTTTCAACCAGTAAACACACAGGGGTTGTCTACAATGAGATATTCTCATATGAAATAAGTTTATATACTGATCACATCATGCACACATTTGTCCCGTCTCCCATAACCTGACTATGTTCCATGAAACTATGTTTAAGAGAGAAAAAGCTATGCTTGATTCACTGCAGAGCCACAAACAAAACCGAATATTATGTTCATGCCATAGAGGCAGGGTTAAATGGACTTAATAGGTTTTAAAAATAAAAGACACAAAGTTGAGAAGGAGTTATGTTGGGTAGAATAATCATGTCTTTGTATGAATATCTGAGTATGGAATGCTCAAACTATCTTAAAAATAAATGATTAAGAGAGAGGGGCAACAGCTGGACACATTGCAGAAATTAACAGATTGTGGAGGGGCCAGCCTCAAGGCCTCAAGAGAATCAACGACACCACAGCTGCTTCTTCTTCTGTGGGAGGGGGCAGGCAGTTTATGAGAGCAGAAAACAAAATCTGCTGTGAAACAATCTCATCTAGAAATGGCTGTATAATCAAGAATGGAAAATGGCAATATTAATGGACAGTTTAACATGGAAGGGAAATTTTTCACAGAGTCCCACTGCTATACAAAGAACTACAGTCAGGTATTGACTGCTGGGAGAAAGAGAATTAGCTTCTCCCAAGGATGATAAACTTTATTGTTGTCTAGCTCAAAGTGATCAGTTTTGAATGAAATACACACCTCCAACAAAAATGTACTCATCAGTGTGTGTGTTACTTTCTTAAGGAGTCTGGCATTATTGTTACATACATACATACATATATGTGTATGTATGCACGCATATAGACACATTATACACACACATATAGAATATGTGTGTGTATACACATACACAGTGTATATGTGTACATATGAAGATATATGTATGTATGTATGTATATTCATATATATATACATATGTGTGTCTATAACAGCAATAATCAAAGAAAAAGAGGGTAACAAATTGAGCATTGAGAAACATAAGGGTTTGAGGGAAGATGGGAGGAACTGGATAGAGGAAAAGGAAAGTTATGCCTTTCTATTTCAATTAAAGCATTTTAAAATTATAAAAAGAAAAGAAACCTCTACAGAAGTAGGCACTTAGGCATGATTTATTATAATCTCCTTGAAATAAACTGAAGAAAGTTGGATACTAGCTATCAGAAGATGTAGATGATGGCTAACAATACTTAATTATAATAGAGAAATGAAATAGAAGACTTTACAAAGCAGAACAAGGGAGGGATTGGCATACTTTGGGTGCTTTTGCCTCCAAGTGAAAGGAAACGTAAGAGCCAACAGCTGAACTTAAGACAGAGCCTAGGAAAGTCTACACTGTACTTCTCACCAGGAAAAAAATTAAGATAAATCTAGTAGTTATTGTTGGTACAACAGAGAAAGTAGAGGAGGAAGAATGATTGGGGCTAAGGAGGCAAATGAGAAAGCTGTGCCTTAAGGTAGAATGAAAGAGAGATGTAAATAGTAAAATAATTTTGGCTTCCAGGCGGTTGAGACACGGAGACACCAACATGCAGCCTCTATTCTTTGGTGAAACCCAACATATGAAAAAAAGTTTAATGGAAATAAAAGAAAAAGGGTGGAGGGATAAAAAAAGAGAGAAGAGGTAGTTAATATAGGATATGAAAGTAGACTTTCATAACAAGGTATTAGTACTTAAAAATAATAACCTGAAAATTTGTAATTTTGATAAGTCAAATAAAAAGGTCTGCATAAATCAGTAAATGGACAAAAATGTCATTGATTGAAGACAAGACAGATGAACCAGAATGACAATGATGAGGATAAATGAAGAAAGTAAGCAATAGAACACGGGAGAGCTATGGGACACTATCAAAGGACCAAATATATGAATCACGAAAAATAGAAGAATTTTATGAAAAGAACATAGAAGATATCTTCACTAAAATTATAGAAGGAAATTTCCCAAGTTCACTTACAGTAACAAACAAACAAGGCCGGAAAAGAACCCCCATGTCATGTTATAGTTAAAGCATTAAAATGCAGAGAAAAAACATACATGCTAAAATCTTAAAGAGAAAAAAACCCAACTGACATGTAAATGCAGGCCCACCAGAACAAGGGATTTATCTACAGAAACAACTGAAAATTAAGAGGCCTCGGCTGGTGTACTTCATGCTCTGAAAGACAATAACTGTAAACCAGTTTACTCCATCCAGCAAAATTATCTGTCAGAACCAAGGAAGAAAAAAACTTTCCAAAATAAAAACAAACGGAAGGAATTCATGACTGTTAAGTTAGCACTACAGAACAGAAAGGAGTTCTGCAGACTGAGGAGAAAGATAAACATACCCATGAAGGACAAGAAAGCATAACACATGCTCTCAGTGTTTAAACGGATGGGAAACACACAACACTAAGAAAAGAATAAATGTCAGCAATTAATAGATACCTTTGAATAAAAGTGAATATTAATAGCCTCAATTACCCAATCAAAAGACAAAACTAACCTTGAGAATGGACTAAGTGACAGCGTACAGCATTTTACCTTAAAGCAAACAAAGGGTAAAAAGAGCGGTCTAAGCATATGGGCTTAAGGGACGAGCAGGCGTCACATTTACACACACACATGCTTTGTGCAGGCAATATTTAACCTTCTAATCTTCTGCATATAAAAATGTTCTCAATTGAAATAGAATTACCCACTTTCCCACTCCTTTCTCTCCCTCCAGCCCCTTGAAGCTTCTCTACCTTGAACTCCTCTCATATCCGTGCCCCACTCTCAGGTTTGTAGCCTCTCTTGCTTTGATTGTTACTGTCACACATATGTGTGCAGGTGTGTGTATGTGTGTATGCACACACAACCTGCTGAGTACATTTTTGTTGTTTGCGTGTGTGTGGTTTCAGAGCTGACCACTTTACATTCTATTAACAGTTGATGGGCTCCTCCCTGGAAGAGGCGAATTCTTCTTCTCCCAGCAGCTATTGATCGCCTGTAGTTGTTTGCCCAGGTGGGAGACCCTTCGGGAGGTCCCCCTTCCCAATGATGTCTGTTGATACTGCCACCGTTCTGTTCTTATCTGTGTGGCCATTTCCAGGCGAGAGTGTTCAGAGGAGTATTCCTAGTATTTCGGCTCTTACAAAATTCCTGTCCCCTCTTCCCGGATGTCCCCTGAGCCATAGATGCAGAAGCTGTGGTGCACATGTCTCTATTACAGCTGGCATCTCCATGATCTACTGATCTCTGCACGCAGCTGTCCTTTTCTGCCGTGGTCTTCATTGGTCGGGAAAGCACACTTCTTGGATGATGGATGGTGACTGCACTTATCTGTAGATATAAGGGCATTTTAAATGTATAAAGAATTATTTTGGTCTGGCATAGTGAGGATAGTGGATTCTTTTCTAAGATCCATGACTTCGCTAATCCCAGGAAGCTGGCTAGATTTCCAGTACCAAGCATGCTTTTCCTCCTGTTGAGTGGCCAGTTGCTGGTTATCAACATCAGCCTCTTATTGGACCTTTATGCATCTCTTTCTCTGCTGGCAGTTGTCACGGTTCATAGGTTGCAGCTGGGTAGGACTGTTTATTCACTGCTCTCTCTCGGCAGCTTACATAGTATTTTATGAAACCGTGGAGGTTAAGCCACAGGAAAGAGGCCTTCGGGTCAGATCCAGCTTGAGTCACTGAGTCCTGTGTTCTAAGTGAACAGTTATTGTATCAATAGGGACACATCCATAATCCCTGAGAGGCAGCTAAGGGCTACATTAATAACATACATTGTGTTGGGGGGGTAATTGGAGGATCCAGACCAACTATTTGAAAGGAGTTTTCTTATGCCTGGCACTGTTTGGTTTTGTTTTTGTTGCTTTTTTTTAATATCTGGAAAAAAAAATAGACTTCAAACCAAAACTAGTTAGACAAGATAAAGATATTTACATTATACTTATTAAAGGAACAATTCATCAAAAAGATATTGCAATTTTAAACATATTCACAAATGTGCCCAATGTCATAAAACTACTATAAAAGACAGATCTCAAAGTAGTGAGTGTCTTCAATATCCAGCTTTCACCAATACATACATTGTAACAAAATAAAATAAACCTACTGTCTCTGAAATATGCGTCATTATGCAAATATACCAGTTATTCATAGCCCATCCATTATACTTAGGTTACATAAACATTCACACATAATGCTTTGTAGACCAATGTTTTCAGTAAAATCTGAGAATGATAACGCCAGATCATATAGGTGATACATGCAGAACGTTGGGGGATGGTTTTGTGCACTGTGCATTCAAAGGCTGGTTTCTGTATCCAGAAATTTGGCTGCAGTCTGGCTATTGGCATTGTCATTATTATTGAAACATTTCCTGTCTCAAACTTGTGTAGAAATTGTTCTCCATCGCCTCTGTTGGCTAATTAAGGGCTGAACAGCCTGTAGTGGGGCAGGAGAGTTAGGGCAGAACTTCAGAGACCTGGATAGGGTTTCCAGGTGGAGCAGAGAGAGAGAAAAATGTTGCTATGAGGACAGGGATGGGGCAGAAGTAGCCAGAATGAGACTAAGATGTCAGGAAATGGGGCACCTGGCTGGGAAGTAGTCCAGACCAGTGTAGATGGGTTAGAAGAGTTCAAACATGCCTGGCTATAGTGCCTAAAGCTACTATTAATAAATATAAAGGTCTCTGTGACATTATTTGGGAACAAGGGTGGGTGTTAAAAAGTCTACATTTTACCCAGAGCTAATGAAATTTCTCAATTGGCGATGCCATTTCACACTTTTTCAGTTGGTTTATTGGGTTATAATCGCAGGCATTGGTGCTGATACACTTTCAAAAGAATTGAAAGGTAACTTTCTGCATTTTTCTGTTTTTTGAAATCTTGACCTGGACATGATTATGCCAGACAACCTGGCAGGAGCCGAGTGGTGAGGGTCCCAGAGTACAGAGGAATTCTTGACATTGATGGCAGGCAGAGGAGGAAGAGTTGGGTGGCGGGTTCGAATGTTGCCCTGACAGACTACCCATGCTCGAGTACATATTGGTACCACTAAGCGAACTAATTTTTTTTTTAAAGAGAACACAAAATTTAGAGGGAATCGGCATGGAAAACACAGGGAAGAACTGTATGGGAAGAAATGGGGAGAAGTCTGATCAAAATGCATGGTGTGCACATATGAAACTCACAAACAAAAAACGAGTTAAAAAAAGAATATATTGGGGGCTTTTAGGTTTCAAAGCCCATGCCAGGCCTTGAGTCTCTCTCTCTCTCTCTCTCTCTCTCTCTCTCTCTCTCTCTCTCTCTTTCTGAAACCTGTCCTGGAGTTTTTTAAAAAACTATAATAAGTTGTCTTCAAGTTTAAAAAAAAAAAAAAGAATACATTCACCATGACACAAAACATTTTCATTTGTTTGAAATTGTTAGTATCATTTTTTTCTTTACATGAGATAGTGAGAAGGCCTTCCAGCCTCTGACACATGCGGGTGTATGTGATACAAGTGCAAACAAAACACACATTGATGAGCGTTTATTCGTGCAGATGCAAGCACATCTATTCATCAATTTTTCCATGATGTTTCCTGAGCTTTGTGAATTTCACATCACGCACCCCAATCCCACTCGTTTCCAAGCCCTTCCATATCTACCATCTACCCTAAAATAAAATGAAAAATAAAAAATTTAGTAACAAAACAAAACAAAAGTCTCTCTGTGGAAGCTGCAGTGTGCCACACAGTACACCCTTTTGTCCAAACAGCTTTACTGGCAAATGATTGTTGCAATTAGTGATTGGTCTGGTCGAAGCCTGTTGCTTTGGCTATGCCATCAACACCGGATCCTCCCCAAGACTGCTCTCAGATATCTTGCTGCTATGCCGAGTCTCCTTGATGTTGCCCTGAGGTGCAGAGATCCTGTTGCTTTGGTTCTGCTCCTTCACATGCTCCATAGCTCATGGCTGGGGTAGATGTTGGGGTGTTCTAGCTCAGA
This sequence comes from Psammomys obesus, assembly GCF_907164565.1. Lineage (NCBI taxonomy): Eukaryota > Metazoa > Chordata > Mammalia > Rodentia > Muridae > Psammomys > Psammomys obesus. The sequence goes on along the minus strand of NW_026596356.1, from coordinate 43,123 downwards.
ACCCTCGGTCTAGGCCTGGGTGGTAGCTGAGTTGATCAGCCTGCCAGCTCTCCTGCACCCACAGCATCAGGACCAGCTCATCTACAGTACCCATGGAACGGATGGGGGCAGTTCTCTAGAGGGCAGTAGCCAGTGAGGGTAGGGGCCAGCTCTCTCAAGCCCATGTCACCACTGAAGCCACTATTCAGTGGCCAGTGAGAGGCAGAGCCAATTTAGCTTGGCCCTCAGAAATTAACATGGCCTCATTTGCTACACACGGACGTGTGCAAGGACTTCTGTGGTAATATGAGCTACAGACATAGAAACAGACCCCTGCTGCTTTAGGACCACAGACCCAGACATGGCCCTCAGCAGCAGCAGGGGCCTAGACATCACCTTGACCTCAGGTGGCAGTACAGGGCGCTCCTGTCAGGCTGTTGCTACACCCTCACGTCTCTAGCTCTGTCTCTCTTCACAGTTCACGACCAACCGCTTGGCTTCTCTTTCTCTCCCATTTCTCCACCATAGACTTGCTCATCTATGAGCAAGTGGCTCCCGCTCCCAGCCTGTGCCTTGTGATGGACCAGGCCTGTCATATCCATAAATTTATTCAATAGACATAAGACAGAAACTAGAAAAAAATCTGCATTACTCTTATATGTTAAATCTAATTATGTCTTTATCGTGTCTCTTTTTTTCAAAACTATGAAATTCCTGTAAATACACATATATGTATATGGTAAAATGTGCACTCATACAAATATACTCATGTGTTTTGGGTGTTGAGATGTCATGAGATTGAAACATGAGCCAGGTAAATAAAGTAGGAGACATCATGTATCTGTCTGTCAGAAATTTTCATAATCCACCTCTGGGGGAGAATGTGTAATTTTGCTACAATTTCCCTAGTTTCACCTGTGCTTGAAGATTACATAAACGCTGAAATTATCTCAAAAGTCCCAAAGGATCTTATCTCTGACCACAGTCTTCTGAGACGCTGAACTGCAAGGACCCAATCAAGTGCACACTCTCCAGGCCAGAGAACACTCAAAATGAAGCAGCAATGCTGGACGGCTATAGATCCCTTTATGTTCAGGCTCTGGGCATATACACGGCTCTGCTCTTTCCCTGCACTGAGGTGAGTTTGGGGGACTTCTAATGACTCTCATTTTCAGAAATTGAAAAAAAAAGTTTAAGTCCAAGAGACCTAAGAGAAACAGATAGCAGAAGTTCCATTGACCCTTACAATAGATTTGCATTCATCTGGAAGAAAAGGAAAGAAAGAGTTCCTCACTGTAAAGCAACAGTAAAACGACTTCATAATTCATTGGAGACGATGAAGTTCAGGCAGTCATGGGTTGCAACAAGAGGGAAATATGTTTTCTTTACCTTGACTAATGGATAGCCATACTCAGATTTGCTTCAAGCTCAACTGTACATCATGGGGGAAGGTAGAAAGAAATAAAAAAAGACTAAAAGATATTGAGAAGACTTGCTAAAGGGGGGCTACTCTGCAAAAATCCTCATCTGCAAAATCCACACACAGCCAGAGACCACACAGCATCTTTGCAAAGGAGTCCCAGATGAGGCTGCAGCTATCTCACAGATATGTACCGTGTGGAGAGATCTCTCAGTGAGAGACTGACCGTCCCTGACTTCTCACATCTGTCCTGTCTCTGCCCTAAGTTACAACTAAGGGTAAGGCTTCTCTGTCCTGCATTTGAAAATGATGTTCTTGTGTCATCATGATTTGTTAAGCTTGTTACACTCAGCTTTTGAAACTGCCCATCAGTATTAGAATCTGTCACTCATGGTCACAGGCAAAAACAGCGAGTGGGTAGTGGAAAATACTCAACTTTCGTTTGACTGTTGCCACTTCAAGTATTGTCCTCCACTTGTGCTCTGTCACCTGCACAGTGAAGACACAATATGTAATATGTGTCCTTTAGGTTTGAATACAGAAACCAGCCTGCTCTGAAATATTTGTAAACTAAATGTATGCAACTTTGCCTAATTGATTAATTAATATATCCCCCAAATAAAAATGATGTCAGGAATGTCTAAGGCTATCAAATTATCAATACAGAGAATAGTACATGCCTTATCACATATAATACAGTTAATGTAAGAGCTAATATACATCAATTAATAAATTCCAGGCACTGTGCAAATCCTCATTTTGCTGTGTGAATACATCTATATTTTGCAGTACTAGAGATTTCTTCCCTTCCAGAGTTCTAAAATTTTTTACATAGAATCATTTCTCCTTCAATTTAAGTCTATCTTTTCATTAAATATTTCAAAAAAAGTTTAATCCTATCTCTCTATTGTAAGTTATAAAAAGAAGCTCTTATATGTTTACAGAATAGACTTTTAGCAACCTAGTTTTTTTCTTCTTTGGAATATATTTTCATGCTGTATATAGTGCTAAAAGTAACGGTAGATCACTGTGGAGTCTAGAAAGCTGACATGGGAAATTTAAGACAAAATTTCCTGTACTGATGGTCACAAAGAAAGAGCTATATTTGGCTCATCTGTCCATGATGTAATGGGCATTGTGGGTAGATTATTGTTATGCTTGAGAGAGGCAGTGTGGATTTCTGTGCTTCTTGTTTTTAAATTGTGAGCAGAATGCAGACCCAAGAGTTCAGATTTCTCTAAATATACTGGCCTTTTTGATGGTGTAGCATGGTGCCCTGTGACTAAGTTAGGATTGAGGCATTTAAGGTACATTCCAAACACACAGACAAACTCTCTTACAGAAAATCCAATGGCCACTGTCTTAGTCACCATTTAGAAACAATAGCCTTTCAGAAACTCTGATCAGATTTCGCTAGATTTTGTTCCAGATTTAAAGATGTTTTTATATATTTTTTCTATTTAAAACAGAGGAACAATTTTGAATTGCTTGGCGGCCATAGAAGCTAGCATTTCTTTACTGTGACAAGGTGCATAATTGATAATGTTGAAGATTGCTGCTATCAAGGCAATATTCATTATTCATAATCTTAGCACATTATATAAAGTTATCCTTTTCTGCAATCTTGTCAACATTCTGAGGTTGATGCACTTATTACATCATTTCAGAGAGCGAAAGCTGAACCGTAAATCGTCTAATCAACTGGTCAGTATCAGAAACCATGTGAAGTGAAAATGTCAGCAGACTATGAAGTTATATAAAATCCCGCAAAACAAATTTTAGTGATTTCTCATTTTAACAGCATTATTTATTTTCTAAGCCCCCTCTTACCTTTTATTTTTATTCTTTCCCAGGAAACTGACGCTATTATTGAGCATAAAATGTTCTCATCCTGCCAGCCAATATGTCTGGAGCCAACAGCTCCAGCCTGACCCCAGATTTCTTTACCCTGAATGGTGTTCCCGGGCTGGAAGCTGCACATGTCTGGATCTCTCTGCCATTCTGCCTCATGTACCTGATTGCTGTCGTGGGGAACTGCGGGCTCATCTACCTCATTGGCCATGAGGAGGCTCTGCACCGGCCCATGTACTACTTCCTGGCCTTGCTGTCCTTCACTGATGTAACCTTATGCACCAGCACTGTGCCCAACATGCTGTGCATATTCTGGCTCAACCTCAAGGAGATTGGGTTTAATTCCTGCCTGGCCCAGATGTTCTTTGTCCACATGTTGACTGGAATGGAGTCTGGGGTGCTCATGCTCATGGCCCTGGACCGCTATGTGGCCATCTGCTATCCTCTACGTTACACCACCATCCTCACCAACCCTGTGATTGCCAAGGCTGGCCTTGCTACTTTCTTGAGGAGTGTGATGCTCATCTTCCCATTCACTCTGCTCACCAAGCGCCTGCCCTTTTGCAGAGGAAGCCTTATCCCCCATACTTACTGTGATCACATGTCTGTGGCCAAGATATCCTGCGGCAATGTCAAGGTCAACGCAATCTATGGCCTCATGGTCGCTCTACTGATTGGTGTGTTTGACATTTGCTGCATCTCTGTGTCATACACTATGATACTACGCGCAGTGGTGAGTCTGTCCTCTGCTGATGCTCGTCACAAGGCCTCCAGCACCTGCACATCTCACATCTGTGCTATTGTGGTCACTTACGTGCCTGCCTTTTTCACGTTCTTCGCTCATCGTTTTGGAGGACACACTATTCCCCACCACATCCACATCATTGTGGCCAACCTCTACCTGCTACTGCCGCCGACCATGAACCCAATTGTTTATGGAGTCAAAACCAAGCAGATCCGGGAAAGCGTGATCAAGTTTTTGCTTGGAGACAAAATGGACATTGCCTAGAACAGATGTATGTTAAAAGCAGTTACACTGTTTATGATGGGGAGAATAGTGGAGAAAGCAGTCTTAAAAGATGAGTGAAATAGTATTAAGTCATCTAACGTGTAAATGTTCAGAGGTCTTTCCCGTTGTAGATTGTGAAATATCCTTTATAAGGAAAATTCTGCCAAGGTATAGAATATAGAAATTAATGTACAGTTTACTCATTCCTCATAATATTTTGTATCTACGAAATTGTATATAAATGGAAAGGTAAAGAGACAGTGGATGTAGGCTGAATATCAATCTGTTCTCTGTGTTTAAAAGATAAACTTGAAATAATTTGAGACAATTTTGTCTTCATTAAGGACAACCTCTACTTATATCAAGTATGTTGCTGATGTGGGAACCATAGCTTAAGTCCTACAGCATACATAAGACAAGCTGTATTTTATGGACTATCAAACTTTTATTAGTTAGTTTATGAACACTCTATTTTTCTTAAATTTCCAATAGTCCTATTCTTTTCCGCATATTCAGTTTTTAAGGTCTATGAAAAATGGATCTATGCCATTGTGTTATTCATTAAGGAGGTAAAGTAAACAGGTTATTATCTTATTTGATATTATTTTACTCAATCTTAAGACACTAAATATAACTGAATAATATTATTCACTATAAACTGCATCTAATTTGAGGGAGGCAGAGCTGAAGGTCAGATTACTCAATGTTGCAGGCACTGAGAACAGACACACTGGCAAGGGAAACATGAAATGGAACATATATAAAAAGAAAGAGAAGAGATCAGTCAAAATAGATGCAATCTGGAATAGGGACATTCTGACACACACATACTAGGATGTTTTATTAGTTTTGGATTTGGTTAGTCTGAAGGTTAAGATCTTTGAATTATAAGGATTATATATAGTTGTGTTAATGAAATTTTGTATGTCTATAAATGTCAACTTTTATACTTTTTTCAAATATGACAAAAGCTTACCAATAAAAAGTATCTGGATAATTAAATACACAAAATCTTACAGAAATAACAGAACATGGTTTCTGGTATATCCTAATAGTTTAATAAAGTATGGTATTATTTATCAGTTATTAGATTCAGCTCAGATTCATTCTGAACATCAGTGCCTGTGAGAAATCATTCCTCAGTAGAGGACTAGTTTTCCATGGCTGAGTTTTTATTGGCTTTCAATGGATAGGTCAAACAGTTTTGTATTATTTAAATACTTTTCCAACAATATGTTTGAATCATAATCTTCCCTCCTCCCAGATCCTTTCTACCTCTTTTCCACTTAACTTTCTACTCTTTTTCTCTCTCAAAAGAACAAAACTGAAAACAAAAATAAAAACCAACAAACTAACAACAACAATTATAGCAAAACCAAAACCAATTAGACAAATATATCCAGCAAAAGGTGCACAAAAACATGAAGTCCACTTTGTTGGCCAACTTTCCACGAGCCTGGGCCTGCCTTGGTGTGTGTTGACACACCCACTGGAGAAAACTGATTACTCTTTTCCAGAAAATATAAATTGCAACTAGCGTTTTTAAAAAATTATTTATTAAGTACACTTTATTCACTTTGTATCCCCCCTGTGGTTCCCTCCTTCCTCCTGTCCCAATCCCTCCCTTCCTCCACTCTCTGCATGCATGCCCCTCCCCAAGTCCACTGATAGGGGAGGTCTTCTTTTCCTTCCTTCTGATCCTAGTCAATTAGGTCTCATCAGGAGTGGCTGCATTGTCTTCTTCTGTGGCCTGGTAATGCTGCTTCCCCCTCAGGGGAAGATAATTAAAGAGCAGGCCAATCAGTTCATGTCAGAGACAGTCCCTGTTCCTATTACAATGGAACCCACTTGGATACTGAACTGCCATGGGCTACATCTGTGCAGGGGTCTTAGGTTATCTCCATGCATAGTCCTTGGTTGGAATAGCAATCTCAGGAAAGACCCCTATGCTCAGAATTTTTGGTTCTGTTGCTCTCCTTGTGGAGTTCCTGTCCTCTCCAGATCTTACTGTTTCCCACTTCTTTCCTAAGATACCCTGCACTCTGCCCAAAGGTTGCCCATAAGTCTCAGCATCTACATTGATAGTCATCAGGGCAGAGCCTTTCAGAGGTCCTCTGTGTCAGGCTCCTGACTTGTCCCCTCTTTTCTCCTTCTTCTGATGTCCATCCTCTTTGCCTTTCTGGATAGGAATTGAGAATTTTAGCAAGAGTCCTCCCTCTTGATTAGTTTCTTTAGGTGTACATATTTTAGCAGGTTTATCCTATATTATATGTCTATATGAGTGAGTATATACCATGTGCATCTTTCTGCTTCTGGGATAGCTCACTCAGGATGATCCTTTTCAGGTCCCACCATTTACCTGCAAATTTCATGATTTCCTTGTTTTTTATTGCAGAGTAATATTCCATTGTGTAGATGTACCACAATTTCTGTATCCATTCCTCCGCTGAGGGGCATCTGGGCTGTTTCCAGCTTCTGGCTATTACAAATAAGGCTGCTACAAACATGGTTGAGCAAATGTCCTTATTGTGTACTTGAGACTCTTTTGGGTATATGCCTAGGAGTGATATAGCTGGATCTCGAGGAAACGCATCTTCCATTTTAATAATTGAAACATGGCAGACTGTTTGCCCCCGTTTCTGAAGATGTAAAACGTTTACAGCACAATCTTTATGACAGTAATGGCGAAAAGTCCCGGTCCTAACCCGGATGTGGGTAAAGTGATAAGTGGTTTGAGACTAACGAGAGGGCTCAGCGAGTGAAGTGCTTGCTGTGTGAGCCTGAGGAGCTGAATTCAATCCCTGGGGCTTACAGTGGCAGCAGAGAACAGACTCCTGAAAGCTGTTCTCTGACCTTCACACACGTGTCACGGCGTGCGCACAAGCAGTAAAAATAAATAAAAGAGAAATGAACGAATATATGAAATGCTTTAAAATACAAGAGTCTGCCATCTGATTCGTTTTTAATTTTAAATTTTTTCATTATTTATTCACTTTACATCCGTATTCCAGCCTCTCCCTCCTCTTACTGGTCCCACTCTCCGTCTTTCCCTTTCCCCCCTCACCTTCTCAAAAAGGAGGAGAGCCCCTCCCGCAACCTGTCCCAGCACATCAAGTCGCATCAGGACTCAGCGCATCCTCTTCCACTGAGGCCCAAGGAAGCAGCCCAGCTACAGACAATTGATCCAAAAGCAGGCAACAGAGTCCATGTCGGAGACCGCCCCTGCTCCGATTGCTAGGGAACCCTCATGACGTCCAAGCTGCTATGTCCGTGTGGGGAACCTTGGTGCAGTCACCGCATGCTCTCTGGTTGGTGGGTTAGTCTCTGTGAGCCTCCATGATCCTGTTAGTTGACTCGGTTGGTCTTCTTGTTAAGTTTTGCCTCCACTGTGTCCCTCTCTCCTTCCCCCAACTCTTCCACAGGACTCCCCGAGCTCCAGTTAATGTTTGGCTGTGGGTCTCTGCATCTGTTTTAATCCGCTGCTGGGTGAGCCTCTCAGAGGACAGTTACGCTATGCTCTTGTCTGCAATCATAGCAGAGCATTTAGTAGTGTCAAGGTTGGATCTCTACCATGGTTGGGTCTGAAGTTGGGCCAGGCACTGGTTGGACATTACCTCAATCTCGGCTCCATCTTTATCCCTACACCTCTTGTTAACAGGGAAAAATTTAGGTTGAAGGTTTTGTGGGTGGCTGGGTGTCTCCCTCCCTCCACTGGAAGTCCTACCTGGGTATTGGAGGTGGACACTTCAGTCTGCCTAACCCTGAAGCTAGGAGTCTCAGCTAGAGGCATCCCAATATCCCCCATGAGCCTACACCGTCGAGGGTCTCTAGCTTACCCCAGGGATTCCTCCATCCCACTGGTATCTTTTTTCTCTCCTAGCCCTCTCACTTCCCTCCTCTGTTCTTCCCTGACCTGATCCCCACTGTCGTTCTCCTACTCACCGGCTCGACCACCCAGTTCTCGCTTTTCATCCACTTCCGATGTCTATTTTATTTCCCTTTCTGAGGGAGATTCCAGCACCTTCCCTTGGGGCCTCCTTGTTACTTAGCTTTTTTGGGTCTTGGACTGTAGTATGTTTAGCCTGTGGTATATGGCTAATATCCACTTATAAGTGAGTACATACAATCTGTGTCTTTCTGGGTCTGAGTTACCTCACTCAGGATGACCTTTTCTTGTTCCATGCATTTGCCTGCAAAATTTCATGATTTCCTTATTTTTAATCTCTAAGTAGTACTCCATTGTGCAAATGTACCACATTTTCTTTATCCATTCTTTTGCTATGGGACATCTCGGTTGTTTCCAGTTTCTGGCTATTATGAATAAAGCTGCTCTGAGCATAATTTAGCAGGTACCTTTGTGGTAAGATGGAGAGTCTTTTGTGTATATGACCAGGAGTGGTCATATATCTGGGTCTTGAGTTGGAACTATTCCTAATTTTCTGAGAAAGTGCCAGCCAGGTTGATTTCCAAAGTAGTTGTACAAATTTGCACTCCCCCCAGCAACAGAGAAGTGTCCCCTTGCTCCACATCCTCTCCAGCATGAGCTACCACTGAGGGTTTTTTAAATCTTATTGAAGTTGATTCTTCTCTCATACAAGACATCCCAATCACAGTACCCTTCCCTCCACTCCCCCAAATCCATCTTACCTCCCCCTCTCCCCCATATCCACTTCCCCTTCATTTCCTTCTCAGAAAAGAGCAAGTCTCCAAAAGACAACAGCCAAACAGAACAAACCACACTCTCTACCACATTGTACTAAAAACAGTGTCCAGGATGCTGGAGAAGGAGAAGTTTTAATAAAAACACATGCTAGTATTCATCAGAACCCAGAAAGATTTGCCCAGAAACCATGGAATTAGTTATTGTTCTGACTCACATATCTGCCCTCACAAATTTGTTTTATTTATTAATTTTACATCTCAAGGGTGCCCCCTCCCTCATCTCCTTCCAGTCCTCCCCCCTCCCTCTCCCTCTTTTCCCCTTCCTCTTTTCCTTTCCCCCCAAGAAAAGGGGACCCCTCCCCCCATATTAACCCTCCCCAACACATCAAGTCACATCAGGACTGAGCATAATCTCATCTACTGAGGCCAGGCAAGGCAGCCCTGCCAGAGGGAGTGATCCAAAAGCAGGCAATAGCATCCATGTTAGACCAAACCCCACCCCCTCCACTCACCAGGTGTCCCATATGAAGACTAAGCCACTCATCAGCCACACATGTGCAGAGAGCCTCGGTCCAGACCATGCATCTTCCCCAGTTGATATCTCAGTCTCTGTAAGCACCCGTCAGTCTGGGTTAGTTGTCTCTGTTAGTCTTCTTGTGGGTTCCTGTCCCCACCAGGTCCTTCCATCTTTCCTTCAACACTTCCACAATACCACAGGTGCTGCACCCCATGCTTGGATGCAAGTCCGAGCATCTGTCTGGGACCCCTGCTGAATGCAGCCTCCCCGGGGACAGTCACCTTAAGCTCCTATTTTCAGAACATCATTAACAGGGTCAGGAGCTGGCTCTTTGCCATGGGATGGGTGTCAGGTTGGGCCAATCCTTGCTGGGACATTCCCTCAATCTCTGTTCCTTCTTTATCTCTGCACTTCTTGTTGGCAGGGTAATTTTAGGTCAAAGGTTTTGTCAGTGGGTTGTTGTTCCTCTCCTTCCACTTTTTGATCTTAGCCACTCTGATGGATGTAAGATGGAATCTGACTGCATGTGCCCCCCCAAAGTTCTGTGTGTGACACATACAGTTTGTGTGCATACCTTTAGTGGTAGATTTCAGAAGGTTAAGGCGGGTCCCGAGTCTGGGTTGCTGTCACGTCATCCAGTCCACAGACTACAGGTGGCCTCTAATGGACAAAGCATTTGCTGTGTCCCAGCCATTACTCATTCACATGATGTCTGGTCTGTACTGTAATATCAGTAAACACCAGTAATTCTACTGTATCTCACTTTAAAAGGTTTTACTTTATGGTCCTTCTGGCAATGATTTCAACTTCTTCTTAGCTTAAACTCCTCTATTATACTCAGAAAAATATTAAATAGCCCAGAATATAAATCATCTGTTTGTAACAATACATTCTTTAAATCAAGACCACAGGACTCTCTCAAAAGTAAAAATGAAGTGCTATCAATGTTACATTGCTTCCTAACCCCTACCAGATGAGCAACAAAGTAGACAAATGATAATGAGTCAGTAGAACTACAACTTCAAAAGCCAGCATTTCCCTCACATTAGCTTCCAGTCTAGTGGACTCTAGAGTCGGTTGGATGAGAATGAAGATCATTTGCATAAACCAAAGGAACTGATATTCCCATAACAACAGGGTGTTTTATTTTCTGTCTGTATCACAACTTCACAGAACCATTGATTAAATATTTTTTTTTAGGTCATGTAATCAAGCTAAGCTTTTGTATGTTAAGTACATAATATGTCTTTATATTCTGTGGTAAAAACAATCTAGATATTAGGACAAGAGTTCAGAAATTAATATAGGTAGCCAGAGA
>NW_026596356.1:0-12367 GCF_907164565.1 Psammomys obesus | reverse complement strand
CCAGGTCCCTAAATTCTTTCCCTAATTCCCTGAGTTCTGTCTAATGTCTGGCCGTGGGTCTTTTCATTTTTCTATTGTCTAATAGATGAAGCCTCTGAGATGACATTTCTGCTAGGTTCCTCTCTGCAACATATATGTTGGTTTAATGTTCTTGTGGAATGTATACAATTTACCCTTGTTCGTTCACATGCTGATTTCTCTGCCCCACTCTCTGGTTTCAATCTGGACGTTGCCTTGTGATGATTATTCTAAGCATCATCTATCTCAACTTTGTGTAAATATGACACCATTTGTTCTCTATTGCCATCTGACGGGGGAAGTAGCCTTACCAGGCCACAGAGGAAGACATAGAAGCCAGTCCTGATGAGACCTGATAGACTAGGGTCAGATGGAAGGGTAGGAGGACCTCCCCTGGGGGGAGGGGCTGGGGGGAGGACATGAAAGGAGAAGAGGGAGGGAGGGTGGGATTGGGGAGTGTTAAATTAATAAAAAAAATTAAAAAATATTAATACACATGCATATTAGTATATTAATAGGTACTTTTTTTTTACAAATTTTATTATTTTTTATTTTCTTTTTATTAATTACAGTTTATTCACTTTGTATCCCAGCTGTAGACTCCTCCCCAACCCACCCAACAACTCCTCCCCTCCCTCTTCTTCTATGCCCCTCCCAAGGCCACTGATAGGGAGGTCCTCTGACCCTAGTCTATCAGGTCTCATCAGGACTGGTTTCATTGTCTTCCTCTGTGGACTGGTAAGGCTGCTCCCCCCCTCAGGTGGAGGTGATCAAAGAGACAGCCCATGAATTCATGTCAGACACAGCCCCTGCTCCTATTACTGGGGAACCCTCTTGAACACTAAGCTTCCATGGGCTACATCTGTGCAGGGTTTCTAGGTTATCTGTATGCATGGTCCTTGGTTGGAGTATCAGTCTCAAAAAAGACCCCTGTGCCCAGATTTTTTGGTTCTGTTGCTCTCCTTGTGGAGATCCTGTCCCCTCCAGGTATTTCTATCTCCCCCTTCTTCCATAAGATTCCATGCACTCTGCCCAAAGTTTGGCTATAAGTCTCAGCATATATTTTGATACCCTGGTGGGCAGAGTCTTTCAGAGGCCCTCTGTGGTAGGCTCCTGTCCTGTTCCCTGTTTTCTCCCTCTCCAACATCCAACCAGTTTGCTTTTCTGAATGAAGATTAAGTATCTTGCCCAGGGTCCTCCTTCTTGATTAGCTTCCTTAGGTGTACAGATTTTAGTTTGATTATCCTTTATTATATATCTAATATCCACTTTTAAGTGAGTATGTACCATGTGTGTCTTTTTGCTTCTGGGATACCTCACTCAGGATGATCTTTTCTAGTTCCCACCATTTGTCTGCAAATTTCATGATTTCCTTGTTTTTAATTGCTGGTAGTATTCCATTGTGTAAATGTACTGGAGCATTTACATAGCCTCTCAAGGCCCCGCTCCCAGCAGTCATCAGTTGTCTTTAGGTTCTTGGCTGGGGTTGGGACTTTGTGACTAATTGCTTTTTATTTACCATTGTGTAATAAATCACAACTTATTCAGTCACCAATATCAAAAGATACTCAGTTATATCCCATCTAGCACTGGTATGCATTAGCTTACACTGAATACCCACAGTCAAGTCTTAGTATAGAGAGATACATTTGGTTTGTTCACTAAAGAGGAGCAGAATGGATAATTACATAGTACGGATATCTTCAAATATTTAAAAAACTTGTCACATGCTTTCCAAAGTGATTTTGCCCGGCCAGAGTCAATTCTGGGGCCTTTCTTAGAGTGAAAAAGGGCCCTGTTTTTCAAACTTCTGCATACCATTCCATTCCAACCAAAACACATGATTTACCATTCCCACCCCACTGATTGTGCCTGCATGTCCCAAATGCTCCACATCCTCACTAGTACCTGGTCTCATCGAGCACGTTAAGCACAGTACTGTGTGTATGCATAAGAACATTTTAAGTCGTGTACATTCACTTAATTTTTCAGCTCTTCGGTGATACATAGTAACTATACAAAAACAAGCACACTACTTACATGATTGGTAAGCACATATTGTTAATTTATACTGTTTTCCACTGGAATATCAAATAAAACTAGAAGAGGGATCTGCTAAATGAGGATGCTATGATGCAGTCTTCGCCTTGGCATTTGTGGACATTCCCAGGATCTAAAGTACTGCCGTTTTCTTTCTTTCTTTTTTTTTTTTTTTTTGAATACTTGTAAGTTTTTAATTTCTACCCCCTCCCCATATATATAAAATGTTGCTAAGGATTTGGAGAAAAAGAAATTGTTATATATACATTTGTGGGAATGGGAATTAGTATGAGCACTATAGAGAATAGTAGGGATACTTATAAGAAAACAACAACAACAAAACACACACACACACACACACACACAAAAATAGATCTACCGTTTGGTCCAGGTATCACATACTGGAGTTTATCCTTTGGGGAAATGAAGGAACCTCATCAGGGACATGTGCCCTCATGGTCGTTGCTGCACTGTTCACAATGGCCAAGATATTGAATCAGTCTGCATACCATCAAGAGATGACTAGGTAAGAAACATGTGATGCATAAACACCTACACAGAAATAGAATATTTTTCAGTTATCAAAAGAGTGATATACTATACTTTACAGTAAAATGGATGGGATTAGTGGGTATTAACATAAAATAAGACAGATGCAAAAAGGTAAAATCTGCATACGCTTTTACGTGAGAATGCTTTAAGAAGGCAATTGGCATATATAATAATGATTAGGAAAAGCAGGTAAGAATAGAGGAGGAGAACATGAGGGTGGGGAGAGTGGAATATCAGGTATCCAAACACAGCAGAGAGAAGTTTGTAAGTTCTACTGAACCAGATGTGTGCATGGGGTGGGAGGCATTACAGTCCACAATAAGCTAATGTTTTATGAATAACAAAACTCAAACACAAGGTCTCCAAACACGAACTTATGATAAAGAGACAGGAATGTTGTTTCCTCTGATATGCTTTGCACATATACACACCTGAAAATATTATATCATACCATATAACTATGTAAAACAGTTATATCTATCATTTTTTATGTTTAAGGAGGTATCACTATTAACTACTACAGTTTAACTGTTAAACACTATTGTGTATGAACCAAATTATCACAGAACGCCCCATCGTATGTATAGTTACAATAACTGTTTTTAAATATATAAAAAATTTCCTCTTGAAACCCCCCAAAGTTTTCCAAATCACCTTACAGAAGGAACTTAGAATTAGAAAACATAATACAATCTAGAATTAAGCATAAATATGTGTATTGGCATAATTGAAATGTATAAACACACTGGCTTTCTTGATACAGAGATAGCTTTTGCCTTAAAAACTATAAAATTGACTTTTTTTTAATTTTATTTTTTTCTTATCAGTTACATTTTATTAACTCTGTATCCCAGCCGTGTCCCGATCACCCTGCACAAAACTAAAGTCCAAGTGGATCAAAGACCTCAACATAAAACCAGATACTCTAAATCTGTTAGAAGAAAAAGTGGGGAACAGCCTAGAACTCATTGGCACAGGAGACAACTTCCTGAACAGAACACCAACAGCACAGGCTCTAAGAGCAACAATCAATAAATGGGACCTCATGAAACTGAAAAGCTTCTGTAAAGCAAAGGACACTGTCATCAAAACAAAACGCCTGCCTACAGATTGGGAAAGAATCTTCACTAACCCTTTATCTGACAGAGGACTAATATCGAGTATATACAAAGAACTAAAGAAGCTGAAAAGCAGCAAACCAAGTAATCCAATTAAAAAATGGGGAACAGAGCTAAACAGAGAACTCTCTGTAGAGGAATATCGAATGGCAGAGAAACACTTAGAGAAATGCTCATCCTCATTAGCCATCAGGGAAATGCAAATCAAAACGACCCTGAGATATCACCTTACACCCATCAGAATGGCCAAAATGAAAACTCAAGGGACAACACATGCTGGAGAGGTTGTGGAGAAAGGGGAACCCTCCTCCACTGCTGGTGGGAATGTAAACTGGTACAACCACTCTGGAAATCTATCTGGCGCTTTCTAAGACAATTAGAAATAGTGCTTCCTCAAGACCCAGCTATACCACTGCTAGGTATATACCCAAAGTTTGCTCAAGTACACAAAAGTACTGCCGTTTTCAATCTCAGTATTTGCACTAGGTTAGCAAACGCTAGGAACATTGCACAAAGGCATATTCCAAAGGAGCACTTACTCCTGTTTTATCATTTATTTTCACTGTCTGCTACACAATGAAGCTATGTTGCACACACTGTGGGGTTAGATCTATGACTAACTGTTTAATGTTTGTACTTAATGCTTTGTTTTTCTTCTGCTACTTTTGACACAGGATCTGGTGTATCCCTGGCTGGCCTTGATCTTTCTGTACTGCTGAGGGTGACCTTGAACTTCTGATTCCTCTGTCTCCATGTCCTGAGTGCTAAGACTGGTAATTCCGGCTTATGTGACACTGGGGATCAAAATCAGGGCTTTGTACCTGCAAGTCCAAAACTATCAACTGAATTGCTTCCTGCTGCTTTTTGTTCAGAATGAGAAAGAAAAAACAAATCTAGATTCTTTGAACTTCTGGCCACGTCAGCTATTCTAAATTGAAACTATCCTACTGCACTGGGTTTCTGTTCACTGTATTCAACTTTTGTAGACAAAACACTTCACTGAAAGGTTAATATTAATAATTTTATAAAATATTATAAAATAACTTAAATATTAAATTAAAATAATATAAAGTAATTACATTAATATATTAGCTATACTTTCTAATTCCCAATAGCTGTGATTTTGTTTAATCTCTTTAAGGTGATTACTAAGGTTAATATTTAAGGTTAATATGAAGCTGTGTTTGTGTTGTTCTGTGATTCCAGAGCAGAAATGTATTCACTTCTGGTAAAACAAAACAAAACAAAACAAAACAAAAAAACCCTCAACTTTCAGTGTACTTTAAATATGACCATGATCAAGGAATACTGTATGGAATAAAAATTCTTAAAGTGATACATTTTTTCTAACGTAGAATAGGTTAAGGATAGAAAATCAACACATTTTAACTGTGCAGTGTTCCCCATGGATATACAAACTGATGCGATTACAGAAGATATATTTTAGTGAATTCTATTTTAATATCTATTTTAACAGAGAAAGTTCAGAAACTGTTTCCTCAATAATTTTAGTAAACTTTGAGATATGTACATGTCTTGTGGTAGGATTATGAAGCTGAACTCTTTCAGCCCTGGAGAGTAGATACAATTCCATATTGACAACTCAGAAAGTGATAAAGAGTATATCTAACTTCTCATGGTTCGGTAGGAAAAACTTAGGACAATTTGAGAGCTGCCCATACCTTGTTCAAATTTGTTCTAAATATAGATCTTGTTTTCACAGTGCTAAATTTACACCCTCTCCTTCAGAGACCTAGGGGACCTCTATCTGTGGTGCCCCAAACATACCATATTTTGTCCATTACTTGAAATGTCTCAAGAGAAAATAGTAAGCTTGTTACACACGCTCATTATTTAAACATAACACAGCTCTTTCTTAGTGGTAGCAGCCATGAATGGGGCTTTAAAACCATACAGCACTGGGGTGAGTTTGTGTGGCCCAAAGGAAGTAACGGCAGAGGATACACAAAATGCTACCGTTACACAGGGACTTGAACCTGAGAGCATTGAGTAGAATTTGCAGAATTCCTGAAGAAAACAGATTTCTAAGTTGTTTTCAAGAGAGAGAGAGGAAGGGGTAAAAATCAGGTGCTGTTTGGGTACTGGGAAATAGAGACTCCAGCATGCTGACAAGGACTAAAGATTATAGCACTGACAAGTTTATTTCTATATAATTAAAGAGAAACCTCTCTCCTTTCCACAGGTGGTAGAGTGCTCCTTAGGAAGGGGTAAGAATTTTTATCAACCAAAATGTGTTAGTTCAGGGAGAGTAAAGAATTCCTGTGACCATGTACCCCAGCTCAGCAACAAGGATGTTCCTAACACTGGTGAAATACGCTGTGATTTCAGCAACTTCACAGTCTCCCTAGAATATTTTATCTACCAGGATAAGCAATATTTCTTGAACCCACATTTACATATGTATTTATATATTTTATTTATGTAGATACATTATATATACATATATTATATATACATATACGTGTACATATATATTCTTACACTTTGTAAAATAATGTGAAATAATTATATGGATCTACTACATATACTTTCAATTCTCCAAAGCTATGATTTTTTTAACATCTTTATGGTGATTGATAACATCTAGAAATGACATTTGGTGTTTTTTAGATGAATTTTTATTTTTCAGTGTTTGCTTTAACAACAATTTGTTCTGATGTTTATTTTTAAGAGGTAAAACCTCTTCTTTCTGATCTTAGTCTATCAGTTCTAAGATCAGAAAGAAGAGGAGAACCTCCCCTATTAGTGGACTTGGGGAGTGGCATGCATGCAGAAAGGGGAGGGAGGGTGGGATTGGGAGGGGAGGAGGGAGGGGCTTATGGTGGGATACAAAATGAATAAAGTGTAATTAATATAAAATTTTAAAAAAAGAGGTAAAACCATTCAAAAGGAGGTTTGGGAATTTATTGACTAATTATTCCATCATACATTTTTCCATGCGCTACCTACAGTAGTGAACAAAACAGATAGGAATTTTCTTTCCAGAGTCACAACACATAATACCAACTGCTACAGAGATGGTAAAGCTAGAAAAGTCTGTGTGAAACCAAGGTTGTGGAGGAGACAGAAAATCTCAGCGTTACGGTGTTGAGTTGGAGGGTTGGAGGGCTTTGTGTTAATTCTGCAGACACGTGGAACTGTTGAATAAGGGGGTGAGCTGTTTAAATGACAAGCTGTCCAGAAGTTCATGTTTGCTGAGAAGCCTCAGGTAGGTGTATGTGGACTGATATGCTCTCATTTAGGGCAGTAGTGGGCACATCCAGTGATTTAAACACATTCTAACTGCGTAGCATTTTCCAAGAAAATAGACAGATGTTGTGTTTTGCCCTGAATTAGATGGAAGAGTATAGGAAGTAGTGAAGGGTGGCTAATTAATTATTTTTAATCACAGTTTATTCACATTGGATCCCAGCTGTAGCCCCTCCCTCATACCCAGCACCATCCTCCCTCCTTCATCTCCCTATGCCCCTCTCCAAGTCCACTGATAGGCAAGGTCCTCCTCCCCTTCCCTCTGACCCTAGCCTACCAGATCTCATCAGGACTGCCTGCATTGTCTTCCTTTGTGGCCTGGTAAGGCTGCTCTCCACTCAGGGGGAAGTGATCAAAGAGCAGGCCAATCAGTTCATGTCAGAGACAGTCTCTATTCCCAGTACTAAGGAACCCACTTGGAGACTGAACTGCCATGGGCTACATCTGTGCAGGGGTTCTAGTTATCTCCATGCATAGTCCTTGGTTGGAGTATCAGTATCAGAAAAGGCCCCTGTGCTCAGAATTTTTGGTTCTGTTGCTCTCCTTGTGGAGCTCCTGTCCTTTCCAGGTCTTACTATCTCCCCCTTCTTTCATAAGATTCCATGCACTCTGCCCAAAGTTTGGCTATGAGCATATATTTTGATACCTTGCTGGGTAGAGTCTTTCAGAGGCCCTCTGTGGTAGGCTCCTGTCCTGTTCCTTGTGTTCTCCCTTTTCTGATATCCATCCTGTTTGCCTTTCTAAATGAGGATTGATCATCTTACCCAGGGTTTTTCTTCTTGCTTAGCTTCATTAGGTGATTAGATTTTAGTATGTTTATCCTATATAATATTTCCAATATCCACTTATGAGCGAGTACATACCATGTGTGTTTCTGCTTCTGGGGTACCTCACTCAGGATGATCTTTTTCTAGCTCCCACCATTTGCCTGAGAATTTCATGATTTCCATGTTTTTAATTGCTGAGTAATATTCCATTGTGTAAATGTACCACAATTTCTGTATCCATTTCTCAGTTGAGGGACATCTGGGTTGTTTCCAGGTTCTGGCTTTTTACGAATAAAGCTGCTATGAACATGGTTGAGCAAATGTCCTTGTTGTGTACTTGAGCTTCTTTTGGATATATGCCTAGGAGTGGTATAGCTGGATCTCGAGGTAGCACTACTCCTAATTGTCTGAGAAAGCTCCAGATTTATTTCCAAAGTGGTCATACAAGTTTACGTTCCCACCAACAATGGAGGAGGGTTCCCCTTTCTCCACAACCTCACCAGCATGTGTTGTTACTTGAGTTTTTGATCTTAGCTGTTCTGATAGGTATAAGGTAAAATCTCAGAGTCATTTTGATTTGCATTTTCCTGATGACTAAGGATGTCGAGCATTTCCTTAAGTGTTTCTCTGCCCTAATTCTCATATAGAAAAAATATAAAAATATTAATAATTATTGGGATAGTTTGTTGTGGTATTCTGGGTTGTGTTGAAATTTTCCATGATTTATTTCATGTTAAAAAGCATTTTATATTTGATAGAAATGCTTTTGAAATGTTCTGAATTTCTGAATTAACACGTAAGCTCAAATAGAGAGATAACTAGTTACACTACAATAAAAAATAAAAAAAAAATGAGAAGCAACGTAAATTAGGGAAGTGATGTTTGCAGATTCAAACATTACAGAAGATACAAACACTGTAATACAGGTCCAAGGAAAACTGATACTTCAACTTGCTAAGGCTAAGTAATAACTAAAGAGCTCAAATGGGAGTTTTAAAAATGCTTTTCTTCCATAAAGAAACTAGAGTCCAATGGTTTTCATTGGCAATGTTTTCTACAGGTCTTGGTTCTCAAAGTAGAGGAGAAAGACGAGAAGTGAGTAGTCCTCGCACACTGGTTAGAGCTTACTAAAGACCGCATCCTCCTGAATACAAGAGCCTACGGTCACTTGGGTGATGATGGCAAGAAGACAAAAGAAGGGTAAACAGTTTCTGGTGTGATAGGCAAAATGATATATGTTTAAGCCTATCTATGTGTGATCACTATAAATTATATAAATGTGTACGATACTAATCCACATAGATTTGAAGATATATAACCAGAAATGTTAAAGATAAAAGCGAATCACTTTTAAATATAGATATTACAAAAATTTTTCTTTTTACCAGCAAGAAAAAAACAAGATATAATGGAAAATGCATGACCATGCTCAGTAAGTTGTAACTTTGTGTTTATTTTTTGCCTTCTCATATACAAAGATATGCTTTGATTTCTCAGATTTGGAAAATCCAACCTTACCAAAACTTACACAAGCATTTAGCCATGTCACCGGTATAACAGATTTGTGTAGTGTACAATCCTTGCCTTCTTTAATAAATATAACCCAGGAGATACCCTGAAAAGATTTCTTGGGTAAAGGGAATGTTGTAAGGATTTTACAAATTCAATGTTATTTAAACAAAGCTCACAATTTGGAAATAGATCGAAGGGTTAAAGTCAAGCACTAATGACTGACCGGTAAATATGAGACCAGGTATCAATAGAATTGACAGCATAAAGCCAAGCCAGGCCAGGGTGTGGACGCCAGTTTGCACTCTTAATTTAGTAATAAGCTCAGAAATATACAGGAGGGTAGAGGAATGTATTCTTGATACAAAATATACATTTTTCTTTATTATTTGTTATGAAAAAAGGTGCATTTATATTTTGTGTCTAGAAAAATACATTGCCCCTGCTGGCTTTAGCACAGGACTCCATTACCAGCACAGAGAGTGACATGTTCTCAACTGATCACCATGCATGGGGTCAACACTTCCAGCCTGACACCGAGATACTTGATCCTCAGTGGGATACCTGGATTGGAAGCTGCACACGTCTGGATCTCTCTGCCCTTTTGCTTCATGTGCCTTATTTCTGTCACAGGGAACTGCGGCCTTATCTACCTCATCAGCCATGAGGAGGCCCTGCACCGGCCCATGTACTACTTCCTAGCCATGTTGTCTGCTACAGATGTTTCTGGATGTAATACAATTGTCCCCAGTATGTTATGCATCTTTTGGTTCAGTCTCAAGGAGATTGATTTCAATGCCTGCCTTGCACAGATGTTTTTTATCCACATGTTGACAGGCATGGAGTCTGGAGTGCTCATGCTCATGGCCCTCGACCGCTATGTGGCCATCTGCTATCCATTACGCTATTCCACCATCCTCACCAACACCGTGATTACCAAGGTTGGACTGGCAACACTCCTTCGAAGTGTGTTACTCATGATCCCCTTTACTTTCTTGATCAAGCGTCTTTCCTACTGTAGAGGAAACCTCATCCACCATACTTATTGTGACCACATGGCTGTGGCAAAACTATCCTGTGGCAATATTAAGATTAATGCTATCTATGGTCTTATAGTGGCGATACTTATTGGGGGCTTTGATATGTTTTGTATCTCCGTGTCTTATGCCATGATTATCCATGCTGTGGTGAAGCTGTCTTCTGCAGATGCTCGCCATAAAGCCTTCAGTACCTGCACATCACACATATGTGCTATTGTTATTACCTATGTCCCAGCCTTCTTCAACTTCTTCACTCATCGCTTTGGGGGAACGGCCATACCCCATCATGTCCACATTATCATAGCCAACCTGTACCTGTTGCTGCCTCCTACCTTGAATCCAATTGTGTATGGAGTAAAGACCAAGCAGATTCGTGAAGGAGTGATCAAACTGTTTGTTAGACAAAAAGATATTTGAGTAAGAGATAAATCTATGCTAACAAAGTTTGTGTTTAACATAAATATCCAGAAAATTATTGAGGGAGAAAGGCATGCAAAATTCAAACCAAGAGCACAGTAGCAAATACAGGTATAGGTAAATATTCTGTCTTAAAATGCACAAAACAACAATGTTGACTACAAAATCCTTGATTTCATAGAAAGAAGACAGGAAACAAGTATGCTTTTACCATAGATGCGTTAGAGTTTATGGAACACATATAGAGCAGGGAAGCTCGGACATCTAACGTGAGGCCAACCCTTGATAATAGATACACATATGCTTAGCTATGTGAGGAGTGCAGAGGGAAAAATGAGGTGTCAGGTAGCCTCAAGATGCCAGGGTAGCGGGAAAGTACATGAACAGAGTGTTCCAGCATTGCAGGGAAGCACGCACACCTCCCCAGGAGGTTTCTCCTGAGGTTCCATGTCTTTTCAAGGTGCATTTAATGCCTTGCCTCATACTTACATGACACTTATGACTCTAGAAATGATGTCTCTGGGTCTTAACCTGGACATTCTGGAGTTTGTGTGGAATCTGACTACTGAATCAGTGCCAGTCAGCGTGTGAATGAGACTGAAGAGGTGTAGATATTGAAGGTCAACACAGTCTGAGGTCTTCTCAACATTTATGTCAGAAGGCATTCTGAGAGATGCAATGTCACTATGTGACATCTGCCAGAGGAGAGAGTGCATAAGTGGAGGGAAATTACTTGAAGAACATCTTCATGGTCCCTTGAACAAAGAGTCTGGGCTTGGCCTTCTTGCCTGTCTGAAACGTAGGTGAAGAAACAGCAGAGTGAATGTGACAGTGCAGAAGAGAAACCTCATTAGATTTCTGGAAATAACTGATAAAAAGTTCATGCAAGAAAAATGATGAAAGTGTTTCGAGAAATAGTATATACTACAGAGCGATAAAGTGTAAGAAGACATGTGTCACGAGATGATTGAAATCATCAGAAGGTTTTGACAAAACAATATAAATAGTTAGAAATAATAATTATGTTGATAAAATTATATTCTTATCTGTTAACATAAAGAATATATTTTAATATCACATGACATTATGGAAATCCTCTTGGGAAATATATTAATCACACCATGTACACTATTGCATTATAATTGTCACATTTGGAAACAGGACCTAGTTTTTTTAAGGTACTCTAACCAACTTTGCAAATTTTTCTGTAATAAAACCCATAAAATCATCATCAGTAAAGTTTTTTAAATTACTTTTTTGAATTTGGTCAACTTAACCAGGCACTCTCCCATTAGCCACATGTAAGCACATTTAATCTAAATACAAACTGGCACAAATACAAAAGGGCACACCAACCCAGCCACAAAACCCTCAACACAAAATTTGTCCTGCCTACAAGATGCATGGATAAAAGATAGAGAGAGATTGATGGAAATGGTCCAACTTGAAACCCACCTCATGGAAGAGACACAATCCCTGATGTGATTAATGATACTCTGCTTTCCTTGCAGAGAGGAACCTAGCAGAAATGTCATCTCAGAGGCTTCATCTATTAGACAATAGAAACAAATGCAAAGACCCACGGCCAAACATTAGACAGAACTCAGGGAATTAGGGAAAGAATTTAGGGACCTGG
>NW_026596355.1:0-4851 GCF_907164565.1 Psammomys obesus | reverse complement strand
TGATGAGAACTGATAGACTAAGATCAGAAAGAAGGAGAGGAGGACCTCCCCTATCAGTGGACTTGGGGAGTGGCATGCATGCAGAAAGGGGAGGGAGGGTGGGATCGGCAGGGGAGGAGGGAGGGGCTCATGGGGGGATACAAAATGAATAAAGTGTAATTAATAAAAAAAATAAAAGATTAAAAAAAAAGTCACATTTTAGAGGATTAACAGTCCACTGGTTAAATTCGAGCATGAAAATGGCAGATATAATTGTTCAATTGTTAGTGTGCATGATGAAAGTTTTTATTCATATGTGTTAGAATCATTTGACAGAGGACTGACTAGAAGATAGATGAAATATCCAGTAGTTTTTAGTTTGTAAAATCATGTTCTTGGGAGAGAGCACTATTACAGAAGCAAAGGTTGATGTCATTTTTCAGAAGAGGAAAAGTAAGTAGTCAGTAATTGGCTCTTTATTCAGTTTGTTTCTGCTTCAAAAGTCAGTTACTCACTTTTAAATACCACTATTTTCAATAAAAAATTTACATGAAATACTATAATCATGATTTTACTGATAAAAAAAAAAGAACCTTGAACCAAAATATCTGGGCTCAGGGGTATTTTATGAGACTGATACTCCAACCAAGTACACTAATGGATATAAACTAGAACCCCTGCTCAAATGTAGCCCATGACAGCTAAGTGTCCAAGTGGATTTGCTAGTAAGGGGAACAGGGGACTATCTCTGACATGAACTCAATGGCTAGGTCTTTGACCACCCCCGTCCCCCCGAGGGAGGAGCAGCCTTGCCAGGACACAGAAGAGAACATTGCAGCCAGTCCTGATGAGATCTGATAAACCAGGGTCAGATGGAAGGGAAGGTGGACATCCCCTATCAGTGGACTTGGAAAGGGACATGGGAGGAGTTGAGAGGGAGGGTTGGATTGGGAGGGAATAAGGGAGGGGGATACAGCTGGGATGCAAAGTGAATAAAATATCATTAACTTAAAAAATAAAAAAAAATTACAAAAAAAAAAACAAAACCTTTTCTCAAATTATTTCCTGGCAAAATAATTAGATGGCACATATAGTCAGTAACACCTAATTTGAAGTGAAATCTATTTAGAAGACACATGAAAGGCCAATGTGTCCCACTCACATATTCACTGCATGATGTTGAAAGCTGTTAGTCAAAGAAATATAATACACAAGACAGACACAAAATTACTTTCTCGTGGGCAAATTTTCTTCTCAGTCAAAGGCTTGAGACATCTTTATCCTTTCTAAAAATAAAAATAACCATGGATGATTCTCAAAGTTATTCGCTGTATATTCTGTGATCTTTGGAAAGGATGTTAGGGTATAGTAGAATTGAGTTGTTTTATTAATTATTCAAGAATGAGCTTATTCTTTTGTTTGTTGTATTCAAATACTCCATGGCACGTTTTTACATGAAAATGGCATATATATATTGGGTACATGGTGATGGAAAAATGCATTTATTTCAAATCATTTTGGACACTCCTTTGAAAATCCAGTGTTTCAGGTGTTTCTAAGACAAGCTCATTAATCTCAAACAGATACACAGACTTTTAAAATATTTTTATTTTATTTATTACAATTTATTTTCTTTGCATCCCATCTGTGTTCCCTTCACTTGTCTCCTCCCAATCCCACCCTCCCTTCTTCTTCTTCCCCTATTCCCCTGCCCGAGTCCACTGATAGAGTTGTCCTCCTCCCTTTCTATCTGACCCTAGCCTATCAGGTATCATCAGTACTGTCTGCATTGTCTCTGTGGCCTGGCAAGGCTGCACCCCTAAGAGGGAGATGATCAGAGAGCCTTCCACTGAGTTCGTGCGACAGAGAGCCCTTGCTCCCCTTACTAGGTAACCCACTTGGAGACTGAGTCTATGGGTTGCATCTGAGCAGGGGTTTTAGGTCTGCGCCATGCACGGAACTTGGTTGAGGTATCAGTCTCTGTCGGGCCCCTGGGGTCCGATTTTTGGCCTTGTTGATCTCTTGGAGCTTCTGTCCCATCCAGGTTTTTCTATCTCCTCCTTCTTTCATACAATTCCATGCACTCTGCCCAAAGACTGGCTATGTCTCAGCCTCTGCTTCGATATCTTGATCAGCAAGTAGAGTTCTTCAGAGACCCATGTGCCTCATCGGAGGAATGGATACAGAAATTGTAGTACATTTACACAATGAATACTACTCAGCTATTAAATACAAGGAAATCATGAAATTGGCAGCCAAATGGTGGGAAACAGAAAGGATCATCCTGAGTGAGGTAACCAAAAAGTAGAAAGATACTCATGGTATATACTCACTCATAAGTGACTATTAAACATATAACATAAGATAAACATACTAAAATCTATACTCTTGACGACGCTAAACAACAAGGAATACAATAGGGAAGATGCTCAATCCTCATTCATAAGGGAAAACGCGATAGACATTGGAAGCAGGAGAAAATAGGGAAGAGGAAAGGAGCCTACCACAGAGGGCCTCTGAAAGACTCTACTGATCTAGGTATTGAAGCAGAGGCTGAGATTTATAACGAAACTTTGGGAGAATGCATGGGATTTTATGAAAGAAGATGGAAATAGAAAGACCTGGAGGATACTGGAGCTCCAAAAGGAGACCAACAGAGCTAAAAACTGAGCCTTTGAGGCCCTGAAGAAAATAATACCCCAACCAAGACTCATGGAGAGGACATAACCCCTAGTCAGATGTAGCCTATAGACTCTGTCTACAAGTGGGTTCCTTAGTAAGGTTAGCACGGGCTGTCTATGGCATGAATTCATTGGAAGGCTCTCTGATCACCTCCATTTGGTGGGTGCAGCCTTACCAGTCCACAGAGGAAGACATTGCACCCAGTCTTGATGAGACCTGATAGGCAAGGGTCAGATAGAAGGGGAGGAGGACCTCCCCTATCAGAGGACTAGGGTAGGGGCATAGGGAAAAAAGAAGGAGGGTGGGATTGTGAGTATAAGAAGGAGAAGGGTAACCCGGGGTACAAATTGAATAAATTGTAATAAATGAAAATAATAATATAGAAAGAGAAAAAAAGTAAGGTGGAGAGTGATATAGAAAAATGCTGAGATTAACTCTATATGTGTATAAGTAGACAAGCATACCTGCACATGGCTGTGTGACAATAATTCTCCTATCGAGATGTAACACATACATAGCCTCACCTCAATAATACTGCTACTAGCAAATACCACCAAAAGAGCAATTTTATGAGGCTATGTCCCTAAGGTATAAACCCCACCCAACCTACTGTGGTTTTTTTGTTGTTGTTGTTGTTATTTTATTTTATTTTATTATTCATATGTGTGTGCACTTCTCTCACACCTGGCTTATCCTGTCCCTCAATTTATGTCTGTCTAGTTTCCATGCTCAGAATAGATGGTTCAAAGCTGGTTTCACTCCATGGGCATATAGAGCTGATGGCCAGACAAAACTTGCAACACCCTCCTAGTTCCTAGAGCTGAAGATCTCTCTGTGTGCTCTGGGAAAGGAGGTCATACCTTCTGCCTACTACTTACATCAAACAGCTGCAGCTGCATGTACCTTTGCACAGCATGGCCACCCCTCCCAACTCCAGGTGAGGTCACAACTTGGAGTAAATGTGCCCTGCTAAATCAGTCTCAGCACTAACACCACCTCTTCCCACTTCTCATTTTCCAATGATCTCACTCCCCTGCCAAAAAAATGGAGATTAATAACTTCATAGGACCATCCAAGTAGTAGAGATATAGAAAAGAATAATTATAAGAATAATTATAAAATATAGGTAGACTTTTAATGAAAGTAATAAGAACATACATATGTACATGTTTGAAGGTTCTCACAGCTTGTAAAAATTAAATTCTGCCATTTGTAACAAATGGATTCAAGAGAGACTTCTTAAAAGGTGGGGGGAAGACAGATTTCTCTTTTGCTGTGAAAAAGCTTTGATCACAAGCAACTTGGGCAAGGAAAGTTTTTTTGACAGTCTGTCATCTGGGGAAATCAAAGCAGGTACTGAAGCAGAGAGCATGGGGAAAGGCTAGTTTTGATTGCTTTTCTTGGCTTGCTCAGCTGCCTTTATGATACAGCCTGCACCCACCTGTTCATGAATGGCCCTGTACACAGTGGGCTATTAGAAACTGTGGTGCATTCACATAATGGAATACAACACAGAAAATGAACATCTCGTTAAGTTTTTCTCTGCCATTCAATATTCCTCTGTTGAGAATTCTCTGTTTAGGTTTCTACCCCATTTTTAAATTGGATTATTGATTTGTTGGTGTTTAACTTAGCCCTTTGCCAGATGTAGGGTTGATGAAAAATTTGTCCCAGTCTGTAAGGTGTTGTTTTGTAATGATGACAGTGTCTTTTGCTTTACAGAACATTTTCAGTTTCATGAGGTTCCATTTATTGATTGTTGAGCTTAGAGCCTCTGCTGATAGTGTTCTGTTGAGGAAGTTATCTCCTGTGCCAATGAGTTCAAGGTCTTCCACACTTTTTCTTCTAACAGATTTTGTTTCTGGTTTGATGTGGAGGTCTTCCATCCACTTGCACTTTAGTTTTGTATAAGGTGATAAATATTTGAATTTTTCTACATGTAGACATCCAGTTAGACCAGAACCATTTGTTGAAGATGCTTTTTTTTTCCATTGTATGGTTTTGAATTCTTTGAGAAAAATTAATTTTCCATAGGTGTGTGGATTTATTTCTGGGTTTTTAATTAAATTCCATTGATCCTTCAGACTGTTACCATCCCATTTTTATTACTGTTGCTCTATAGTACAGCTTGACATTAGGGTTGTGGGTACCCCAAGAAGATCTTTATAAGATTGTTTTAGGAATTTTAGG
>NW_026596354.1:0-5791 GCF_907164565.1 Psammomys obesus | reverse complement strand
CCGCGGCCCCCCGCGCCCCAGCCCGCCGCGCCCGGGCCGCGGGCGGCGCCCCTCACCCTCCCCCCGGGCGGGGGAGCCCGAGGCAGCGCCGGAGCCCGGGGGGAGCGCAGCCGCACCGGCCAGGGCAGGGGTCAGGCAGCCGGGACGGCCCCGGGTAAGCGGGAGGAGGAGCGGGGCGGCCGCGGGGTGAGGGGCTGCTCGGGGAAGGGGGCGGCGGGGAAGCCGCCGCGGGAGTGGAGCTGGGGCCGGGAGCCAGCCGGGTTCCTGCAGCCCCCACGCCTGCCACCGATCGGGTCGCCGGGAACCGGCATCCGCCGGTGCTCCCACCCCAATGCGGACGTGGTAGGGACACCTCGCGAGGACGTACGACCTGGTCTTTGGGGTCCTCGGGAGCCTCTGACCTCCCCAGTGACGGGTAGAGACCCCGAGGTGTCCAGGCCGAGGAAGGGACTAGAAAGAGGCTGTGGCCCGAGAGTGTGACCCATGAGTCTTGCCCGGAGCTGTCTGCAGACTCACTGCAGAATGCAGGCCCTGGGGAAGCTCAGGGGGCCTGTGCCCTGCTTCCTGGGACAGACTTTTCACCCCCACATAACCAGGCACGTGGGCTTAGTAAAACGCTTAAATCCAGGACCTGTGCCTGGGAAGGAGGAGGGGCTTCTGTCCCCTCTGAGTTGAGGACAGGGCCACACATAGGCCTGGTAGTTTTAGAGGCTGGTTTGTGCCCAGGGGGCTGTTCTTGAACCCCCTCCTTGACTCCCAGACCGTACCTGGTTTTCGTTTCTGCTACTACTCAGAAAGAGTTGGTTTTGGGGCTTGAGAATCTGCAGGTAAGGTAGATCCTGAAACCTCGCCACGCCCAGAGCAACTCTGGACTCTGTTTCTCTTGTTCTTTGCCCTCCCTTACTGCCCAGGACTCCCCGATCCCCACCTACTTGTGCTGTTATGTAATTAACCCAGCTGAGTCTCTTTGCCAAGCTGGAAGCCTTCCGGGAATGCCCCAGGGGCCTAAGGACTTGAAGGGATGTGTGTGGTGGGAGGGTAGGTTCTGTCTCTGCGGGGAGCAGGCTGGGCAGATGAGCACCTGTTGGGGAAGGGACAGGCGTGAGGCCCAGAGCAGGTTAGAGTCCTAGACTTGAGCTAAGCCAGCTAGCTTCCTTCCCTAAGTCTCTGGGGCTCCATTTGTTGGTGGTGGGTTTTGCTTTTCAATAGAATGAAAGACATCGTTTACATGCGCCTGGATGCCCAGGGGCACACACAAGTACATAGCCCATGCAACAGTTGAGAGTGACCCCCTCCAGGAGGTCCAGCTGAGCGTCTGGGAAAGCCTTAGATGACCAGTGACCAGTGTTGCATACCTACTCTGTGCCAGACACTGGGCTTTCCACGAACAAGTTTCTTGGCCAAGTTCATGCTTTAGGGTAACGGCAGAGCTGGGAATTGAACCTTGGTGGTTCTTGCCCCAAACCCTGTCCTTCATTTACGATTGTGCATCCTCGTAGACCGAGCACTTTGAACCAGAAAAGCCTGGGGGACATTCAGCTATGAGTCATGCACATATGAAAAGGGAAAAAAAATGCATCTACCAGGACATACACACACATACACGCGCACACACATGCGTGTGTCTGAAAAACTTCATACCATCAGAGCCTACTAAACCAGCTCTCTGCAACCCATTTACTATCTGGGATTATTCAACCCAGGAGGAAGGGTTTCTCCTTCCAGCTAAGAGATTTACTGCAGTTGTCTTGGAAGTGGAGGCTGTTGACTCCACTTTATGAATGTGCAGAGCATAACTCCAAAGCAGATTTTTACTCACAGACATACAGCTAAACACCATCAAAGCTGGGGTTTATCCCCACGCTCTAAAAGTCAGGAACTGAGCAAGCAAAAAGCTAATGAATTCATTTCCAGAGTCCAGCCCCTTCCTGGGCGGTAGCTGTGTGCTGCCAGACCCTCTGAGCTCCGAGGGATGTCAGAGACTCAGTCAGACCCGGCTTTTAGCCTGTCACCGTGTAGAGTCACTAAAGCGATAAACAGCGCAACCTGTAGAAAGTAGCTACCGTTCCTAGCTGTGTGGTTTGGAACACAGGGAGCTCTCTGAAGTGCAAATAGGAATACTTTTCCCTGAGGGGTATTGTATTGACTGGGAATGACCGTGTGGGCGGGCCAGCAGCCAGTGTGCAACTGTGTTACTCTCTGGAGTCAATGCAGCCATCTAGTTCAGTGGGACTTTGGGAAATACCAGGAGCATTTTGGGTCATTATGGTGACCGGAGGCTGCTGTGGACACTTATGTCCTGAGAGCCAAAAACAATGAAGATGTCCGGAATAGGAAAACAGTTTCGCGTGCGCGTCACGCGCGCACACACACACAAAGAGTTTTCTTCCCCTGAGGATGTCAAGAGGGCCTCCACTGAAAGGCACTTGTTCTTCAGGATGAG
Organism: Psammomys obesus; assembly: GCF_907164565.1. Taxonomy (NCBI): domain Eukaryota; kingdom Metazoa; phylum Chordata; class Mammalia; order Rodentia; family Muridae; genus Psammomys; species Psammomys obesus. Next base: position 3,348 of record NW_026596354.1, on the reverse strand, counting down.
GAGAGGAGTTGCAGCTTGTCGCAGGCTTGAAGCTGGGACTGGAACCTGAATCCAGGTCCAGGGCTCCCTCCCCTGTGCAGCGGGGCATGCTTTGGTCGAGGGGACTCAGACCTGGTGGAAGAGTCAGGGGTTGCAAGAAAGATGGATAAGGAAGGTGGACAGCTTGGGGATGGACTGAGATAGGAGTTCTAGAAAAGGAAGGCTTTCCAAATAGCTGTTGCAGCTTCAGCAAAGACGCAGGGCTGGGGAAGCACAGCACAGGTCCCAGGATTAGCCAGGGCACTGAGCCCCTGCCTCTTGTCCCCCAGTCTAGGTGGCGGCCACAGAAGGCCAGAGGCAAGCAGAGGGGGCAATGGGTGGTCCTGACGGTGGCTGAGCCCCCAGCCCCTGGAATATGCAGCCCGGAGGAGCCCCAGGCCTGGACGAGGTGGCGGAGCGGGGCGGGAGGCATGGTCTCCACCTACCGGGTGGCCGTGCTGGGGGCGCGTGGTGTGGGCAAGAGTGCCATCGTGCGCCAGTTCTTATACAACGAGTTCAGCGAGGCCTGTGTGCCCACTACCGCCCGCCGCCTCTACCTGCCTGCTGTGGTCATGAATGGCCATGTGCACGACCTGCAGATCCTCGACTTCCCACCCATCAGCGCCTTCCCTGTCAACACCCTGCAGGTAAGCGCCCTGGTAGGCAGTCAGGCCGTGGGGAAGGGGAGACTGGACCCCCATCCTCTCCGCCTCTCCAGCTCTGGGCCTCCCTTCTTAAAGCCATCGAAGGAAAGGTGCTCCATTTATGTGCTGGTGAATTCAGGAGATGTCTGATGATTGTTTAATGTGTGCCAGGCCCTGCCCTGGGCATCAGGACTGAATGGTCAGCAAAATCAGATATGGAAATTTGCTTTCAAGGAACTCATAGTCTGGTGAGAAAGGACTAACAGACGGTCATGTTCTGCAGCACAATGAATGTCGTGATTGAAGGAGCTGAGAGGGATGAAGCAGCCCTGGCTGGAAGGGTCTAACCTACTCAGGTGTGGGAGGGAGGGCAGGTCACAGAAGGTGATGGCTCAACAAAGTAGGGGCAGTGAAAAAAAAGAGTGAAGAACACTGACTGCCTGTTCATACTCAGCTCAGCCTGCCACGGCCTCATGCTCTCTTGTCATCCGTAGAAGGGTCAGCAGGATGGACTGAGACCCGAAAAGGGGTGTTCTCAATGACTCTGGAGACCCCAATCAGATCTCTATCCCAAGAGCCTTTGCTCCCAGGGACCCTATTTCCTAGCCTCAGGACTGCCTCTGGGACCCCTGCAGAGTTAGATTTAATTCCCTCCATTGCTGCATCCTCCCCACCATCCCCCCCACTCCCCCATCCAGCACTTTCCCCTAGCTGTTAGAACCAGGACTTCTACACCCCTCTCTCCTTGAGAGAAAATTGATTTCAAGGGAAGCTCACTGCAGAGGTCCCTGGCCAGAGGATGTAGCGGTTTGTGGACACATCAGACAAGAATGAGCCCTGGGTAGCAGTGTCAGGAAATCCAGCATCCTTGGCTGGGGCCTGCAGGAGCTCAGCCATGCTGAGCAACCCCAACAGGAGGGCCTCGGGCCGGCCTGCTGTAAACACTTGACTCAGCACCCAAGATGGAAGCCTAACCAAACATGTGATATATAGTGTGCCTGAGAGGTCAGGGCAGCGAGTCCCAGGCCAGGACCTTCTGCTTCCCACTCAGAAACTCGGATGAAACCTAGCTCCAAGCCCAAGTTCCTCTCTTCACGTCCAGTTGTCTATTTTATCTTTGCTAATTTTAGAATGGGTCGGATGCAGTTTAAATGCCCGAACTGTGGACTAGAGCGATTTGCATCCTGCCTCTGCCCCTTCACCCTATGGTCACTCGCTCTAGCCATCCTCACAGATCATTCATTGACACTCAAGTAAGAAACCATATTTTCATTCAACCTCTCCCTGCTTACATAAAAATAAACCCCACAGTGTTCTGTGTCTTGTTGTTGGATGCTTTGGAGAGAGCCCTGGCTCTCACACATGTTAAGTCAGCACTCTGAGGTACATACCCAGGCTTCCACTTTGTTTCTGTTGTTGTTCTTTTTATTAAGAGACAGGATCTTTCTATGTTGCCCAGGCTGCCCTTGAACTTGAAATCCTCCTGCATAGTCTTCAGAGTAGATGGGATTACAGGCATGCACCTCCAAGCCTGGCCCTTGCTTCTTCAGCTTAAAATTTGGGGATTTTGTTGTTGTTGTTGGTTTTGGTTTTGGTCTTGGTCTTGTGGGGGATTTGTTGTTGTTTTGTTTTATGTCGTTTCTGAGACATAGTCTTTCTATGTAGCCTTTGATGTCCTGGAGCTTACTGTGTAGACCAGGCTCAAAGAGAGCCATCTGCCTCTGCCTCCCAAGCATAGGATTAAAGGTGTGCACCACTACACTTAAAATTATAACTACAGCTACTATTTCCTGTCGCTATCTGAAGGACATCCTCATTCTCCTCTCATGGCTAGTCAAAACTCGACTGCAAAGAAGTTTCATGGATTCCTCTCTTTTATTGGACAAATGGGTGGTTTCCAATCTTATACCATTTGGGTCAAGGCCAAAATGAATCAACAGCCTTGTGCATAAGTCAGTTTGCACGCAGATCACTATGTTTACAGGGTAAGTTACTGGAATGGTATTGCTGGTTCAAAGGATAAGTGGGCATGAAATTTGGAAGGTGTCCTTAGAGTCCCTACTTTAAACGTTGTATGTGTGTCCTATGAAACTTTCGGATTTTTGACACTCTAGAACAGTGGTTCTCCACCTGTGGGCCGTGATCCATTTGGGGGGTCACATACCAGAAATTTACATCATGATTCAGAACAGTAGCAAAATTACAGCTGTAAAGTAGCAAAGAAATAATTTTATGGTTGAGGGTCACCAGAACATGAGGAACTGTATAAAGGGGTCAAAGCATTAGAAAGGTTGAGAACCACCGCTCTAGCAGATGAAAAGGGATATTCTCAGTATTTGTGTGATCTGCATTTGCATTTCTGATTGTGAGTGAAGTGCATTTTTCTGTATTTAAGGCTTCTGTGTTTCTGGTTTTTCTGAGAACTATTAATATTGTTTGCCTGTTCTAGGTTCTTATTATTGGGAGGAGGTTGTTTTTGTTTTTGAGACAGGGTTTCATTTAGCTCAAGCTGACCCAGATCTTTTTCCACAGCCAACAACGATCCTGAACTCCTTTACTTCCAGCCTCTACTTCCCAAGAATTAGGATTAAAGGCATGCAGCACCATGCTTGTGTGGCTCCTCTTCCTCCCCCTCTTTCTCCTTTTTTTTTTTTTTTTTTTTTTTTTTTTTTTTTTTTTTTTTTTT
>NW_026596353.1:1807120-1808223 GCF_907164565.1 Psammomys obesus | reverse complement strand
GCACAGCCTTGTAAACTGAAACACATACGTGTCGCCTGATTAACTACGTTGACAGGAAAAGAGAAAAGTGATATCTTAAACTGTACAGCACAGAAACTTGTATTCAACGAAAGAAGAAAAAAGCAAAGCAAACCGTTGTAAAGTAAAACACATACGTGTCGCCTGATTAACTACGTTGAGAGGAAAACAGAAAACTAATATCTGAGGGTATTGAACACAGAAAACCGTTTCCAGCGTAAGAACCGAGACGCAATGCACAGCGTTGTAAACTAAACACATACGTGTCGCCTAATTAACTGACTTTAGAAGAAAACAGAAAAGCGGTATCTCACACTGTAGTGCACAGTAACATCTATTCAACGAAAGAAGAGAAAAGCGAAGCAAAGCGTTGTGAACTAAAACGCATACGTGTCGCTTCATTAATTAGGTTGAGAGAAAAACAGAAAACTAATATCTGAGGGTGTGGAACACAGAAACCATTTCCAGCAAAAGAACAGAACCGCAATGCACAGCGTTTTAACCTGAAACACATACATGTCGCCTGATTAACTACGTTTGGAGGAAAACAGAAAACTAATATCTGCTGGTGTAGAACAGAGAAACCCGTTTCCAAGAAAGAACCGAGAAGAAATGCACAGCGTTCTTAACAGAAACACATATGTGTGGCCTAATTAACTAGGATTAGAAGAAAACAGAAAAGTGACAGGCTTAACAGCACAGAAATCTGTAAATAACGAAAGAACAGAAAACAGAGCATAGCGTCGTAAACTAAAACACATACGTGTCTCCTGAATAGCTACGTTGAAAGGAAAACAGAAAACTGATATCAGATGGTGTAGAACACAGAAACCCGTTTCCGGCGAAAGAACAGAAAAGAAATGCACAGCGTTGTAAACTGAAACACATACGTGTCGCCTGATTAACTACGTTGGAAGGAAAACAGAAAACTGATATCAGATGGTATAGAACACAGAAACCCGTTCCTGCGAAAGAACAGAACCGCAATGCACAACGTTGTAAACTGAAATACATGTGTGTCGCCTAATTAATAAACTGACACATACGTGTCGCCTAATTAACTAAGTTTAGAAGAAAACAGAAAA
>NW_026596353.1:1787420-1807110 GCF_907164565.1 Psammomys obesus | reverse complement strand
CACATGTGTGTCGCCTAATTAACTAGGTTTAGAAGAAAATAGAAAAGTGATATCTCACACTGGACAGCACAGAAATCTTTGAAAAACGAAAGAACAGAAAACAAAGCATAGCGCTGTAAACTGAAACACATATGTGTCGCCTGATTGACTACGATGAGAAGAAAACAGAAAACTAATATCTGAGGGTGTGGAACACAGAAACCATTTCCAGAGAAAGAACAGAACCGCAATGCACAGCGTTGTAACCTGAAACACATTATGTGTTCCCTGATTAACTACGTTAGGAGGAAAACAGAAAACTAATATCTGATAGTGTAGAACAGAGAAACCGCTTTCTGCGAAAGAACAGAACCACAATGCACAGTGTTGTAAACTGAAACACATGTGTGTCGCCTAATTAACTACTTTGAGAGGAAAACAGAAAAGTGACATCTCAGACTTTACAGCACAGAAATCTATAAATAACGAAAGAACACAAAACAGAGCATAGCGTTGTAAAGTACAACACACACGTTTCGCCTGATTAACTACATTGAAAGGAAAACAGAAAACTAATATCAGATGGTGTAGAACACAGAAACCCGTTTCCTGCGAAAGAACCGAAAAGAAATGCACAGCGTTGTAAACTGAAACACATACGTGTCGCCTGAGTAACTACATTGAGAGGAAAACAAAAAACTAGTATCTAATGGTGTAAAACACAGAAACCCGTTTCCAACAAAAGAACAGAAACACAATGCACACCTTTGTAAACTGAAACACATATGTGTCGCCTGATTAACTACGTTGAGAGGAAAACAGAAAACTAATGTCTGAGGGTGTGGAACACAGAAAACATTTCCAGCGAAAGTACAGAACCGCAATGCACTGCGTTGTAACCTGAAACACATACGTGTCGCCTGATTAACTACGTTAGGAGGAAAACAGAAAACTAATATCTGCTGGTGTAAAACAGAGAAACCCGAAGCCAAGAAAGAACCGAGAAGAAATGCACAGCGTTCTTAACAGAAACACATGTGTGTGGCCTAATTAACTAGGTTTAGAAGAAGACAGAAAAGTGACAGACTTAACAGCACAGAAATCTGTAAATAACGAAAGAACAGAAAACAGAGCATAGCGTCGTAAACTAAAACACATACGTGTCTCCTGAATAGCTACGTTGAAAGGAAAACAGAAAAATATATCAGATGGTGTAGAACACAGAAACCCGTTTCCTGCGAAAGAACAGAAAAGAAATGCACAGCGTTGTAAACTGAAACACATACGTGTCGCCTGATTACCTACATTGAGAGGAAAACAGAAAACTAGTATCTAATGGTGTAAAACACAGAAACCCGTTTCCAACGAAAGAACAGGAACGCAATGCACACCTTTGTAAACTAAAACACATACGTGTCGCCTGATTAACTACGTTGAAAGGAAAACAGAAAACTAATATCAGATGGTGTAGAACACAGAAACCCGTTTCCTGCGAAAGAACAGAACCGCAATGCACAGCGTTGTAAACTGAAACACATGTGTGTCGCCTAATTAACTACGTTGAGAGGAAAAGAGAAAAGTGATATCTTAAATTGTACAGCACAGAAACTTGTATTCAACGAAAGAAGAGAAACGCAAAGCAAACCGTTGTAAAGTAAAACACATACGTGTCGCCTGATTAACTACGTTGACAGGAAAACAGAAAACTAATATGTGATGGTGTAGAACAGAGAAACCGGTTTCTGCGAAAGAACAGAACCGCAATGCACAGTGTTGTAAACTGAAACACATACGTGTCACCTGATTAACTACGTTGAGAGGAAAACAGAGAAGTGACATCTCAGACCTTACAGCACAGAAATCTGTAAATAACGAAAGAACAGAAAACAGAGTATAGCGTTGTAAACTAAAACACATACGTGTCACCTGAATAGCTACGTTTAAAGGAAAACAGAAAACTAATATCAGATGGTGTAGAACACAGAAACCCGTTTCCAAGAAAGAACCGGGAAGAATTGCACAGCGTTGTAAATTGAAGCACACGTGTTTCGCCTAATGAACTAGGTTTAGAAGAAAACAGAAAAGGCATATCTTAAACTGTACAGCACACAAACTTGTATTCAATGAAAGATGAGACAGGCAAAGCACACCGTTGTAAACTAAAACACATACGTGTCGCCTGAATAACTACGTTGAGAGGAAAAGAGAAAACTAATATCTAATGGTGTAGAACACAGAAACCTGTTTCTTGTGAAAGAACAGAACCGCAATGCACAGTGTTGTAAACTGAAACACATGTGTGTGGCCTATTGAACTAGGTTTACAAGAAAACAGAAAAGTGATATCTTAAACTGAACAGCACAGAAAATTGTATTGAATGAAAGAAGAGAAAAGCAAAGCACACTGTTGTAAACTGAAACACATACGTGTCGCCTGATTAACTACGTTGAAAGGAAAACAGAAAACTAATATCAGAAGGTGTAGAACACAGAAACCCGTTTCTTGTGACAGAACAGAACCGCAATGCACAGTGTTGTAAACTGAAACACATACGTATCGCCTAATTAACTACGTTAGGAGGAAAACAGAAAACTAATATCTGCTGGTGTAGAACAGAGAAACCCGTTTCCATGAAAGAATCGAGAAGAAATGCACAGCGTTATTATCTGAAACACGTGTGTGGCCTGTTTAACTAGGTTTAGAAGAAAACAGAAAAGTGACATCTCAGACTTTACAGCACAGAAATCTGTAAATAGCGAAAGAACAGAAAACAAAGCATAGCGTTGTGAACTAAAACACATATGTGTCACCTGATTAAGTACATTGAAAGGAATACGGACAACTAATATCAGATGGTGTAGAACACAGAAACCCATTTCCAGAGAAAGAACCGAAAAGAAATGCACAGCGTTGTAAACTGAAACACACGTGTGTCACGTAATGAACTAGGTTTAGAAGAAAACAGAAAAGTGATATCTTAAACTGTACAGCACATAAACTTGTATTCAACGAAAGAAGAGAAAAGCAAAGCACACCGTTGTAAAGTAAAACACATATGTGTCGCCTGATTAACTACATTGAGAGGAAAACAGAAAACTAATATCTGAGGGTGTTGAACACAGAAACCCGTTTCCAGCGAAAGAACAGAAACGCAATGCACAGCGTTGCAATCTGAAACAAATACGTGTCGCCTAATTAGCTAAGTTTAGAAGAAAACAGAAAAGTGGTATCTCATACTGTAGTGCACAGTAACATCTATTCAACCAAAGAAGAGAAAAGCAAAGCAAAGCATTGTAAACTAAAACGCATACGTGTCGCTTCATTAATTAGGTTGAAAGGAAAACAGAAAACTAATCTCTGATAGTGTAGAAAACAGAAAACCATTTCTAGCGAAAGAACCGAAAAGAAATGCACAGCGTTATATACGGAAACACATGTGTTTCGCCTATTTAACTGATTAGCACAATAACCTGTAGTCAACGAAAGAAGAAAAAAACAAAGCACAGCGTTGTAAAGTAAAATACATAAGTGTCGCCTTATTAACTAGGTTGAAAGGAAAACAGAAAACTAATATCAAATAGTGTAGAACAAAGTAACCCGTTTCCTGCCAAAGAACAGAACCGCAATGCACAGCGTTGTAAACTGAAACATATACCTGTCGCCTTATTAAGTAAGTTTAGAAGAAAACAGAAAAGTGATATCTCACACTATACAGCACAATAACCTGTAGTCAACGAAAGAAAAGAAAAGCAAATCACAGCGATGTAAACTAAAACAAATACGTGTCGCCTGATTAACTACGTTGAAATGAAAACAGAAAACTAATATCAGATGGTGTAGAACACAGAAACTCGTTTCCAGTGAAAGAACTGAAAAAATTGCTCAGCACTGTAAACTGAAACACATGGCTGTCGCCTATTTAACTAAGTTTAGAAGAAAACAGAAAAGTGATATCGCACACTGTACGGCACAGAAATCTTAAAAATAAGGAAAGAACAGAAAACAAAGCATAGCGTTGTAAACTGAAACACATATGTGTCGCCTGATTGACTACGATGAGAAGAAAACATAAAACTAATATCTGATGATGTAGAACACAGAAATCCGTTTCCAACAAAAGAGCAGAAACGCAACGCATAACGTTGTAAACTGAAGCAAATACATGTTGCCTAATTAAATGTAGAAGAAAACAGAAAAGTGGTATCTCACACGGGACAGCACAGAAACATTTATTCAACGAAAGAACAGAAAAACAAAGCACAGCATTTTAAACTAAAACACATACGTGTCGCCTATTTAACTACGTAGAGAGGAAAACAGAAAACTAATATCGGATGATGCAGAACACGGAAACCCATTTCCATCAAAAGAGCAGAAAAGCAAGGCATAGCGTTGTAAACTGAAACAAATACGTGTCGCCTAATTAAGTGTAGAAGAAAACAGAAAAGTGATATCTCACACTGTACAGCATTGAAAACTGTTCAACGAAAGAACAGAAAAGCAAAGCACAGCGTTGAAAACTTAAACACATACTTGTCGCCTGATTAACTACGCAGAGAGGAAAACAGAAAACTAATATCTGATGGTGTAGAACACAGAAACCCGTTTCCACGAGAGAACCGAAAAGCAATGCACAGCGTTGTAAACTGAAACACATGTGTGTCGCCTATTTAGGTTTTAAAGAAATCAGAAAAGTGATATTTCACACTGTACAGCACAGAAAGCCATATCCACAAAAGAATTGCAAAGCAATGCACAATGTTGTGAACTGAAACACATGCGTGTCGCCTATTTAACTACGTTTAGAAGAAAACCGAAAAGTAATATCTCACACTGTACAGCACAGAAACCTGTATTCAACGAAAGAACAGGAAAGCAAAGCAGAGCGTTGTAAACTAAAACACATACGTGTCACCTGATTAACTACGTTGCGAGGAAAACAGAAAACTAATATCTGATGGTGTAGAACACAGAAAGCCAATTCCAGGGAAAGAAGAGAACCGTAAAGCACAGTGTTGTAAACAAAAACACATAGGTGTCGCCTGATTAACTACTTTGATAGGGAAACAGAAAATAATATCGGATGATGTAGAACATGGAAACCCATTTCCAACGAAATAGCAGAAATGTAATGCATAGCGTTGTAAACTGAAACAAATACGTGGCGCCTAATTATGTGTAGAAGAAAACAGAAAAGTGATATCTCACACTGTACAGCACAGAAACCTGTATTCAACGAAAGAACAGAAAAGCAAAGCACAGCATTGTAAACTAAAACAAATACATGTCGCCTGATTAACTGCGTTGAGAGAAAAACAGAAAACTAATATCTGATAGTGTAGAACACAGAAACCCGTTTCCAGGAAAGAACCGAAAAGCAATGCACAGTGTTGTAAACTGAAACACATGCGTTTCGCCTATTTAACTACGTTAAGAAGAAAACAGAAAAGTGATATCTCACACTGTACAGCACAGAAACCTGTATTCAATGAAAGAACAGAAAAGCAAAGCACAGCGTTGTAAACTAACACACATACATGTCGCCTGATTAACTACGTTGAGAAGAAACCAGAAAACTAATATCTGATGATGTATAACACAGAAACCCATTTCCAGACAAAGAAGAGTACCGTAAAGCACAGAGTTGTAAACGAAAACACATATGTGTCACCTGATTAACTACGTTGAGAGGAAAACATTAAACTAATATGTGATGATGTAGAACACAGAAACCCGTTTCCAACACGAGAGCAGAAATGCAACACATAAATTTAGTGTGCTGCTGCTCACTAACTTTCCATGTACAGTCCTTTTGAAGAAACTGTTGATTCCCTAGCTGTGAGGTTTTCTCCCAACAGGGAAACTCAGTCTGTTATCCTGGGGCGCACAGTTCTGTCCAGGAAAATGGGAGGTGCACTCAGCAAGTCTCTGGGCCAGAGGCTGATTGCTCTGCTCTGGACCTGGAGAATGTGCACCTAGGTTGAGATGGCGCCTGGGGGCACTGCTCTGGTCTGGAGGCTGGGTGCCTCACTCTGGACCAGAAGCTGTGTGTCTCTGTCTGGGATGGCGGCTGCAGGCACTGCTCTGGTCCAGACGCTGTGGGTGCAGCCCTCTTGAAGGACCAGGGATTCCCACAGTTTTGACAGTCTAGCTAGGGATAACTGGTTGATCCTTGGCACAGTATCTGAGGGCTGCTGAAATGGCTCTCTGGCTTTTGTAGGTCTGAGGATGCAGCTGTGTGTCCCAGTGCCCCAGGGGAACTCAATAATGGCGGCAGAGCACAGCGCTCCTGCCTGCACTAAAGTCTGCGTGAGTCCAGGAAGTGTTTTGGTGCTGGGTGTCCTAAGCGTTAGAGCTGCTGACCCCCTCTGCTGGGGGTTTCCTCCTGCCAGAGACACGCAGTCTGGTGCCCTGGTGCCCTGGTGCCCACAGTTCTATCTGAGGCGGCGAATCAGGCGCGCAGGCAGGGCTCCGTGCAGGCGCCTGTGTCCCGGCTCTGGGTCCGGGCTGGCTCTTAGGGCACCCGCGGAACCCAAGTCTTTTCCAGGGGATGTCTGGGTAACCTGAGGTCAGTCCCAATTGTTTCCTGCTCCGTGGGGTTATCTCTCGACTGGGAAATCCAGTCTATGGTGTTGTGGGCCCACAGTTCAGTCTGGGACCGTGACCAGATCGCGCTGGTGTGTAGCTCTGGGCTGGCGACCAAGCGCCTGGCGGAACCTGGATCTCTTCTGCGGTTTAGCCGGGTGAGTTAAAGCTGATTGAATCCCCCACCGTGGCGTATCCTCTCACCTGTGAAACACAATCATTTGTGTTTTATGGCCGCGAGTTCTGATTGCTGGTCACTGTGCCAATCCTGCTGTGCTGCTCCTCAGAATGAGAGGGTTAGGGTTAGAGCAACAATCAATAAATGGGACCTCATGAAATTGAAAAGCTTCTGTAAAGCAAAGGACACCGTCATCAAAACAAAGCGACTGCCTACAGATTGGGAAAGAATCATCACCAACCCTTTATCTGACAGAGGACTCATATCCAATATATATAAAGAACTAAACAAGCTGAAAAGCAATAAACCAAGTAATCCACTTAAAAAATGGGGAACAGAGCTAAAGAGAGAATTCTCTGCAGAGGAATATCGAATGGCAGAGAAGCACTTAAAGAAATGCTCAACGTCATTAGCCATTAGGGAAATGCAAATCAAAACAACCCTGAGATTTCACCTTACACCCATCAGAATGGCCAAGATGAAAAACTCAAGGGACAACACATGCTGGAGAGGTTGTGGAGAAAGGGGAACCCTCTCCACTGCTGGTGGGAATGTAAACTGGTACAACCACTCTGGAAATCAATCTGGCGCTTTCTCAGACAACTAGGAATAGCGCTTCCTCAAGATCCAGCCATACCACTCCTAGGCATATACCCAAAAGAGGCACAAGTACACAAAAAGGACATTTGCTCAACCATGTTTGTAGCAGCTTTATTTGTAATAGCCAGAAGCTGGAAACAACCCAGATGCCCCTCAACTGAAGAATGGATACAGAAACTGTGGTACATCTATTACAATGGAGTATTACTCAGCAATGAAAAATAAGGAAATCATGAAATTTGCAGGTAAATGGTGGGACCTGGAAAGGATCATCCTGAGTGAGTTGTCCCAGAAGCAAAAAGACACGCATGGTATATACTCACTCATATAAACATACAATATAGAATAAACCCACTAAAATCTGTACATCTAAACAAACTAAGCAAAAGAGAGGACCCTAACTAAAATGTTCAATCCCCATCCTGAAAGGCAAAGAGGATGGACATCAGAAGAAAAAGAAAATAGGAAACAACCTCGGAACCTGCTACTGAGGGCCTCTGAAAGCTTCTGCAGTATAGACTGTCAATGCAGATGCTGAGCCTGATGGCCAACTGATGGGCAGAGTGAATGGAATTTTATGTAAGAAGTGGGAAATAGTAAGAGCTGGAGGGGACAGGAACTCCACAAGGAGAGCAACAGAACAAGATAATTTGAACACAGGGAAATTCCCAGAAAATCATACTCCAACCAAGGACTATTCGTGGAGATGACGTGGAACCCCTGCACAGGTGTAGCCCATAGCAGTTCAGTGTCCAAGTGGGCTACATAGTAATGGGAAGAGGGACTGCCTCTGACATAATCTGATTGGCCTGCTCATTGATCACTTCCCCTGAGGGGGGAGAGGCCTTACCAGGCCACAGTAGAGGACAATGCAGCCACTTTTGATGAGAACTGATAGACTAAGATCAGAAAGAAAAGGAGAACCTCGAATATCAGTGGACTTGGGGAGTGGCATGCATGCAGAAAGGGGAGGGAGTGTGGGATCGGGAGGAGAGGAGGGAGGGGCTTATGGGGGAATACAAAATGAATAAAGTGTAATTAATAAAAAATTTTTAAAAAAATTAAAAATTAAATAAGTAATATTCTTTATTTCTAATAAAATAATATTCTTTATTTATAAAAAAAAGAAATGCAACGCATAATGTTGTAAAATGAAGCAAACATGTGTTGCCTAATTAAGTGTAGAAGAAAACAGAAAAGTGATATCTCACACTGTACAGCACAGAAACCTGTATTCAACAAAAGAATAGAAAAGCAAAGCACAGCGTTGTAAAATAAAACACATACGTGTCGCCTGATTAACGATGTTGAGAGGAAAACAGAAAACTAATATCTGATGGTGTAGAACACAGAAAGCCAATTCCAGCGAAAGAAGAAAACCGTAAAACACAGTGTTACGAACAAAAAACACATATGTGTCGCCTAATTAACTATGTTGATAGGTAAACAGAAAATAATATCGGATGATGTAGAACACGGAAACCCATTTCCAGCAAAAGAGCATAAATGCAATGCATAGCGTTGTGAACTGAAAAAAATACGTGGCGCCTAATTATGTGTAGAAGAAAACAGAAAAGTGATATCTCACACTGTAGAGCACAGAAACCTGTATTGAACGAAAGAACAGAAAAGCAAAGCACAGCGTTATAAACTAAAACAAATACATGTCGCCTGATTAACTGCATTGAGAGAAAAACAGAAAACTAATATCTGATAGTGTAGAACACAGAAACCCGTTTCCAGGAAAGAACCGAAAAGCAATGCACAGTGTTGTAAACTGAAACACATGCGTGTCGCCTATTTAATTACATTTAGAAAAAAAATAGAAAAGTGATATCTCACACTGTACAGCACAGAAACCTGTATTCAATGAAAGAACAGAAAAGCAAAGCACAGCATGGTAAACTAAAACACATAGGTGTCGCCTGATTAACTACGTTGAGAGGACAACAGAAAAATTTATATATGATGGTGTAGAACACAGAAAGCCAATTCCAGCGAAAGAAGAGAACCGTAAAGAACAGTGTTGTAAACAAAAACACATATGTGTCGCCTGATTAACTACGTTGAGAGGAAAACAGAAAACTAATATCTGATGATGTAGAACACAGAATCCCGTTTCCAGCAAAAGAACAGAAACGCAATGCACACCGTTGTAAACTGAAACACATACTTGTCCCCCAATTAACTAAGTTTAGAAGAAAACAGAAAAGTGACATCTCACACTAAAATACACAGAAAGAAGAGAACCGTAATACACAATGTTGTAAACGAAAACACATATGTGTCGCCTGATTAACTACGTTGAAATGAAAACATAAAACGAATATATGGGGGGCGGAGCCAAGATGGCGACTAGCACACACAGTTTCCGAGCTGTGGAAGAGATAAAGTTCTGAGTTGATGAGTGCAAGAACTTCTGAAGCCAGGGAAACAACGGAGAGACTTTCTAAACAACAGGGAACATCGCAGGAGGTGAAAACCTTGGTCTCGGGTCACCCAGGGACTTGTTTGGGGAAGGTGAGAAACGATCCTTTGATCTCTCGGCACTCCCCTCCCCCAGACCTCCCTCCTCCTCGGCACAGCGGACTCGCCTTTCTCAGCGCAGACCTAACTGCCTGGGGCCTGCAGCCACTGAGGCGGAGCCCCAAGCCCTTTATCAGCAAAGGCCAGCAGTACTGTGTCTCGGAGCCCCAGATTCACGCGCGGCGGCTGCACCATCCTCCCAGGGCATGAGTCTGCTAGACGCCATACTAGCTCCGCAGGAGCGCCATCACTGACGGTACGGCCCGCCCAATCCCACAGTGACAGAGAATACGCTATATACTCACCAAAACCAGACAGAAACGCCATACAAGCTAGACACACCAGGCGCTGGGCCTCCGAAGCTCGGAGAGCACAGTAAAGAGACCCCAGGACTTCCCAGAAAGCATCTGGACTAGCAACCCAGTCTCCAGTTACAGCGGGACTTTCTAACCTGGCGGCGGAGCAGCACTGAGCTGGCGGGGCACATCAGCCCTCCAGTTTAAGACTAACCAGGGCCAAACCAGAGAACAGAAAGGCTGGTTACCCCGATTCCCACTGACGTGACCACCCTGAAATCTCCAGCTGTAGCAAGACCTCATAACCTGGCAGTGACAGCAGCACGGAACTGGCGGAGCACATCAAAGAAGCAGGGCCAAACCAGAGAGCAGAGAGCCCAGATACGCCGATCTCTGCCAAGTGTCCTGCCTGTAAGTGAGTGCACCCTTGAGAATCTGCAGCTCCACTGATCCTGGGTTCTGCTAAAACAGAAGCCAGGCATCGAACCCCCTCCCACCCATATACCCACTTTGGGAAACAGAGGGGCACTTGGAACATTGAAGTTCCTGCTCTGTGGGTCTAATTGAGGAGTTAAGGCAGTTAATGCCAGAAATTGTGCTGCGATCATCACTAGCGCCTGCGACATATACATTGCAGAGCCCCTCCCACACACTCAAGGGTTCAACATTAGCCATCACTCTGTCCCTCGAGACACACGCCCACACCCACTTACACACACACACACATATACACACGCACGCACGCACGCTTGCATTTGCCTCTGTTTGCGCCTGCGTACTTTCCTCCCACAGGTACAGCTAGTCCTCAGCATACGCTAAGGACACGGGACCTCTCTCAACTTCCTGAAGAATTCTCCAGACTCGAGAGAGAGACAGTACCAGTCTGATCGGCAGAATCCAAAAACAAACAGGGAAGGTCTCAGATAAGCCAATGGCCAGGGGTAGGCGAAAGAACACTTCCAACATAAATCAGGACATCATGACTTCACCAGCAAACCCCAAAATCGATGGATACTCCAATTCATCAGAAGCACAGGAAAATGACCTTAAAGCCATGCTTGCTCAATTATTTGAGGCTCACAAGGAGGAAATGAACAAATCTTTCAAAGAGTTGGCCAGTCAATTGGAGGTAAAGAAAGAAGAAATAGACAAAACCCTTAAAGAAACACAGGCAAACATAGCCAAACAAATAGAGGCACAAGTAGAGAAAAAATTAGTGGCATACAAAAAGGAAATGAACAAAGAAATAGAGTCCATCGTAGAGAGACAGGAATCCAAATTCAAACACATAAAAGAAATGGTGCAAGGCATGAAAACAGAATTAGAATCAATAAAGAAAACACAAAATGAGAAAACTCTTGAGCTGGAGAACTTGGAGAAAAGATCAGGAACCACAAAAGTAAGCATCACCAACAGAATACAAGAGATGGAAGAGAGAATCTCTGGAGCTGAAGACACACTTGCAGAAATTGATACTTCTCTCAAAGAAAAAGTAAAATCAGAAAAATTCCAATCACAAAATATCCAAGAAATCAAGGATGCTATGAAAAGACAAAATCTAAGAATAATAGGAATTGATGAAAAAGAAGACTCCAGGCTCCAAGGTCCAGAAAATATTTTCAAAAAAATCATAGAAGAAAATTTTCCCAACTTAAAGAAAGAGATGTCCATAAATATACAAGAGGCCTACAGAACACCAAATAGACTAGACCAGAAAAGAAACACATCACGTCACATCATAGTCAAAACACTAAATCTACAGAACAAAGAAAAGATATTAAAAGCAGCAAGGGAAAAAGGCCAAGTAACATATGAAGGTAGACCTATCAGAATCACACCAGACTTCTCATCAGAAACTATGAAAGCCAGAAGGGCCTGGGCAAGCATCATGGAGACTCTAAGAGATCACAAATGTCAACCGAGACTACTATACCCTGCAAAGCTTTCAATCAACATAGATGGAGAAAACAAAATATTCCATGACAAAACTAAATTTACGCAATATCTACACAGCAAACCAACCCTACAGAAGATACTAGAAGGAAAACTCCAATCCAACGAAAACGAATTCACCCAAGAAAACAGGGCATACAGATAATGTCCCAACAAAAATGTAAAGAAAACAAGCAATGAAACAAGGTAAGATCATCGACTCCATTACAAAAGGAACTAACATGCATTGGTCAATATTATCTATCAATATTAATGGACTCAACTCACCAATAAAAAGACACAGGCTAACAGAATGGTTACGGAAACAGGACCCAACATTCTGTTGCATCCAAGAAACACACCTATGCAACAAAGATAAACACTACCTCAGAGTAAAGGGCTGGAAAAATGTTTTTCAAGCAAATGGTTCCAGAAAACAAGCTGGAGTAGCCATCCTAATATCTAATAAAATAGACTTTCAACCCAAGTTAATCAAAAAAGATAAGGAGGGCCACTATATTCTCATCAAAGGAAAAATCCAACAAGAGGACATCACAATTTTGAATATCTATGCCCCAAATACAAGAGCACCTACATTCGTAAATGAAACAATATTAAAGCTTAAATCATACATTGATCCTAATACCTTAATAGTGGGAGACTTCAACACCCCACTCTCATCAAGGGACAGATCAACCAGACAGACACCAAATAGGGAAATGAAAGCACTCACAGAATCCCTAAATCAAATGGACCTAATAGATGTCTACAGATCTTTTCACCCAAACTCAAAAGAGTACACCTTCTTTTCAGCACCGCATGGAACCTTCTCCAAAATAGACCATATAGTTGGTCACAAAGCAAGCCTCAACAGATACAAAAGGATTGAAATAATCCCTTGTATACTATCTGACCACCATGGACTAAAGCTGGACATCAACAACAACAGAAACAACAAAAAGCCGACACGCACATGGAAACTGAACAACTTACTACTCAATGACAGCTGGGTCAAGGAAGAAATAAAGAAAGAAATTAAAGACTTTCTAGAATTCAATGAAAATGAAGGCACAACATACCCAAATTTATGGGACACATTGAAAGCAGTGCTCAGAGGAAAATTTATAGCACTAAGTGCCTACAAGAAGAAATCCGTAACATCACATACAAAGAACTTAATGGCCCAACTGAAAAACCTAGAAAAAAAAGAAGCAGATACACCCAAGAGGAGCAGACGGCTGGAAATAATCAAACTAAGGGCAGAAATCAATCAATTAGAAACAAATAAAATTATCCAAAGAATCAATGAAACAAAAAGCTGGTTCTTTGAGAAAATCAACAAGATAGACAAACCCTTAGCCAAACTAACTAAAAAGCAGAGAGAAAGCATACAAATCAGCAAAATCAGAAAGGAAAATGGGGACATAACTACAGACACTGAGGAAATCCAAACGATTATTAGGTCATACTACAAAAGCCTATATGGCACAAAATTTGAAAATCTAAATGAAATGGATAACTTTCTTGACAGATTCCATCTACCAAAATTAAGTCAAGATCAGGTAGAAAGACTGAATAGTCCTATATCTCCCAAGGAAATTGAAGCAGTCATTAACAGTCTCCCCTCCAAAAAAAGCCCTGGACCAGATGGCTTCAGCGCAGAATTCTACAAGACCTTCAAAGAAGTACTAACACCAATTCTCCTCAAACTATTCCATAAAATAGAAACAGAAGGAATACTACCAAACTCATTCTATGAAGCCACAGTCACTTTGATACCTAAACCACACAAAGATCCAACAAAAAAAGAGAACTTCAGACCTATCTCTCTTATGAACATTGATGCAAAAATACTCAATAAAATACTTGCAAACCGAATCCAAGAACACATCAAAGATATCATCCACCATGACCAAGTAGGCTTCATCCCAGGCATGCAAGGGTGGTTCAACATACGGAAATCCATCAATGTAATCCACCACATAAACAAAATGAAGGAGAAAAACCACATGATCATCTCCTTAGATGCTGAAAAAGCATTTGACAAAGTCCAACACCCATTTATGTTTAAAGTCTTGGAGAGATCAGGGATACAAGGCACATACCTAAAGATAGTAAAGGCAATATACAGCAAGCCTATAGCCAACATCAAACTCAATGGAGAGAAACTTAAATCAATCCCACTGAAATCAGGGACAAGACAAGGCTGCCCACTCTCTCCATATCTCTTTAACATTGTACTTGAAGTCCTAGCCAGAGCAATAAGACAACTAAAGGAGATCAAGGGGATACAAATCGGAAAGGAAGAGGTCAAAGTGTCACTATTTGCAGATGATATGATAGTATACATGAGCGAACCCAAAGATTCAACCAGAGAACTTCTTCAGCTGATAAACACCTTCAGCAAAGTGGCAGGATACAAAATCAACTCAAAAAAAATCAGAAGCCCTCTTGTATACCAAAGACAAAAAGGCTGAGAAAGAAATTAGGGAAACAACACCCTTCACAATAGCCACTAATAACATAAAGTACCTTGGTGTGACTCTAACCAAGCAAGTGAAAGACCTGTTTGAGAAAAACTTCAAGTCTTTGAAGAAAGAAATTGAAGAAGATCTCAGAAGATGGAAAGATCTCCCGTGCTCATGGATTGGTAGGATTAACATTGTGAAAATGGCCATCCTGCCAAAAGCAATCTACAGATTCAATGCAATTCCCATCAAAATACCAACTCAATTCTTTACAGACCTTGAAAAAAAGATTCTCAGCTTCATATGGAGAAACAAAAAACCCAGAATCTCCAAAACGATCCTGTACAACAACAGATCATCTGGAGGTATCTCCATTCCCGATCTCAAGCTGTACTACAGGGCAACAGTAATAAAAACTGCATGGTATTGGCATAGAAACAGAAAGGAGGATCAATGGAATCGCATAGAAGACCCAGAAATAAACCCACACACCTATGAATACTCAATATTTGACAAAGAAGCCAAATCCATTCAATGGAAAAAAGACAGCATCTTCAACAAATGGTGCTGGACCAACTGGATGTCTACATGCAGAAAAATGAAAATAGATCCATATTTATCACCCTGCACAAAACTAAAGTCCAAGTGGATCAAGGACCTCAACATAAAACCAGATACTCTAAATCAGTTGGAAAAAAAAGTGGGAAACAGCCTAGAACTCATTGGCACAGGAGACAACTTCCTGAACAGAACACCAACAGCACAGGCTCTAAGAGCAACAATCAATAAATGGGACCTCATGAAACTGAAAAGCTTCTGTAAAGCAAAAGACACTGTCATCAAAACAAATAGACAGCCTACAGATTGGGAAAGAATCTTCACCAACCCTTTATCTGACAGAGGGCTAATATCAAGTATATATAAAGAACTAAAGAAGCAGAAAAGCAACAAACCAAGTAATCCACTTAAAAAATGGGGAACAGAGCTAAACAGAGAATTCTCGAAAGAGGAACATCGAATGGCAGAGAAACACTTAAAGAAATGCTCAACCTCATTAGCCATTAGGGAAATGCAAATCAAAACGACCCTGAGATTTCACCTTACACCCATCAGAATGGCCAAGATGAAAAACTCAAGTGATAGCACATGCTGGAGAGGTTGTGGAGAAAAGGGAACCCTCCTCCATTGCTGGTGGGAATGTAAACTGGTTCAACCACTCTGGAAGTCAATCTGGCGCTTTCTCAGACAACTAGGAGTAGTGCTACCTCAAGACCCAGCTATACCACTCCTAGGTATATACCCAAAATTTGCTCAAGTACACAACAAGGACATTTGTTCAACCATGTTCATAGCAGCTTTATTTGTAATAGCCAGAACTTGGAAACAACCCAGATGTCCATCAACGGAGGAATGGATACAGAAATTGTGGTATTTTTACACAATGGAATACTACTCAGCAATCAAAAAGGAGGAAATCATGAAATTTGCAGGCAAGTGGTGGGATCTAGAAAAGATCATTCTGAGTGAAGTATCCCAGAAGGAGAAAGACAAACTTGGTATATACTCGCTTATATAGACCTACAAGACATGATAAACATAATGAAATCTACACACCTAAAGAAGATAATCAAGAAAGTGGACACAGGCGAAGGTGATTAATCCTCATTTAGAAAGACAAATGGGATGTGCATTGAACTTATGACAGGAGTCTACCACAAAAGGCATCTGAAAGACTCTACCTAGCAGTGTTTCAAAGCAGACACTAAGACTCATAACCAAACCCTCGGCAGAGTGCAGGGAATCATATGAAAGAAGGGAAGTTAGTATGATATGGAAAGGATAGGAGCTCTACAAGGACCAAATATATCTGGGCACAGGGTCTTTTCTGAGACTGACACTCAACCAAGGACCATCTATGGATATAACCTAGAACTTCTGCTCGGATGTGGCCTGTGGTAGCTCAGTAACCAAGTAGTTTTCCAAAGTAAGGGGAACACGGACTATTTCTAACAGGATCTCAAGGGCAGGCTGTTTGACACCCCCCCCAGGGGAGGAGCAGTCTGTTAGGCCACAGAGGAGGACTTTGCAGCCAGCCCTGAAGATACCTGATAAAACAGGGTCAGATGAAAGGGGAGGAGGTCCTACCCTATCAGGGGACTTGGAAAGGGGCAGGGAGGAGACCAGGGAGGGAGTGTGGGGTTGGGGAGGGAATGAGGGAGCGGGATACAGCTGGGACACAGAGTTAACAAAATGTAACTAAAAAGAAAAATAAAATAAAAAAAAACGAATATATGATGGTGTAAAACACAGAAACCTGTTTCCAGCAAAAGAACAGAAACACAATGCACGGCGTTGTAAACTGAAACACATACGTGTCACCTAATTAACTAAGTTTAGAAGAAAACAGAAAAGTGTTATCTCACACTGTACAGCACAGTAACCTCTATTCAACGAAAGAAGAGAAAAGCAAAGCACAGCGTTCTAAATTAAAACACATACGTGTTGCCTCATTGACTCCGTTAAGAGGAAAACAGAAAACTAATATTGATGGTGAAGAATACAGAAACCCGTTTCTAGCGAAAGAACCAAAAAGCAATGCACTGCATTGTAAACTGAAACACATACGTGTCGCCTAATTAACTAAGTTTAGAAGAAAACAGAAAAGTAATATCTCACACTATGCAGCACAGAAAAAAGAGAACCTTAATGCACAGTGTTGTAAATGAAAACACATATGTGTTGCCTGATTAACTACGCTGAAAGGAAAACAGAAAACGAATATATGATGGTTTAGAACACAGAAACCCATTCCGGCGAAAAAAGAGAAACGCAATGCAAAACATTGGAAACTGAAACACATGAGTGTAGCCTGTTTCACTAGGTTAGAAGAAAACAGAAAAGTGATATCTCACACTGTATAACATAGAAACCCGTATTCAATGAAAGAACAAAAAAAAATTATAGCATTGTACACTAAGACACATACGTTTCGCCTGATTTATTAGGTTGAGAGGAAAACAGAAAACTGAGGTATCATGCCGTAAAGCACAGAAAGCCGTTTGCAATGAAAGAAGAAAACCGTAAAGAACAGTGTTGTAAACAAATACACATGTGTCGCCTGATTAACTACATTGAGAGGAAAACAGAAAACTAACCGCTCATAGTGTACAACACAGAAACCCGTTTCAAGCGAAAGAACTGAAAAGAAATGCACACCGTTGTAAACTAAAACACATACGTGTTGCCTGATTAACTACGTTGAGAGGAAAACAGAAAACTAATATCTGATGGTGTAGAAAACAGAAACCCGTTTCCAACGAAAGAAAGAAAGGCAATGCACAGCGTTGTAAATTGAAACACATACGTGTCACCTAATTAACTAAGTTTAGAAGAAAACAGGAAAGTGGTATCTGATGCTGTACAGCACATTAACCTCTATTCAACGAAAGAAGAGAGAAGCAAAGCACAGCATTGTAAACTAAAACACATACGTGTCGCCAGATTAACTACATTGAGAGGAAAACAGAAAACTAATATCTGATGGTGTAGAACACAGAAACCCGTTTTCAGAGAAAGAACCAAAAAGAAATGCACAGCATTGAAAGCTGAAACACATATGTATCGCCTATTAAATAGGTTTAGAAGAAAACAGAAAGGTGATATCTCATGCTGTACAGCACAATAACCTGTAGTCAACGAAAGAAGAAAAAAGCAAAACATAGCGTTGTAAACTAAAACACATACTTTTCGCATGATTAACTACATTGAGAGCAAAACAGAAAAAATATCTCATGGTGTAAAACACAGGAACCCGTTTCCAGTGAAAGACCAGAAACACAATGTACAGCGTTGTAAACTGAAACACATACGTGCCGCCTAATTAACTAAGTTTAGAAGAAAACAGAAAAGTGATATCTGACGATGTACAGCACAGAAAGAAGAGAACAGTAATGCACAGTGTTGTAAACAAAAGCACATATGTGTCGCCTGATTAACTATATTAAAAGGAAAACAGAAAACTAATATCTGACAGTGTAGAACACAGAAACCCATTTCCAATGAAAGAACGAAAAGCAATGTACAGCGTTGTAAACTGAAACACATACGTGTCGCCTAATTACCTCAGTTTAGAAAAAACAGAGAATTGATATCTGACAGTATACAGCACAGAAACCTGTATTCAACGAAAGAAGAGAAAAACAAAGCACACCATTGTAAACTAAAACACATACGTGTCGCCTGATTAACTAAGCTTAGAAGAAAACGGAAAAGTGCTCTCACTCGGTACAGCCCATTAACCTCTATTCAATGAAAGAGGAGAAAAGCAAAGCACAGCATTGTAAACTAAAACACATACGTGTCGCTTCATTAATTAGGTTGAGAGGAAAACAGAAAACAAATCTCTGATAGTGTAGAAAACAGAAACCCATTTCCAGCAAAAGAACCGAAAAGAAATGCACAGCATTGTAAACTGAAACACATGTGTGTCGCCTATGTAACTAGGTTTAGAAGAAAACAGAAAAGTGATACCTCAAACTGTACAACATAGAAACTTGTATTCAATGAAAGAAGAGAAAAGCATAGCACACCGTTGTAAACTAAAACAAATACGTGTCACCTGATTAACAATGTTGAGAGGAAAACAGAAATCTAATCTCTGGTAGTGTAGAACAGAGAAATTCGTTTCCAGCGAACGAACCGAGATCAATGCACAGCATTGTAAATTGAAACACATGTGTGTCGCCTATTTAACTAAGTTTAGAAGAAAACAGAAAAGTGATATCTCACACTGTAGAGCACAAAAACCCGTATTCAATGAAAGAACAAAAACACAAATTATAGCATTGTACATTAAGACACATACGTGTTGCTGATTAATTAGGTTGAGAGGAAAACAGAAAACTGAGGTATCATGCCGTAAAGCACAGAAACCCGTTTGCAATGAAAGAAGAGAACCGTAAAACACAGTGTTGTAAACGAATACACATATGTGTCTCCTGATTAACTACGTGGATAGGAAAAGAGAAAACTAATATCTGATGGTGTAGAACTCATAAACCTATTTCCAGCGAAAAACCTGAAAAGCAATGCCCACCGTTATAAACTAAAACACGTATGTGTCGCCT
>NW_026596353.1:1781874-1787410 GCF_907164565.1 Psammomys obesus | reverse complement strand
GAAAAGCAATGCCCACCGTTATAAACTAAAACACGTATGTGTCGCCTGATTAACTATGTTGAGAGAAAAAGAGAAAACTAATATCTGATGGTGTAGAACACAGAAACCCGTTTCCAGCGAAAGAACAGAAAAGCAATGCACATTGTTGTAAACTGAAACACATGTGTGTCGCCTATTTAACTAAGTTTAGAAGAAAATAGAAAAGTGATATATCACGCTGTAGAACACAGAAAGAAGAGAACCGTAATGCACAGTGTTATAAATGAAAACACTTATGTGTCGCCTGATTTACTATGTTGAAATTAAAACAGAAAACTAATATCTAATGGTTTAGAACACAGAAACCCGTTTCCAAAGAAAGAACAGACACACAATGCACAGCATTGTAAACTAAAACATATATATGTCCCCTAATTACCTAACTGTAGAAGAAAACAGAAAAGTGATTTCTCACACTATACAGCACAGTAACCTGTATTTGACGAAAGAAGAGAAAAGCAAAGCACAGCGTTGTAAACTAAAACACATACATGTCGCCTGATTAACTACGTTGAGAGGAAAACAGAAAACTAATATCTGATTTTGTAGATCACAGAAACACGTTTCCAAAGAAGGAACAGAAACACAATGCATAGCGTTGTAAACTAAAACAGATATGTGTCCCCTAATTAACTGGGGGACACATATCTGTTTTAGTTTACAACTGTAAAAGAAAACAGAAAAGTGATATCTCACACTGTAAAGCACAGTAACATCTATTCAACGAAAGGAGAGAAAAGCAAAGGACAGCTTTGTAAACTAAAACACATACGTGTCGCCTCATTAACTACGTTGAGAGGAAAACAGAAAACTAATCTCTGGTAGTGTAGAACACAGAAACCCGTTTCCAGCGAAAGAACTGAAAAGCAATGCACACCGTTGTAAACTAAAACACATATGTGTCACCTGATTAACTATGTTGAGAGGAAAACAGAAAACTAATATCTGATGGTGTAGAACTCAGAAACCATTTCCAGCGAACGAACCGAAAAGCAATGCACAGCGTTGTAAACTGAAACACATGTGTGTCGCCTATTTAACTAGGTTTGGAAGAAAACAGAAAAGTGATACCTCAAACTGTACAGCACAGAAACTTGTATTCAATGAAAGAAGAGAAAAGCAAACACACCGTTGTAAACTAAAACACATACGTGTCGGCCAATTAACTATGTTGAGAAGAAAACAGAAAACTAATCTCTGGTAGTATAGAACACAGAAACCCATTTCCAGCGAAGGAAATGAAAAGCAATGCACAGCGTTGTAAACTGAAACATATCTGTGTCACCTATTTAACTAAGTTAAGAAGAAAACAGAAAAGTGATATCTCACACTGTAGAGCACAGAAGCCCGTATTCAATGAAAGAACAAAAACACATATTATAGCATTGTACACTAAGACACATACGTGTCCCCTGATTGATTAGGTTGAGAGGAAAACAGAAAACTGAAGTATCAGGCCGTAAAGCACAGAAACCCGTTTGCAACGAAAGAAGAGATCCGTAAAGCACAGTGTTGTAAACGAATACACATATGTGTCACCTGATTAACTACGTTGATAGGAAAAGAGGAAACTAATCTCTGATGGTGTAAAACTCAGAAACACGTTTCCAGCCAAAAACCTGAAAAGAAATGCACACCGTTATAAACTAAAACACATATGTGTCGCCTGATTAACTACGTTGATAGGAAAAGAGAAAACTAATATCTGATGGTGTAGAACACAGAAAACTGTTTGCAAAGAAAGAACAGAAACACAATGCATAGCATTGTAAACTAAAACACATGTGTCCCCTAATTAACTAACTGTAGAAGTAAACAGAACAGTAATGTCTCACACTGTACAGCACAGAAACCGGCATTCAACGAAAGAAGAAAAAAGCAAAGCACAGCGTTGTAAACTAAAACACATATGTGTCGCCTGATTAACTACGTTGTGTAGAAAACAGAAAACAAATAATTGATGGTGTAGAACACAGAAAACTGTTTCCAGCGAAAGAACCGAAAAGCAATGCACAGCGTTGTAAACTGAAACACATACGTGTCACCTATTTAACTAGGTTTAGAAGAAAACATAAAAGTGATATCTCACACTGTAGAGCACAGAAACCCTTAAATAACAAAAGAACAGAAAACAAAGCATAGAGTTGTAAACTAAAACACATATGTGTCGCCTAATTAACTACGTTGAGAGGAAAACAGAAAACTAATATCTGATGGTGTAGAACATAGAAACTCGTTTTCGGCGAAAGAACAGAAAAGAAATGCACAGCGTTTTAATCTGAAACACATGTGTGTCGTCTATTTAACTAAGTTTAGAAGAATACAAAAAAGTGATATCTCACGATGTAGAGCACAATAACCTGTAGTCAACGAAAAAGAGAAAAGCAATGCACAGCGTTGTAAACTGAAACACATGTGTGTTGCCTTTTTAACTATGTTCAGAAGAGAACAGAAAAGTGATATCTCACACTGTAGAGCACAGAAACCTGTATTCAACAAAAGAAGAGAAAAGCAATGCACAGCATTGTAAACTGAGACGCATGCATGTCGCCTATTTAACTAGGTTTAGAGGAAAACAGAAAAGGGATATCTCACACTGTAGAGAACAGAAACCCATAAATAATGAAAGAAAGAAAACAAAGAATAGCGTTTTAAACTAACAGATGTAAACATATGTACACACATAAGTGGCGCCTGATTAACTACGTAGAGAGGAAAACAGAAAACTAATATCTGATGGTGTAGAACACAGAAACCCGTTTCCAGCGAAAGTACCAAAAAGCATTGTACAGCGTTGTAAACTGAAACACATGCGTGTCGCCTATTTAACTATGTTTAGAAGGAAAAAGAAAAGTGATATCTCAGACTGTAGAGCACAGAAACCTGTATTCAACGAAAGAAGAGAAACGCAATGCCCCGCGTTGTAAACTGAAACACATGCATGTCGCCTGTTTAACTAGGTTTAGAAGAAAACAGAAAAGTGATATCTCACACTGCAGAGCACAGAAATCTGTATTCAATGAAAGAACTAAAACACAATTTATAGCATTGTAAACTAAGACACATACGTGTCGCTTGATTAATTAGGTGAGAGATAAACAGAAAACTGATGTATCATGCCGTAAAGCACAGAAACCTGTTTGCAATGAAAGAAGACAACCGTAAAGCACAGTGTTGTAAAGGAATACACATATGTGTCGCCTGATTAACTACGTTGATAAGAAAAGAGAAAACTGATATCTGATGGTGTAGAACACAGAAAACCTGTTTGCAAAGAAAGAACAGAAACACAACGCATAGCATTGTAAACTAAAACACATATGTGTCCCCTAATTAACTAACTGTAGAAGTAAACAGAACAGTAATGTCTCACACTGTACATCACAGAAACCGGTATTCAAAGAAAGAAGAGAAAAGCAAAGCACAGCGTTGTAAACTAAAACACATATGTGTCGCCTGATTAACTACGTTGTGTAGAACACAGAAAACAAATAATTGATGGTGTAGAACACAGAAACCCGTTTCCAGTGAAAGAACCGAAAAGCAATGCACAGCGTTGTAAACTGAAACACATACGTGTCGCCTATTTAACTAGGTTTAGAAGAAAACATAAAAGTGATATCTCACACTGTAGAGCACAGAAACCCTTAAATAACAAAAGAACAGAAAACAAAGCATAGAGTTGTAAACTAAACACATATGTTGCGCCTGATTAACTACGTTGAGAGGAAAACAGAACACTAATATCTGATGGTTTAGAAAACAGAAACCCGTTTCCAAGAAAGAACAGAAACAGAATGCACAGCGTTGTAAACTGAAACACATACTTGTCGCCTAATTAACTAAGTTTAGAAAAACAGGAAAGTGCTATCTCACACTGTACAGCTCAGTAACCTGTATTTAACGAAAGAAGAGAAAAGCAAAGCACAGCGTTGTAAACTAAAACACATACGTGTCGCCTGATTAACTAGGTTTAGAAGAAAACAGAAAAATGATATCTCACACTGTACAGCACAGAAACCCATATATAACAAAAGAACAGAAAACAAAGCATAGCATTGTAAACTAAAACACATATGTGTCACCTGATTAAATACGTTGAGAAGAAACCAGAAAACTAATATCTGATGGTTTAGAACACAGAAACTTCTTTCCAACAAAAGAACATAAATGCAATGCACAGCGTTATAAACTGAAACACATACATGTCGCCTAATTACGTAAGTTTAGCAGAAAACAGAAAAGTAATATCTCACACTGTACAGCATAGTAACCTGTATTCAATGATAGAAGAGACAAGCAAAGCACAGCATTGTAAACTAAAACACATACGTGTCGCCTAATTAACTACATTGAGAGGAAAACAAAAAACTAATATCTGATGGTGTAGAACACAGAAACCCGTTTCCAATGAAAGAACAGAAACGCAATGCACAGCGTTCTAAACTGAAACACATACGTGTCGCCTAATTACCTAAGTTTAGAAAAAAAACTGAAAAGTGATATCTCACAATGTACATCACAATAACCTGTATTCAACGAAAGAAGAAAAAAGGAATACACAGCGTTGTAAAGTAAAACACATAGGTGTCGCCTAATTAACTACTTTGAGAGGAAAACAGAGAATATTTGATAGTGTAGAACCCAGAAACCCATTTCCAGAGAAAGAACTGAAAAGCAATGCACAGCGTTGTAAACAGAAATACATGTGTGTTGCCTATTTAACTAGGTTTAGAAGAAAACAGAAAAGTGATATCTCACATTGTAGAGCACAGAAACCATTAAATATCGAAAGAACAGAAAACAAAGCTTAGAGTTGTGAACAAAAACACGTATGTGTAGCCTGATTAACTACGTTGAGAGGAAAACAGGAAACTAATATCTGATGGTGTAGAACACAGAAACCCATTACCAACGAAAGAACAGAAACGCAATGCAGACCATTGTAAACTGAAACACATACGTGTCGCCTAATTAACTAAGTTTAGAAGAAAACAGAAAAGTGATATCTCAAACTGTACAGTACAGAAACCTATATTCAACGAAAGAAGAGAAAAGCAAACACTGCGTGGTAAACTAAAACTCATACGTGTCACCTGATTAACTACGTTGAGGGGAAAACAGAAAACAAATATATGATGGTGTCGAACACAGAAACCTGTTATCAACGAAAAAACAGAAACGCAATGCACAGCATTGTAAACTGAAACACATATGTGTAGCCTAATTACCTAAGTTTAAAAGAAAAAAGAAAAGTGATATCTCACACCGTACAGCACAGTAACCTGTATTCAACGAAAGAAGAGAAAAGCAAAGCACAGTCTTATATACTATAACACATATGTGTCACCTAATAAACTACATTGAGAGGAAAACAGAAAACAAATATCTGATAGTGTGGAACACAGAAACCCGTTTCCAGCGAAAGAACCTAAAAGCAATGCACAGCGTTGTAAACTGAAACACATGCGTGTCGCCTATTTAACTAGGTTTAGAA
>NW_026596353.1:1768715-1781864 GCF_907164565.1 Psammomys obesus | reverse complement strand
TTGTAAACTGAAACACATGCGTGTCGCCTATTTAACTAGGTTTAGAAGAAAACAGAAAAGTGATATCTCACACTGTACAGCACAGAAACCTGTATTCAACAAAAGAACAAAAAAGCAATGCACAGCGTTGTAAACTGAAACACATACCTGTCATCTGATTAACTAGGTTTAAAAGAAAACAGAAAAATTGATATCTCATACTGTAAAGCAAAGAAACCCATTTCCATTGAAAGAAAAGAAAAGAACAGCGTTGTAAACTAAAACACATATGTGTCACCTGATAAACTTAGTTGAGAGGGAAAAAGAAAACAAATATCTCATGCAGTAGAGCAAAGAAACCTGTTTTCAACAAAAGAACAGTAACACAAAGCACAGCATTGTAAACTGAAACACATACGTTTCACCTGATTACCTATGTTTAGAAGAAAACAGAAAAGTGATATCTCACACTGTAGAGCACAGACCCGTTTCAATCCAAAGAACAGAAATGCAAAGCACAGCGTTGTAAACTAAAACGCATATCTGTCTCCTGATTAACTATGTTGAGAGGAAAAGAGAAAACTTATATCTCATGCAATAGAGCACAGAAACTCGATTCCAACGAAAGAATGGCAAGCTAAGCAGAGTGTTGTAAACTAAAACACATATTGTGTCATCTGAATAACTAGGTTTAGAAGATAATAGAAAAGTGATATCTCATACTGTAGAGGACAGAAACCTGTTTCCAACAAAAGAACAGAAATGCAAAGCACTGCGTTGTCAACTAAAACACATACGTGTCTCCTGATTGACTAGGTCAAGTGGAAAACTATTAATATCTGCTCAAGTAGAGCACAGAAATCCGTTTCCAACGAAAGAACAGAAACTCATGCACTGTGTTGTAAACTAAAACACATACTTGTCACCTGATTAACTATGTTTAGAAGGAAACAGAAAAGTGATATCTCACACTGTAGAGCACAGAAACCCATCTTTAACAAAATAACAGAAACACAAAGCATAGCGTTGTAAACTAAAGCACATACATATCGCCTGATTAACTATGTCAAGTGGAAAACAGTGAACTAATATCTGATGGAGTAGAGCACAGACACCCGTTTCAATCGAAAGAACAGAAACACAAAGCATAGCATTGTAAACTAAAACACATACGTGTTGCCTGATTAACTACGTCAGTGGAAAACTGTGAACTAATATCTGATGGAGTAGAGCGCAGAAAACTGTTTCCAATGAAAGAACAGAAACGCAATGCACAGTGTTGTAAACTGAAACACATACGTGTCGCCTGATTAATTAGGTTGAGGGGAAAACATAAAACTGATATCTCATGCAGTAGAGCACATAAACCCATTTCCAACCAAAGAACAGAAACGTAAAGCACTGAGTTGTAAACTAAAACACATATGTGTCGCCTGATTAACGAGTTTTAGAAGAAATCAGAAAAGTGATATCTCATGCAGTAGGGCACATAAACACATTTCAAAAGAAAGAACAGAAAGGCAAAGCACAGTGATGTAAACTAAATAACATATGTGTCACCTGATTAACTATGTCAAATGGAAAACTGTAAACTAATATCTGATGGAGTAGAGCACAGAAACTCGTTTCCAATGACAGAACAGAAACGCAAAGCACATCATTGTAAACTGAAACATATATGTGACACCTGATTAACTATGTTGAGAGGAAAAGAGAAAACTGATATCTCATGCAGTAGAGCACAGAAACCCTTATCCAACGACAGAACAGAAATGCAAAGCACAGCATTGTAAACTGAAACACATACGTGTCGCCTGTTTAACTAGGTTTAGAAGAAAACAGAAAAGTGATATCTCACACTGTAGTCACAGAAACCCGTTTTCACCGAAAGAACAGAAAAACAAAGCATAGCATTGTAAACTAAAACATTTAGTGTCTCCTGATTACCTAGGTTGAGAGCAACACAGCAAAGTGGTATCTCGCACTGTAGAGCACAGAAACCAGTTTTTATTGAAAGAACAGAAACACAATGCACAGCGTTTTAAACTGAAACACATATCTGTCACCTGCTTAACTGGGTTTAGATGAAAACTGATACGTGATATCTCATGCTGTAGACCACAGAAACCTGTTTCAATGAAAGAACAGAAACGCAAAGCAAAGTCTTGTAAACTAAAACACATATGTGTCACGTGATTACCTAGGTTGAGAGGAAAACAGAAAACTGATAGCACAGAAACCTGTTTCCAATGAAATAATGGAAAGCAAAGCGTTGTAAACTAAAACACATACGTGTCGCCTGATTAACTATGTCAAGTGGAAAACTGTAACTGATATATGTAGATGTAGAGCACAGAAACCTGTTTCCAACAAAAGAATAGAAAAGCAATGCACAGCATTGTAAACTGAAAAACATAACTGTCGCCTGCTTAACTAGGTTGAGAGTAAAACAGAAAAGTGATATCTCATGCTGTAGGGCATATAAACACGTTTCAAAAGAAAGAACAGAAAGGGAAAGCATAGTGATGTACAATAAGGAACATACATGTTGCCTGATTGCGTCAAGAGGAAAACAGTAAACTAATAGCTGATGGAGTAGAGCACAGAAACCCGTTTCCAACAAGAGAACAGACACGCAATGCACTGCTTTGTAAACTGAAACACATACGTGTCACCTGATTAACTAGGTTGAGAGGAAAAGAGAAAACTGATATCTCATGCAGTACAGCACAGAAACTCGTTTCCAACAAAAGAACAGAAACACAAACCACAGTGTTGTAAGCTAAAACACATACGTGTCACCTGATTAACTAGGTTTAGAAGAAAGCAGAAAAGTGATATCTCACACTGTAGAGCACAGAAACTCATTTCCAAAGAAACAACACAAAAGCAAAGCATAGCGTTGTAAACTCAAACACATACGTGTCGCCTGCATAACTAAGTTTAGATGAAAACTGATAAGTGATATCCACGCAGTAGAGCACATAAACCCTTTTTCAACTAAAGAACAGAAACATAAAGCAAGCATTATAAACAGAAACACATATGTGTCACCTGCTTATCTAGGTTGAGTGGAAAACAGAAAAGTGATATTTTGCAAAGTAGAGAAGAAAATATAAACCCATTTCCAATGAAAGTAAAGAAATGCAAAGCACAGCAATGGGAATGAAACCACATACGTCTCACCTGCTTGATTAGGTTTAGAGGAAAACAGAATTGATATCTCATGCAGTGGAGCACATAAATACTTTTCCAGCGAATGAACAGAAACGCAAACCACAGCGTTGGGAATGAAAAACATACGGGTCGACTGCTTAACTAGGATTACAGGAAAACTGAAAATTGATATCTTGTTCAGTAGAGCACATAAACACGTTAGCCTTCGGGACTAAAACACATACATTTCGCCTGGAGAAAACTGATATCTCATGCAGTAGAGCATATAAACCCATTTCCAACAAAAGCAGAGAAATGCAAAGCACAGCATTGTAAACTAACTCACATACGTATTGCCTGCCTACCTAGGTTGAGGGGAAAACAGAAAAGTGATATCTTGCAAAGTAGAGAAGAGCACATAAACCCGTTTCCAATGAAAAAACAGAAACGCAAAGCACAGCTTTGGGAACTAAAACACATATGTGTCGCCTGCTTAACTAGGATTACAGGAAAACTGAAAATTGATATCGCACGCAGTAGAGCTCATAAACGGCGTTTCCAAAGAAAAAAGAGAAATGCAAAGCACAGCGTTGTAAACTAAATCACATACGTGTTGCCTGCTAAACTAGGTTTACAGGAAAACTGATAAGTGATAACTCACACATTACATCATATAAACGCATTTCAAAAAAAAGAACAGAAACACAAAGCACAGCGTTGAGAACTAAAAAACAGGTATCGCCTGCTTAACTAGGATTACAGGAAAACTTAAAATTGATGTCTTCACGCAGTAGAGAATATAAACATGTTTCCAACAAAAGAACAGAAATACAATATAAAGCATTCAGAACTAAAACACATACGTGGCGCCTACTTAAGTAGGTTGAGTGAGATACAGAAAACTGGTATCTCATGCAGTAGAGCACATAAACCTGTTTCCAATGAAAGCACAGAAACGCAAAGCACAGCATTGTACACTAAATCACATACATATCGCCTGCTTACATAGGTTGAGGGGAAAACAGAAAGGTGATTTCTTACAAGTAATCAAGTAAAGAAGCACACATAAACCCGTTTACAAAAAAAAAAAAAACGCATAGCACAGCTTTATAAACTAAATCACATAGGTGTCTCCTGCTTAACTAAGTTTAGATGAAAACTGATAAGTGATATCTTACGCATTAGAGCACATAAACCCGTTTCCAATGAAAAAAGAGAAACGCAAACACAGCATTGGGAACTAAAACACATATGTATCGCCTGCTTAACTATGTTTACAGGAAAACTAAAAATTGATATCTCACGCAGTAAAGCACATAAACTCATTTCCAACAAAAGAAGAGAAACACAAAGCACAGCGTTGTAAAGTAAATCACATACGTATCGCCTGCTTAAAGAGATTTACCAGAACACTGATAAGTGATAACTCACACATTACAGCACATAAACACGTTTCCAACGAAAGAACAGAAACACAAAGCACAGCGTTTGGAACTAAAATACATACGTGTCGCCTGCTTAACTAGGATTACAGGAAAACTGATAAGTGATAACTCACACTTTACAGCATATAAATGCATTTCCAACAAAAGAATAGAAATGCAAAGCACACCATTGTAAAATAAATCACATATGTGTCTCCTGCTTACCTAGGTTGAGTGGAAAACAAAAAAGAGATATCTTGTAAAGAAGAGAAGAGCACATAAACCCATTTCAAAAGAAAGACAGAAACACAAAGCACAGCGTTGGGAACTAAAATAAATACGTGTCGACTGCTTAACTAGGATTACAGGAAAATTGAAAATTGATATCTCACGCAGTATAGCACATAAGTGCGTTTCCAACAACAGAACAGAAACACATTGCAGAGCATTCAGTACTAAAACAGATACGTGTTGCCTTCTTAAGTAGGTTGAGTGGTTAACAGAAAATTGATATCTCTCACAGTAGAGCACATAAACGCGTTTCCAATGAAAGAACAGTAACACAAAGCACAGCGTTGTAAACTAAATCACATACCTGTCACCTGCTTAACTAGGATTACAGGAAAACTGAAAATTGATATCTCTCGCAGTAGAGCACATAAATGCATTTCCAACAAAAGAACAGTAACACAATGCAAAACTTTCAGAACTAAAACACATATGTGTCGCCTGGTTAACTAGGATTACAGGAAAACTGAAAATTGATGTCTCATGCAGTAGAGCACATCAACCCGTTTCCAACGAAAGCACAGAAACGCAAGGCACAGTGTTGTAAACTACTCACAAACGTGTCTCCTGCTTACCTAGGTTGAGTGGAAAACAGAAAAGTGATATCTTACAAAGTAGGGAAGCACACATAAACTCGTTTGCAAAAAAAAAAAAAAAAAAACAGAAACGCAAAGCACAGCTTTGTGAACTAAATCACATACGTGTCACTTGCTCAACTAGTTTTAGATGAAAACTGATAAGTGATATCTCACGCATTAGAGCACATAAACCGGTTTCCAACAAAGGAACAGAAACGCACAGCACAGTGTTGGGAACTAAATCACATACATGTCGCCTGCTTACCTAGATTTACCAGAAAACTGATGATAACTCACACATTACAGCTCCTAAATGTGTTTCCACCGAAAGAACAGAAACGCAAAGCACAGCGTTGTAAAGTAAATCACATACGTGTCGCCTGCTTAACTAAGTTGAGTGGAATACAGAAAATTGATATCTTGCAAAGTAGAGAAGAGCACTTAAACCCGTTTCCAACAAAAGAACAGAAATGCAAAGCACAGCATTGTAAACTAAATCACATATGTGTCACCTGCTTACCTAGGTTGAGTGGAAAACAGAAGGGTGATATCTTATAAAGTAGAGAAGCACACATAAACCTGTTACCAAAAATAAAAAATAAAAAAACGCAAAGCACAGCGTTGTAAACTAAATCACATACATGTCGCCTGCTTAATTATGTTGAGTGGAAAACAGAAAAGAGATATCTTGCAAAGTAGAAAAGTGCACATAAACCCATTTCCAATGAAGGAACAGAAACGCAAAGCACAGCTTTGGGAACTAAAACACATATGTATAGCCTGCTTAACCAGGTTTAGATGAAAACTGATAATTGATATCTCATGCATTAGAGCACCTAAACCTGTTTCCAATGAAAGAAGATAAACTCAAAGCACAGCGTTTTAAACTACATCACATACATGTCGCCTGCTTAACTAGGTTGAGTGGAAAACAGAAGGGTGATATCTTGCAAAATAGAGAAGAGCACATAAACCCGTTTCCAACAAAAGAACAGAAACGCAATGCACAGCGTTGGGAACTAAAATAAATATGTGTTGACTGCTTAACTAGGATTACAGGAAAACTCACAATTGATATCTCATGCAGTAGATCACATAAACCCGTTTCAAACGAAAGAACAGAAACGTAAAGCACTGCATTGGGAATTAAAACACATACTTCTCGCCTGGTTAACTAGGTTGAGTGTAAAACAGAAAACTGATATCTCGTGCAGTAGAGCCCATAAACCGGTTTCCAACA
This sequence comes from Psammomys obesus, assembly GCF_907164565.1. Lineage (NCBI taxonomy): Eukaryota > Metazoa > Chordata > Mammalia > Rodentia > Muridae > Psammomys > Psammomys obesus. The sequence goes on along the minus strand of NW_026596353.1, from coordinate 1,775,199 downwards.
AAAGAACAGAAACGCAAAGCACAGCATTGGGAATTAAAACACATACTTCTCGCCTGCTTAACTAGGTTAAGTGTAAAACAGAAAGTGATATCTCACAAAGTAAAGAAGAGCACATAAACCCGTTTCCAACGAAAGAACCGAAAGGCAAAGCACAACGTTGTAAACTAAAACACGTACATGTTGCCTGCTTACCTAGGTTGAGTGGAAAACAGAAAGTGATATCTCGCAAAGTAGAGAAGAATTGATACACATTGCAGGAGCTCGCCAGCAGAGTCGAACGGTTCTTGTGTCAGGAGTGACTATTAAAATTAAGAAAAAAAACACACAGCACACAGGAGATTTTTTTAGAGGTTCCGACTCAACTTCACAGCAACAAGCCCCAAGAGGCAGCCTTATGCAGCAAGCAGCCAGCCCCAAGCAGCAAACCTGACTTTTTTTTTTTTTGCAGAGCTTTTAAGCCAGAGTAGAAACATCTCAGAACAATGGGTTAAATTCACACAAGGAGGTTGAAGCAAGAGGTGTGATCTTCACAAGCTACCCCACCTGCAGTCACAAACAAAAGGAGATGGACTTGCAAATTCTTCCCTGACTTCAGTGAAGGCCTGATAAAAGCAGGCTTTCCACTGAGATTTAAATATCAAAGCAGCCGCCAGAGCCACCACTCCCAACAAACACGTTTCCAAGGAAGGAATAGAAAGGCAAAGCACAATGTTGTAAACTAAAACACATACATATTGCATGCTTCACTAGGTTTACAGGAAAACTGAAAAGTGATATCTCACACAGTAGTGCACATAAACCAGGTTTTATGAAAGAAGAGAAACGCAAAGCACATAATTGTAAACTAAAACAGATACGTGTCGCCTGCTTAACTAGGTTGAGTGGAAAACAGTAAACTGATATCTCGTACAGTACAGCACATAAACCTGTCTCCAACAAAAGAACAGAAATGCAAAGCACAGCTTTGTAAACTAAAATACATATGTATCACTGGCTTAACTAGGTTTACAGAAAAACTGATAAGTGATGACTCACCTGTTACAGCACATAAACGAGTTTCCAACGAAAGAACAGAAAAGCAACGCACAGTGTTGTAAACTAAAACATATATGTGTAGCCTACATAACTAGGTTGAGTGGAAAAAAGAAAAGTGATATATCTTACAAAAGAGCACATGAACGCATTTCCAATGAAAGAACCGAAACGCAAAGCACAGCATTGTAAACTAACTGACATACGTGTAGCCTGCTTACCTATGTTGAGTGAAAAACAAAAAAGTGATGTCTTGAGAATAGAGAATAGCACATAAACCCATTTCCAACAAAAGAAAAGAAATGCAAAGCACAGCATTGATAACTAAAACACATACGTGTCACCTGCTTAACTAGGATTACAGGAAAACTGAAAATTGATATCTCATGCAATAGAGCGCTTAAACCCATTTCGTACGAAAGAACAAAAACACAACTCACAGCGTTGTAAACTAAAATGCATTTGTGTCACCTACTTAACTAGGTTGAGTGGAAAACAGAAAACTGATATCTTGTCCCATAGAGCACATAAACGCATTTCCAAAGAAAGAACACAAACGCAAAGCACAGCGTTGTAAACTAAATAACATACTTGTCGCCGGTTAACATAGGTTGAGTGGAAAACAGAAGAGTGATATCTTGCAAAGTAGAAAAGAGCACATAAACCAGTTTCCAACAAAAGAATAGAAATGCAAAGCACAGCGTGGTAAACTAAAATACATATGTGTCACCTGTTTAACTAGGTTTACAGGAAAACTGATAAGTGATAACTCACCCATTACAGCACATAAACGCGTTTCTAACAAAAGTAGAGAAATGCAAACCAGTGCATTGTAAACTAAATGACATAAGTGTCACCTGCTTACCTAAGTTGAGTGGAAAACAGAAAAGTGATATCTTGCATAGTAGAGAAGAGCACATAAACCCGTTTCCAAAAAAATAACAGAAATGCAAAGTACAGCGTTGTAAACTAAATCACATACGTGTCGCCTACTTAACTAGGTTGAGTGGAAAACAGAAAACAGATATCTCATACAATACAGCACATAAAACTGTTTTCAATGAACGAAAAAAAAAGGCAAAGCACAGCGTTGTAAACTAAATCACATACGTGTTGCCTGCTTAACTAGGATTACAGGAAAATGGAAAATTGATATCTCACGCAGTAGGGGACATAAACCCGTTTCCAATGAAAGAACAGAAATACAAAGCACAGTTTCATAAATTAAAACACATAGGTGTTGCCTGCTTAACTAGGCTTAGGTGAAAACTGATAATTGATAACTCACACATTACAGCACATAAACGTGTTTCTAACAAGAGAACAGAAACGTAAAGCACAGCATTGGGAACTAAATCACAAAGATGTCGCCTGCTTACCTAGGTTGATTGGAAAACAGAAAAGTGATATCTTGCATAGTAGAGAAGAGCACATAAACCCATTTCCAAAAAAGAACAGAAATGCAAAGCACAACGTTGTAACTAAATCATATACATGTCACCTACTTAACTAGGCTTACAGGATAACTGAAAATTGATATCTCACGCAGTAGAGCACATAAAATCATTTCCAGTGAAAGAACAGAAAAGCAACACACAGCTTTGTAAACTAAAACACATTCGTGTTGTGTGTTTAACTAGGTTGAGTGGAAAAGAGAAAACTGATATCTTGGACAATAGAGCACATAAACCTGTTTCCAATGAACGAAAAGAAATGCAAAGCACAGCTTTGTAAATTAAATCACATGCGTGTTGCCTGCTTACTTAGGTTGAGTGAAAAACAGAAGAGTGATATCTTGCAAAGGACAAAAGAGCACATAAATTCATTTACAATGAAAGAATAGAAACGCAAAGCACAGTGTTGTAAACTATATCACATAAGTGTTGCCTGCTTACTTAGGTTGAGTGGAAAACAGAAGAGTGATATCTTGCAAAGTAGAAAAGAGCACATGAACGCGTTTCCAATGAAAGAACAGAAACACAAAGCACAATGTTGTGAACTAAAATACATCTGTGTTGCCTGTTTAACTAGGATTACGGGAAAACTGAAAATTGATATCTCACGCAATACAGCATGTAAACCAGTTTCCAACGAAAGAACAGAAACACAACGCATAGCGTTGTAAACTAAAACACATACCTGTCGCCTGCTTAACTAGGTTGAGTGGAAAACAGAAAACTGATATCCACACATTACAGCACATAAACGCGTTACCAATGAGAGAACAGAAATGCAAAGCACAGAGTTGGAAACTAAAACAAATACGTGTCACCTGCTTAACTAGGATTACAGGAAAACTGAAAATTGATATCTCATACAGTAGAGCACATAAACATATTTCCAACAAAAGAACAGAAACACAAAGCAGAGCACTCTGGACTAAAACACCTACATGTCGCCTGTTCAACTAGGTTGAGTGGAAAACAGAAAACTGATATCTCATGCAGTTGAGCACATAAACCCGTTTCCCAAGAAAGGACAAAAACGTACAACACACCGTTGGGAACTAAAACACATACGTGTTGCCCGCCTACTAGGTTTAAAAGAAAACTGATAAGTGATAACTCACGCATTACAGCACATAAATGCATTTCCGAGAGAACAGAAAACACAAAGCACAGCATTGGGAACTAAATCACATACGCGTTGCCTGCTGAACTAGCTTTACAGGAAAACTGATAAGTGATAACTCACGCATTACAGCACATAAACGCGTTTCCCAGGAAAGACAGAAAAGCAAAGCACAGTGTTGTAAACGAAATCACGTACGGGTCGCCTGCTTACCTAGGTTGAGTGGAAAGCAAAAAAGTGATATCTTGCAAAGTAGAGAAGAGTACATAAACCCATTTCCAAAAAAGAACAGAAATGCAAAGCACAGCGTCGTAAACTAAATCACATGTGTGTCGCCTTCTTACCTAGGTTTACAGGATAACTGAAAATTGATATCTCATGCAGTAGAGCACATAAACCCGTTTTTAATGAAAGAACAGAAAAGCAACGCACAGCGTTGTAAACTAAAACACATTCGTGTCGCATGCTTAACTAGTTTGAGTGAAAAACAGAAAACTGATCAAGTACAATAGAGCACATAAACATGTTTCCAAAGAATGAAAAGAAATGCAAAGCACAACGTTGTAAACTAAATCACATACGTGTTGCCTGCTTACCTAGGTTGACTGGAAAACAGAAGAGAAGAGCACATAAACCTGTTTCCAACGAAAGAACAAAAACGCAATGCACAGCGTTGGAAACTAAAACATATATGTGTTGCCTGCTTAACTAGGATTGCAGGAAAATGGAAAATTAATATCTCACGCAGTAGAGCACGTAACCCTGTTTCCAATGAAAGAACAGAAACACAAAGCATATATGGTAAACTAAAACTCATACGTGTCACCTACTTAACTAGGTTAAGTGGAAAACAGAAAACTGATATCTCGTGCAGTAAAGCACATAAACCCATTTCCAACGAAAGAACAGAAACGCAAAGCAGAGTTTTGTAAATTAAAACACATACGTGTCACCTGCTTAACTAGGCTTAGGTGAAAACTGATAAGTGATAACTCACGCATTAAAGCACGTAAACGCGTTTCCAACGAGAGAACAGAAACGCAAAGCACAGCATTGGGAACTAAATCACAAACGTGTAGCCTGCTAACCTAGGTGGAGTGGAAAACAGAAAAGAGATATCTTGCAAAGTAGAGAAGAGCACATAAACCCGTTTCCAATGAAAGAACAGAAAAGCAACGCACAGTGTTGCAAACTAAATAACATACTTGTCGCTGGATTACATAGGTTGAGTGGAAAACAGAAGAGTAATATCCTCAAAGTAGAGAAGAGCACATAAACCTATTTCCAATGAAAGAACAAAAACGCAAAGCACAGCGATGTAAGCTAAATCACATACCTGTCAACTGCTGAACTAGCTTTATAGGAAAACTGATCAGTGATAACTCACGCATTACAGCACATAAACGCCTTTCCAACGAAAGAACAGAAGCACAAAGAACAGCGTTGTAAACTAAATTACATATGTGTTGCCTACTTAACAAGGTCTACAGGATAACTGAAAATTGATATCTCACCCAGTAGAGCACATAAACCTGTTTCCAATGAAAGAACAGAAAAGCAACACACAGCGTTGTAAACTAAAACACATTCGTGTCGCATGCTTACCTAGGTTGAGTGGAAAACAGAAGGGTGATATCTTGCAAAGTTGAGAAGAGCACATAAACCTGTTTTCAAAGAAAGAACATGAAGGCAACACACATCGTTGGAAACTAAACAAATACTGTTGCATGCTTAACTAAGATTACAGGAAAACTGAAAATTGATATCTCACGCAGTAAAGCCCATAAAAGTGTTTCCAACGAAAGAACAGAAACACAACACAGAGCATTTGGAACTAAAACACATATGTCTCGCCTGCTTAACTAGGTTGAGTGAGAAACAGAAAACTGATACCTTATACAATAGAGCATATAAACGTGTTTCCAACTAAATAACAGAAACGCAAAGCAGAGCGTTGTAAACTACATCACATACGTGTCACCTGCTTAACCAGGTTTACAGAAAAACTGATAAATGATAACTCATCCATTGCAGCACATAAACACGTTTCCGACGAAAGTGCAGAAACACAAGACACTGAGTTGTAAACTAAATGACAGATGTGTCGTCTGCCTACCTAGCTTAGGTGGAAAAAAGAAAAGTGATATCTTGCAAAGTAGAGAAAAGCACATAAACCCGTTTTAAAAGAAAAAAACAAAAACAAAATAGCACAGCAATGGGAACTAAACAAATACTTTTCGCCTGCTTAACTAGGATTACAGGAAAATTGAAAATTGATATCTCACACAGAGAGCACATAACACGTTTCAAACAAAAGAACAGAAACACAATGCAGAGCATTCACGACTAAAACACATACATTTCGCCTGCTTAATTAGGTTGAGTAGAAAACAGAAAACTGATATCTTGTGCAGTAGAGCACATAAACCCATTTCCAAAGAAAGGACAAAAACGCACAACACAACATTGGGAACTAAAACACAGACATGTCCCCTGCTTAACTAGGTTTACAGGGAAACTGATAAGTGATATCTCACACATTACAACACATAAATGTGCTTCCAATGAAAGAACAGAAATACAAAGCACAGCGTTGGGAACTAAATCACATATATGTCGCCTGCAAAACTAGGTTGAGTGGAAAACAGAAAACTGATATCTCGTGCAGTAGAGCACATAAACCTGTTTCCAAAGAAAGGACAAAAACGTACCGCACACCATAGGGAACTAAAACACATACGTGTCACCTGCTTAACTATGTTTACATGAAAACTGATAAGTGATAACTCACACATTACAGCACATAAACGAGTTTCCAATGAGAGAACAGAAATGCAAAGCACAGCGTTGTAAACTAAATCACATTCGTGTCGCCTACTTA